>NC_143129.1:111594591-111912646 GCF_059928025.1 Delphinapterus leucas
GGATCATGGAAATGTTGTTGTAGCTTACATCTAAGCATCTGAGTTTCTGTAAACTAAACACTGCCACAGGTAGGGATTCGAGCTTGTTGTTAGAGAAATAAAGTGACTCCAAGTTTTTGACGTGGGTGATGGAGGGTGGAATGGTAACGATTTTATTATGCCACAGTTTTAAACAAGTCAGTCGTTTTAAATGCTGGAAACTGATGATTTCTTCAATTGTGCGTATGTTATTTGACTTTAAATCTAGTTCCTGCAAGTTAGAGAGGCTGAAAATAGCGTGTGGAATTCTCTCTAGCTCACAGTTCTGGAGCTCGAGCTCGGCGACATTCATCATCTTCTTAAGGCTGTTCAGTACCAGCAGTTTAGTGCCGTCATTGTGAACGACTAACCTGGTGAGATGCGGAGCCACATCTGTAATGTTGGAGGGGACTTTGGTCAGATTGCTCTTCACGTGGAGAATCTTAAGGTGCCGCAACTCTCGGAGGGATTCAAGTCCTATCATCTTATTGTTTTCAGAGTTCAAGTTGCCTATCAAGTACAGCTCACGAAGGTTTTTGAGCAGATACACCCAGGCGGGAATTTCTGCCACGTCGGTGAACTTCACGTGAAGGCATCTCAAGTGATCACGGAGAAAGCTAAAAGCAGTCTGTTCCACTTTTGCAGGGCAGTGGCAGAGGTGAAGCTCTTGGAGGTTAGTCATCTGAGAAATCTTAGCAGGAATTTTAGCTTCTGGAATCAGCTCGAGTTTTAGCACATCCAGGTCTGTGAGGTCGAAGACAGCATCGGGCACACCTGACAGCATAAACAGATGGAGCTCCTGCTTGTCCTGGGCGTTGCGTGACACGTGCTGCCTCAGTTTTTCAAATGTCCACTCGTGGTTCAAACTGATTTCCCTCAGTTTATTTTCACTGACTTCTGACAAGAACACCCCGAAACGCTTGGAATACAGCTGGTCATACTGGTCTACCATGTGTAGAAGGAACGCAAAATCATTTTTGACATCTGGAATGTCACTGAAACTGCTCTCTTCTCTGACTTTTTCAAAAGAATATTCCTTCAAAGGTATCCTGAATAACCAGAAGAGAGTGTAGAGGCAGATAAAACCATAAACGCAAATAATGGATATGTAACTGATGAGCAGTTTTTTCAGCATGTACGCCATGTTGTGGGTGCACTCAAACACCTCGTAACCCGTCAGGTGCTCGACTTTGGGCTTGCAGACGTGTTCAAAGCTGATCGCATTGACGAAGTTTGCAGTGTAGCAGAGGATAAAGATGAACTTGGCTGTTTTGATAACTGTTTGGACCACGTAGAGTTTATAGATCAAGTCACTGTCTTCCACGTGAGCACGGAACTTCCTCACTTTCTCAAACAGGGCTTTGGCCTGTTCCCCGTCCTTTTTGTCCAGGATGGTCATGCTGGGGACTTCAATCACGGGCTTTTCAGCTGAAAATTTGAAGCCAGTTTTGCTGATCATTGGGGTGCTGGCGCTGGGGCTCCCTTCATCACTGCTGGTAGATACGTGCTTTGGTAGAGTCTGGGCACCTGTTATTCTCTGCTTGTTTTCCTCCGAGTCTTCGCATGCTGTCTCAGACAACGCTTTAGTAGTCCAAGGAGATTCAAAGCACTTTCCTAATATTGAAACGAAATGTTCTACTTTTGAGCATGTTTTGGGATATTTGAACCAAAAGTTGCTACTGACCATGAGAATAATAGTATGTATAAGAGCAAGGTACGGAAAGTACTTAGAATACCACGGAAGGGCCAGGTGGTAACACATCTGATTAATAAATACATATTGCTGAAAATCCAAGTTTGTTTTTCGGCCTGCTGGGTCTTTCTTTGCCTCCTGATTTGGAACCGTGGAATCTGTGTGAGGATATGTGGCTCTGAGAGGTATGTCAGGTGTCACAGCAGATGCGCCAAAGGAAATCTCATTTGTCATCCGCCCATCTTGGTCTTGGTCTGTGGCTGACTCCATCTTCGGGATGTTGGTGGTAACGTCGGCACTTCCTGGTGGTGTGTGTGCCTTTGAATTTACAGGAGATGGCAATACTGGCAAGCAGACCACCTGATCTTTGGTAAGTTGCATGGTTCCTGCAAAGATGGCTACCATCAACATAACGACAGCCAGGTAATCCATAAACACGTCCCACCATGGTTTCAGGATTCGGTAAGTTGGTTGAATGTCATTAAGTGAAGCAACTTCCGCAAGGGTAAACATTCCTAGAAAACAGGCGAACAAAAGACATTATGACACAGATGCAAGTGAAAACATTCAATGAGAAAATGCTTTCTTTTTCTAGTTTCTTCTTCCAGTTTCTCCAACCAACCATTCTCCCTTGCATCGTGCTCCTCCTATGCATCGTTTACTCTACCTGGAATACTTCCTCCTCATTCCTTCATGAGGCTATCAGGTTTCTGTTGCCTTTCCCAGGAAGCCCTCCCTGATCCCTAGTCTGGGTGGGGTGTTTCTCTGATGTGCTCCCACAGGACTCTGTACCTCTATCCATCACAGCCCTCATCACACTGGCAGAACCAACTGTTCACTTGTCTGATCCCCCATAAGATTATAAGTTCCATGGGGACAGGGATCTTGTCCGTTTTCCTTACTGCTATACAGTCAATGCCTGAAACACAGCTGATGCTCAACCAATGAAACACTGTATAGGTTCTTGATCATCACCTTTATCACCATCATCAACATCAAAATTCCTCAAGAACATTTATTCACGGTCTATATATTGTATTAGGCAGAAGAGCATTTTATTAAACTTAATTGCCATTACAAGCAACCTGGACCCAAGTAAGAATAAAAACTCGGGGGCTTCCCTGGTGGCGCAGTGGTTGAGAGTCCGCCTGCCGATGCAGGGGACACGGGTTCGTGCCCCGGTCCGGGAGGATCCCACGTGCCGCGGAGCGGCTGGGCCCGTGAGCCATGGCCGCTGAGCCTGTGCATCCGGAGCCTGTGCTCCGCAACGGGAGAGGCCACAACAGTGAGAGGCCCACGTACCGCAAAAAAAAAAAAAACAAAAAAAAAACTCTAAGCCAGTCCTCAACATAAAAAGTTAAAGGACCACACAGCAAAGAAACTGTGGGATTCTTGTAACCAGGGACATTTTGCAGCTGTCATAGTGTCAACGGTAGTTTTCAAGCACATTGTACTTGGGACAGGTTTTTTTTTTGCGGTACGTGGGCCTCTCACTGTTGTGGTCTCTCCCGTTGCGGAGCACAGGCTCCGGACGCACAGGCTCAGCGTCCATGGCTCACGGGTCCAGCCGCCCCACGGCACGTGGGATCTTCCCGGACCGGGGCACGAACCCGTGTCCCCTGCATCGGCAGGCGGACTCTCAACCACTGCGCCACCAGGGAAGCCCTGGGACAGGTTTTGATCCCAGGAGAGAGAAGAGGAGGCTGATTACTTTCCTCGAGGAGGAAGAAAAGGTAAAAAAGGTGGGGGGCAGAGAACACAGCAGTAGAGTACCATAATGTCACATTGACCCTGAATGGTCACCAGCTCGGCCCAGCACATCCTTCAAGGGCGATAACACCTGAACAACCAACACCAGCACGCAACGACTCCAGCCTCAGACGGCTTTTCTCTTCCAGCACGCAGTCCACGCTGCCACTCCCCAACAAGCGTTTTGGGGCCCTGCCGTTTCCTCCATCCCATTTCCTTTTTTTTCCTTTCTGTTGAACTCTGATGTATTCTTCAAGTCCCAGCTCAAGCACTACCTCTTTCTCAAGCTCCTATCATACTGTCTAAAAATAATCTATTTCCAGTGTTAGTCTCTTCAACTAGCTCTTGAGCTCCTCCTGGGCAGAGACTATGTCTTATTCATCTTTGTATCTACCGTGCCCTATTCTCTCCCCTTAGGAACAGAGAAGGCATTGAGTAATGATGGTGATGATGACAGCAGCTATCATGTGTCATCTTCCCTCCATATACCAAGCACCGTATCAGGAGCTTTGCATCTGATACAATCCCCTGCTTTTGTACACAGCACATTCCTGAAAATGAATGTATTAAAGTTGAGGTTTGGGGGCTGAGGGAAGGGTTCTATTTCTAAAATGCTACACAATCTTATAATATCCACCAGAACTCCTAAAATCAAAAAGACAGGTAATACCAAGGATGTGAGGATGTGGAGCAATTAGAACACTTAAACACTGCTGCTGGGAGCGTGAATTCATATAACTGTGTTGGCAAGTTTTTGCTTTAATATCTACCAAAACTGAATATATGCAAACTCTATTGCCCAGCAATCCCACTGCTAACTATATACCGATGGGAAATACACATACTCATCAAAAGACACGAACAAGAACATTCCCAGCAGCACTCTTTGCAACAGCCCTAAAATGGAAGCTATCCAAATGCCCATTAGCGCTAGAACGGAAAAATGAAATGTGGTATATTTACAAAGTGGAACATCAGACAGCAACAAGAATGAATGGTCTGGTTACAAGGGCATATTCGGTTCATAAAACGTGATCTGTACACTTGAGGCTATGTGCCTTTTTCGTATGCATGCTTCAACTTCAATATGGAGTTTCAAAAAGAAATGGTAAAAGAAGCTGTAGCAGAAACAGCTGCCCTAGGAATGTGCTGGGACACGAGACTGAGGCTTTGCCTCACCCCTGTCCCAAGGCACACCCAGGCTGGCTGGGGTCAAAGGCCAGGTGAACCCGTAACCTTCTCCGGCAGCCTCCCCTTGCTTGAGAGAAAGGGCCTGCTCTCCCTGGGGTACAATCTGCCACAGAAAAGAGGGTGCAGGGGTAGGAATGTACAATGTACAAAAGCTCTGGCTGGTAACAGTTGAACGTATACAGACAGAACACAAGTGGAACACTGCCTGAATTCCATCTAACCTTCACAACATTCCTCTAAGTTGCCAAAGTGTTATTACCTCCCCTTGACAAGTAAAGAAATAGGCTCATAGGAGTTAAGTTGTGGAAGTCAAATAATTAGTGGTGGAGTCTGGATATAAAACCTCATTTAAGGCCAAACCACCTGTTCTTTCTACCAAATTCTATCATCTCTTTTCTTTACTTCTCATGTTTGGAGTGCTTTACAGTTTGCAAGCTACTTTGCCATAAAATATCTCAATTGATTCTCACAATAACCCAGTGAACTAGGCATTACTATTGCCCAAGGATATGAGGAAACCTGAGGCAGAAAAATCTTAAATGACCTTCCCGAGCCAATTAAGTGACAGAGCTAACAGAATCTTTCATCTTCAGACCTCTTTCTCTATCACGCTGTCATCCAATGACTGAGCTGTTGGCTAAGGCTTGGCCGTTGAAGGAAAGACCTTCTCACTGTTGTCCTTGGCTTTGAAGAGACAGAGGAGTGAAATTATGTAATCATCACCTTCCCTAAAACAACCTTTTGACACTGACTCACAATTCAAGAAAACCGCAAGTCAGGCACCATGGAGAAGATAGAAATGGCCCGTCAAGGAGCTCCCAGTCTAATGGGGGATGACAAGCAATAAGTGTGCTATTATGACATGGTAAGAAAATTGCTGACCTGGTTAATGCAAGGTATAGGAGAGGCACAGGACAGGGAAAACTCACATTTGCATTTCGTTAGTGGGAGGATTTCACAAAGATCTGGTTTTTCAGATGAGACTGGAAGGATGGGGACTGCCATGGGGTGGTGGGAATATAATTTTGGCAGAAGAAGTAGCAAGTCAATGACATAGACACATGGGAGAAATTATGTTATAGAAACTACAAATAACTCTTATGTCATTCTATTATTAGTCTAGTATGCCCCTCAATAGGTATCACATTTAATGGGTAAGCCAAGAGATGGAAACCAAGGCATAGATGGTTTAAATGCAGTTATAAGGAAGTGCCTGGGCCATAAGGCAGGAAACCAGTACTTTCCTGCAATGTCAGCCACCGACTAGCTCTTATCTCGAACATAGGACTTCAACTAATGTGTCCGTTCTCCTACTTCACCTATCAAAAACTGGGTGCAGAATGGGAGTGCTTCAACCACGAACTGAATTAGAGATGCAGTGGCACTTTGAAAATAAAAGTTGCTTTTCATACATTGTGTATGTGTGTGTGTACAAAGGACAATAAATACATATTCATATAATATAGTGTGTTAAGTCTATTATGATCCTCAGGTGACTTTCTAATCTAAAAGTCAAGTCAATGAGAGAGGAGATCGTACCTAGTTATCTTGAGGCTTGATCTCTTTAGTGAGTCAGCACTCAGAATGGCTATAAATGGTTATTAGGGGATTTTTTTTTTTTAACCTGAGGAAGGCACATTAATAAGTACTAATTGCGTACACGCTCTGGGCTCTCCTTTATATGTCTGTTGCAAAGAACTTAAAGAATTACATTATAAGGAAGTGGATTTCACATTCCAAGACTTCTCCACGGCACATATGAAAATCAGCTTAATATTCCTGTAAGCAAACATTTCTCATGGAAGTTGAGGAAGCTTTTTGTACTAGAACTGAAAGGGGAATGTTATTGGACTTTGGCTGGACAAAGATGAATCAGGAAATAAAAGAATGGAGCTATATTAGTTTATGATATGTGATTCTGTTTCTTATCTTACGGCCAATAATAATGGAATAAACCAATAACCAATTGGTTCAGAACAACCCTGAACCTGACAACCTGTGAATATACTATAAGACACTGAATTGTACACCTCAAATGGGTGAATTGTATGGTATATGAACTATATCCCGGTAAAACTATTAAAATTTAGAAGTTAGACCTCAATCTTTGTTAATTTTATTGTCTAAACAGACTCTCAACTGAAATAGGAAACTGGAAGTAGATAGGATTATAGCCTAATTGTAGATACTCATGCTAGACTACGTACATTCTAAGTTCAAACATGTTTTTAGATGGCTGCTATGTTATTATGATTGAACTGAACTGGTTCTGGAGAAAAATCTTTAGCATTTTACTTATCCTCTCTAAGCATCCATGCCTCACCTATAAAATCTTGATATCAACACCTCTCAGGGTCATGTGGGTCATGTATTGGAAATACCAGTTCAGGGTCTGACACAAAGTTAAGCCCCCAAAGATGTTTGCTAAATCTGAATGCAGAAAAAGAATCATTAAGGTGAAAGCAAGCCCATCTTAATCAGTCTTTAACCGAAAATGGCTGGGCCAATTTCTTGAATTTTGAACTAGCATGTAGCACTATGTTCACAGAATTCATTCTGTAATAAATGATTGACAATAAAACTTTGCATTCAATTTCATTTATTCAAAAACATTTCAATTAAAATTTCTTATATTAGGAGGTGGCATATTATACTAGAAAGAGCACGACTTTGATGCCAAAGAGACCAGGACTCAAATCTTGCCCTTTCTTTCCTGTTTATTAGCAGTATAAACGTGGTACTGTTTGCTGGAAAACTTACATTAATGAGATTATTATTAGCACACAGAGAAGGTCTAGCATTAAAACAGAAAAATATGATCACTATTAAAACTTAAAAATCTCGTCCCATCTGCACTAGGTCTTCATACCCCTATTAAATGGAAGAAAGTCAAATGGCTTTGAAATGTCATTTAATGAAAAGAGTTTAACGTAAGAAGCAGCAAATAGCTTGACTAATCAATCTAATACATACACTTCCCACCTAGGTACGAGTTCCCTACCCAATCAAATACCAACTTTCATTTTCTTTTTACAGTGTTCTGTGGAAAAAACAATCAGCCTTCTTGGTCAAACTGGGAAAATGGGAGAATACCCAAGAGACTGGTGAGGATCAAGTTCTCAAATCTTACACAGAAACAAGTAAAAGGAAAACAAATTAAAGTTCATAAAGAGGTAATAAGCTACACACTCACTACGAATAACCCTTCCTCAACACCCAGCATACACGAGTGCATGGATACACACACACCATACCCAATTCAGGTACCTAAAATTCATATGGTTAAAGAAAATAAACGCTTCACATATAGAATGAGAAGGAATGATTCAGTTTTTTTCCAACAGAGCTCTGTATTACTGGTATTAGATAAGTGTTAACAGTTATGGATTACAATTATACAAGATACTCTCTGGTTGATATAATTCTGTATACAAATAAAACAGTGTTACTCCCTCTTAAAGATTATGATAAGAAATTATACTTTTAAAAGTAGTTTTCTTCTAACACTACTTTGGTTTAGGTACCTCAAAAATAACTGAAAAAAATATTTAAAGAAAAAAATTCCAGAGTTTTCAGGAAACTTCTTATATAAACCCTATCAAAATCAGATTCCACACTGGGCAAAACCCATCCATTTAATGCCTGAAAGTAGAGGACTATAAAAATTTCAGAACTTGTTAACTATAAAAAGAACTTTACACAAAGTATACTTTAGTACCTATTGGAGGTTTTTCTCTAGAGTACTGCTATTCACAGAGAAAATTTACTTCAAAGCTCAAAGCTGAGAAATGTAACTCTAAATACACTTTAGTAGACCTAAGGCAAAATATCTTAGGAAATATAACAAATGAGTTAACACACTGTTGTGAACTTTTTTGCTTTTTCTTGTAGCTTTTGATTTTAAAAGTCAAGTCCCATGTTTGAGAGCTAGAAATGAGATATTATTCAAGGAACAATACGGAAAAGCCTCTAAATCAATGGCTTCCACATTTTGTTCCACACAACATCAGAGTCTCTTCTACAAATTATCACTAGCGTTCCCCTTAACCACAAACTCTGGCCAACAGAATTTCAGAAATGCTTCAGGACCTACAGGACTCTCTTAATACACCCTCTACTAGAAACTTCATTTTATTCAACAAATATTTATGGAGTATACTCTGTGTGCTGGATACAGATCCTAGAGATAAAAAGGGGAATAATAATAATAAAGTAGCTGTCCTGACTGAGAAAGCAGCCTGGAGTAAATACAAACAGAAAAAAGAGATAATAGGCAAATGGTTGACTAGTCCCTAAAAAGAGAGCCAGCAGCTAATGGATCTTAATAAGGGATCCAGAGAAAGCCATCCCAAGATCAGAACTAAGTGTCTGGTCAAACCTTTATAATCATAATTTCACCCAGTTTACTAGGCAGCCAGTGGGATTTCTAAGGGGAGCTTTATTTGCATTTCTGCTGCTTCTTTCCATCTGTAAGATAGAAACTTAGACCCAAAATGACCATTTTCCTTTTAAGGTCACTCACCTTCAATCTTGCTTCTCTAGAGTATGTCCGGCACATGCCTGAAACTGGGCTAAGGGAAGTGAACTAGGATGGAGCTCCCTGAAACCCTAGCAGCTTTCCATGGTCCTGGGAAGTCTGCCACATTCTCTTCCAGCTGTCTTTGGGACAGAATGCCCCTCTGATGACAAACCCATGGATATCTGCTCTGGATATGGACAGCTGGGAGCCCAGCGGTTTTTATTCCTGGCTTGGTAAAGACTGCTAGAAAGCATGTGAGTACCTTGACCCAGTGCTCTACTTACTAACTCTCAAAACACTTCTTGAAGTTAGGAAAAGATACTCAGACATTGATACAGTGTACCTTGGTTAGGTAGCTTATTTAGTTAAAAAAAGCTACTTGGCAGTTTATTAGGGACCTTAGCCATCAGTACTAAAAACGTATGCAGAGTTAGACAATGGTTGCTCATGACCCTTCTGAACTGGGAGCTCCATCAGTCTGGCTAGTTCCCTTTCTCCCTCCACCTGGGTTTGAATCCCTAACCTAAAGGGAGGAGAGTTTCTTCCATCTGCATGTCCCCAGGGCATGGCACAGGACAGGCACTTAATAAAGGTCTGTAACTGAATGAATCACACAGCCCTGTAACAGCATTCTAGGAGAGGGCTCAGAAGGCACTGAACCTGGGAGCCAAATGCTGCCACTATTAATTACAGTGACACATAAGGTCACTATTAATTATGCCAAAGTCAAAATGACCAGTTCTGACAGGCGTTCTTCAATGTCCAGATGGACAGTAGTACACAATTCTTTGGAACAGGTTACTCTGAAGGTAACTCATTCTGATAGACCATCTGCATGCAGTTTGGCTCATAATTAAACATTTTACAGGAAAACAAAAAGACAAAGGTAAATTTGTCTTTAAAACCTTCAAAACCTTGACCAGGACAGAAGACTGAGATCTAATTTCTGATGGACAGCAGGTGACAAGCCAGTGTGAACTCTAGGGCAGAGGCAAATGAGCACCAATTAAACACACAGCCAGGTGATGTAAAAGGCCAGAGAGGAAGGAGCGCCAGAGAGGCAAACTCTTCATTATATGAGATAATGAAGCTGCCAGAGCCTCAGGCCTTCCTTCTCCTTGTCCTCCGGGGAGTTTGCTGCCCTTCCCCCTGGGCAATGGATGCGGAAGTTCTGATTGTATCTAACTGTGCACACACACAGTTTACTAGAGTCGATAAACACTTAAATCAGAAAACCGTGTCAAAGTGTTGAGCAAGTGCCCAGAACGGTAAGTGCTTAATAAGATTAGCCACTGTTATTATTCACTGTGTTCAATAAGCTGTTTTATAGAAAGAACCCTATACAAATACATCTTTACTACTAGTTGTGAAAAGAAGTTTGTCTTTCATGATTACTGATATAAAGAGCCGTGGAATCCAGATGTTCTCCACTTAGCTTTGGCTTGCAAGAAATTTGGCTAAATTTTATATATGTATTATAAACATTAACTCTTAGCCTGAGTCTTCATTTTTTTTTTTTTTTTGCGGTACGTGGGCCTCTCACTGTTGTGGTCTCTCCCGTTGCAGAGCACAGGCTCTAGGACGCGCAGGCTCAGCGGCCATGGCTCACGGGCCCAGCCGCTACGCGGCATGTGGGATCTTCCCGGACTGGGGCGTGAACCCATGTCCCCTGCATCGGCAGACAGACTCTCAACCACTGCGCCACCAGGGAAGCCCCTGAGTCTTCATTTAATTATTCACTTACTCATCCCTTCATCCATGAAATATATACTGTATACTCAAGTACTAACATGATGCACATTCCTGGAGAAAACCTGGTGAGCAAATTCAGGCGTATTTCCTTTCTCACAGAGAGAAATGTTCCTGTAACTGGATATAGAAAATGGTCAACTGAGAAGAGCTACCAAGAAGAGGTACAGGCAGAGGCAGATTTGCTGTGCAGTGAAAACTCAAGCTTCAGGACACCTTCCTTCCACAGGCCCTTTTCAAGGCCCTGCACCTACTTTTATGTCTCTAACTTGGTGTTCTTTTTCTTAAAGAGGGTTCTTCCCCCAATTTCAGATTCCAGAAAAGCCAGACCTTCTCTGCTTGCCTGGGATTATGAAGGCAGATAACACGGGACTTTCCGCCAGTAAGACTGAGGAGGAAATCAGGACTGACGTGAGGGGTGAAGAAAGAGTGCACGATGGGCTGGACCAGAACGTCCAAAGGCCGTGTGGAGAGAGAGGGAGAGCAGAAAATACTGAGGAACTGAAAGAAGGTCAGTGGCCTGGAGCTTGGGGAGTGAGAAGAACGGGTGGTAGGAGATGAGGCCATGTGAGCGTTTCTGATGGCATCAACCTAAGGGCAGTGGGAAGCCACTGATGTGTTTTTAGTGGAGGGAGGAGGTGGGTTAAGTCAGATTTGTGTCTCTGAAAAGATTACTGCAGGCCTAGTGTACAGGTCAGTGAGGGAAGATGTGAGATGAAGAAGGCAGCTACTGCACTGCTCTGGGCAAAGGACAGAGGGAAAGACTAGGCTGTGACTGATGGAGAACTAAGTGAGTAAGATGGGTGGATTTGTGAGCTAACAGGCCAAAGAAATAACAGCAGGACTCAATGGATTGGATGGGGAGGATGAAGGAGAGAAAGGTGTCAAGGTTGACTCCCAGATGTCTTTTAATTCTCTACTTACTGTTCCATACCCTTCTTCTTTTACATCCATTTACATGGTTTTATTGTAACTGAATCTTTTCTCATAAGCCCTTCAAATCCTTTTTTTCCCCTCATACATCTTCCAGAATCCTTTATTCTTCTCTTTTTCTTCAAGTCCTTTTAAAAAGTAGGTAGGTTATATATAATAAATGAAAAGAAATATAAGCCCTCACATACTTGGCCATGAAATCTATAAGCTTAGATAGTTTGAAAAACATTACTTTAGTGTTATCAACATACAGATGATTGACAGCTATCTCTTTGTAATACTTCTGGGGTGAAGCACAATTTTAAAACCCCAAATAGTCTGCATTCATCTATATTTGGAGAACACATACATACGATGTATTTCACTGAACATTATGTGCAACATAATCAAAAGGGAGCCAGCATATAATACCGTAAGAATCCTACCTGTGATCAAAGCCTGTGATTATTCATGCTAATAAAATCTGGTTTCTGGGATAAACTATACAGAACAGTAAAAAAAACAAAAATAAAACCCCTTTATTATATCTTTTAAGGGTGACGGGAAGGCAGCATAGTTTCATTCTTCACTGTGCTTTCTTTAGGTCAATATTAAGATGAGTTTACATTTTATAAGTAAACAATAGCCAAACAGTAGGGTAGCAATAAAGGTGGAGCAAAGGTATAAGGGGTAATAGTATGAGAACAAAACTAAATATTTTAAGCGTGTACAAAGATAATCAGGAAATGGTGTAATTTATGCGCAAATAATCTAGAGTCTTTTTCTGAGCTAATAATTTAAAATGGAATTCAATTCTTAACAAGTTGGTAGCATAATGGATAAGAACGTGGCTTAAGGAGATAGCCTGCCTAAGATTTCATCCCATCTCCACCTCTTACAATTCAACTGTAAAACAGGAACACAAATAATGTCTCACATCACTTGCTGTGTAAACTTGGGCCTTTGTTTTCCTTATCAGTGAAATGGGGATAAAATACCACTGTGACCAGATACCAAATCACCCAGTATAACGTTAAGCACATAGTAGGATGCTCCCATACTAAATACTTTCCAAAACTGGCCCTAGATGTCCAAAAAATTGGGGAAGGTGGGAGACCTTGAGGAAAACCCAGGATTGAAATGTGGTGGCAACAGGGAGGAAAAAGGACCATGAAGGCTTTGAGGGTGAAAAACAAATTAATGAAGAAAAGAGAGAAAAGAAAATCAAGAAAACTAAGATAAGGAGGAGCTGTCTTCAAGAGAATAAAGGTGTAAATCAAATACCGCAGAAATGAAGGACAATCAAAACTCTTAAAAATCATGAATGACCTTTGATAACATAATCTCTATTATAGTGTAATTCATTATCAACATTAGAAACCATCTTAGAGTTGACTAAAAATGACCCCAAAGGGTTAGCCTTTTAGAGGAATGCAAACAAGGCCTTATTTTAGAATTAGTCATGATAAATTGGTAAACTTGGTGGAATATCACTTTTGTTCTATTTCAAAGGAGTGTTTATTCATATTCAATTTGCTTAATCTTGTTTCTAAGGACTTAGCATCTATATGTGAAAATTACAAATGATCTTTAGAAAAGCAGGTCTGATAGGACGTTTAACTGGAAGACTTTCACTAGCTAAGATGTGCATGGAATTCACGGTCTTCTCCTTTCCCCCAAATTATAACAAACTAACGGAGCTGTAACAGAGAGCCACAGTCATGTGTTATAATTTATAACACTTGCCCCATTTATAAAGAATTAGTGACACTATAAAATGGAATCACAATTGAGCAGTCCACAGTTTGTAAAAAATCCCTAAACCTTTTGAATTGGGAAGGTACATAATTTCTTTACATAATCACTTTAATTATAAAAATATATAACTTCTAACTTAGTATGCTGTAAGTTATCTCAGATGAGTTGCTTCTTTGAAGATTACATGAAGATCTCTGACTCTGGAGATTTGGGGATATTTACTTTCTGCTAAAGCATGGCATCTATTTAACTCTGAAAAAACGGCCCAAGGTAACATTTTTGAAAAACTGTGTTACATGCTTGAGTGCCAATGGTGCCAATGTATTTATTTAAGTATCTACTATTCTAATTGTAGAGATCATTAATGGCACTTCCCAGCCCAGTTCATGTCGTGGCCCACAGAGAAGAGGACATTTTTACATGCTTTTGGGTAAACTTAACAGGGTGAACACAGTCAGGCCCAAGGCTTTCAGCTGATGAATGAACTAATATTTCAGCCATCTGGTACTCATTCCTAGAACACTCACTGGGAATTCCAGACTAAAGTATCAGATATTGGATGTAAACTAAGGTCTAAATCTTCTAAGTGACAGAATTTATCCTTCTGAGGTATGATCATTTTTGGAGCAATTAAATCTCATCTTCCTTTCTTTCTCATGAGAGCCAAAACAGTAAAAACAAATCATTATAACCAAGAAACAACTGGCTCATTTGTGTAAATTTTACATGCAACACATGAGAACTATAATCATACTGCCTCCTGTCTTGATGGACCAGTCTCACTAGGTAGAGGCTGCCAATGTTAAGACTGAGAGTGGCTGTTCAATCATTCATCGATTCATTCTCAAACGCTATACATTGTGTTAGGTATTAGGGATTTGTAGCTGAAGATAACTTATCTTGCCCATCAGAGACTTCAGAAAACCTTTGTTGTCATGAAGCCATCAAGTTCATACCATTTACAGTTTCAACAAATATTTGCTTTAGGTGATGTGACAGTTGCTGAGAATATACATAATGTAACAAGATAGATACAGTCCTTGTGTTCCCACATCTTAAAGATCTGCCCATGCCTACCTTAGGTATTCTTGAAAAGATGAAGCATGAACCACTACACCATTCTGCCCAGAATTATTTAGAGTAAACAGCCCTAAAAACGACATCAAAGTATCTGACTGTCAAGAAAACTGTGACAGCTGAGACCAGGTATATGCAACATAAGTAGACATATAATTCACCTTCTGAACTGGAAAACTCTTGATAGTGACAAATGCTAAACAAGGTGAGATGCCAGGCTATGGTATAACTGGGACTCTGCCAGGAAAACCAGGAGTTGTTGTCACCCTAAGTATGGGCCACATGGGCTGGAAATATCTGATGCCGTTATGTAAGGCATGTATAAACAAGTCTAGATCTTTTTTAGACAAATCATCTGTAGATACATCCTAACTTTGCTATTTCACACTATAGTCAATTCAAAGTAGTTGATGTCTCATGATAGTCTATACTACTTTACGAATGGAGACTGACTTTTTATCACGGTAGCATGTTACATATTACAACTACTTTCTAGTAAGAAATGTAGAATTGAAAAAAAAAGGAAAAGAAATAGACACAAACCATCTAAACAGCATTTCTTACACTTTTCCCCAATAGGATATTGTAGAAAATGATAATATTTGTACTGTACAAAGTGGAAAAGTGCTGAAGCTGCTCCCAGATGGAGTGCTCTGCACTGGGGGCTAAGAGGATTTGTATTTCAGCAAACAGGTACTTACGCTGTTACCTGTGTGCCAAGCCACACCAGCTGAGAAACTGATCCAATATGCAACACACTGATAGGTGACGTTTACTTACACATCTGAGAGTGAAGAATACAAGGTGGCAGGATGAATGCTAACACCACTGAGAAAGAATCTGTCAACATTACCTTTCAGAAAATGTTCTGAAGATGGTGATAAAATGCTACCAAAAGTTGTACTAAATGTGAAAATATAAATGGCGATTGTAGAGGGAAATTCCACGCTATGAGCATTATTCTGTATATATGCTCATGTTTCAGGTGCCACCAATTTTTACCACAGATGCATTAGTTGAGGATAAGAGCTACAAACCGCCCTTTTTGTTCATATATTCTTAACCCTGAATAACATTTTTTTTTTTTTTGGAAGGGGAAGGAAAAACAGTAGAAGGTGTTGAATGAATCCTATAACTTACATATTGCGACTGCCGAAACCTTCCAGAGAAGGTCCAGATGAGTTTTTCAAAAAGATCACTCATTTTCTGCCAGTTTGACTTCTTAATCAACATAGTTCTTGCTTTCTGTGATAAAGACAACTAAGTATCTTCCAGAAACCATTCTCCCTTTCTACTTTTTGGTAACAGACACTCAGTTTAGCTGGGTGCACTGCGGCCAACTAGAGATAACATTTCGGAGCCTCATTTGCAACCAGCGATGGCCATGTGATGAAGCTGGACAAACAGGCTGTGAGAAGAAGTGACTGTTCACTTCCTGGTAACCTCCACATAGACAAGGCTACTGGACTTGGCCTTCCTTTTCCTGCTGGCTAGACAATAGGGAAGCAGGCACAAGCTCAGAGACCATGTGCTCATGGCAGAGCTGTCCTGCCAGCCCTTGACTGCTCACACCTGGGCTGTTATATGAGAAGGAAATATCTATCTTATTTAAGCCATTCTACTAGAGGTCTCCGACAGAGCGATTTAGCAGGTGCCACAATTAATACATTTCAAATTACTAAAAAATGCCTCTTAAACAAAAGCATCTAGAAATAGAAAGGTTTGGATAGACTCACTCGTGAGTACTCCTTTGCGGTTTCCCAGAACACAAAAGGGTGGGGGGATTCTGCAGGAGTAGGACTCAGGGAATGTGCAACCTTCTCAGATCCAAATCAGAAAGAGACAATAAGGAACCCCTGAAGGGTCTGAACAAAGCGAGTAATGAAATCAGCATTCCAGTTTAGAAAGAATTCTATCCAGAGTATGCAAGGGGGACCAGAGGGAGGAAAGACTGGAGGAAGGGAAATGAGAAAGTTTTACTAGTCAAGATGATTTCCAGGTAAACGCAATTTTTCACCATCAAGAACTAGAATTGGTATAATAAGTTTAAGTAGAGATGTCTAGTAGTCAGCAGACCTGCGTCTCAGGACTACTGAGAAGGACCTGGGATGGAATTACATTTTATGACTGATCAGTATATGGAGACTGAGACCACCCTAGGAGAGTCCATATAGAGAAAAGGTCAAAGAACCCTGGAGATGACTAACATTTAGGGCACAGGTAGAAGAAAAGGATTCAGCAAAGGAGAGGGAGAAGAAAGGGTCAGAGAAGGAAGAAGGGAACTCTGTCCTGGAAGCCAAAGGAGGCAAACACTTCAAGAAGAGACTGGAAGGCAGCAGCACTTATCACAAGCTAGTCAAGGAAGTTAAGGAGTAAAGAAAGTGACTGCTGGGTCTGGCAGCTGAGAGTCCCCTGAGAATTTGGCCCAAGCTCTCTCCGGGAAGAAGTCAGGCCCACCGTGGGCAAGCAGTAAGTGGGAAAGGGAACATTCGCTTCTCTTGGCTGGGGAGGAAAACAAAAGGCTGGGAAAACAGCTAGAAGAGGAGGCAGGTTTGATGGAAGGGTCTATTTTTTAGGATGAAAAGGAGCAGGGAGTTAGAAGTTAAAAATAACAGAGTGAGAAAGTACAGAGATGTTTTCATATGTCTGTTTCTCATTTCGCGCATAAAGTTAAACCATACACAGTAAACACATTTCTGCTGGGAGCTCTCACCCAAGTAGGTATGCTGTTATGACTACATAAAGGTATCAAGATTAAAGGATTCGTAATTCTATGGAAATTCTTAAACAGAGTTTGGATATATATTGTTTGCTTTTCCCTTCAGCGAGCTGGTAAACATTAACCTTGCTAACCACCATATTATTTAGCCGGTCGTAAAACTTTAAAAGGTCCTTTTCAGGGAAAGTCTAAAGGAAAAAAAAAAAAAGTGCCTTACAAAAATAATTCCAAAACTCATATAACTTTGAAAAGAAAACACAGCCCATGGACATATGACTGAGTAGCTCTGTATACGTTCAAGGATTCCAAACAGTGTCAGGCTTTCTCACCCACTGAAACTCCCTTTGAAGGTCAAGCATTGAAAGAACTCAAGTCAGATTACACTGAAAGGAAGAAGGTGGGAAAAGAAATATTTACTATTCCCTAAGGAGAGTGTCAGTGACCTAAAGCAGCTTCATTTTCTCCTCCTTTCCCTGGCCGCAGTATGCGGGGGAAAAGACGAGGTGGGGAGACCATCTTTGGGTGGCAACCTCAGGCTGCATCTCACCATGCAACACTGAGACTTCTGCAAACATACAGGAGGAGACAAGAACACCATCCCTACTGAGTGACCAAACACTCATACACTCAAGCTCATTAAATTGTCACATCCTCCCTGAGCAGTAGTATTACTGTTCTAATTTTACTGAGAGAAAAACTGAGGTTTAGAAAGTTTGAGTTTGACCAAGAACATGCAGCTAAAATACTGTCAACCAGGATTCAAACCCAGATCTGACTGCCCGTACCAAGCCCATAATTGCCCCCTTCAGCTTATTTTAAATTCAAGATTAGCTCAAATTAAATTAAATCCCACCCCCCACCAATTCACAAGTTATTAGAAGGAACTCTTAAGCGAAGGAGACAAAACCGTGGTGTTCAAAGGCTGCCTCACGACACAAGGAGCAAAGTCTGAAATGTGAAATTACAATTTACAGCCCGAGTGCCACTTAATAAGAGTATTACCTAATGTCTTTATCATCACCTCAGTTTTTAAAAGCACTTGCATGGATTCCAACTAATCTGATCCTTACAAACTACTGAGAGACAAAGAAATAGTGTCAACTTCATTTTTTTGGCCAAAAAAACCATTGCAACAAGGAAACGGCATAGCTGAGATTAGAACTGGAGATTTCCACAGCGCCAAGTATACTAGAATGGGCCTCTAATAAGTGTTAGAGTCTCACAATTTTACTTATCTTCAGGAGATGTTAACAAAGTCAGACCAAATATCCAGTATAAGCTTGTCTTTAAGTCATGAAGATTTCCTTTTTATTCTGAATTCATTTAACATAAACTGTAACTGTAATTATAAAAGTGTAAAGAAGTCATTTGGCCAGCCAGTTCCTAAATGCAACATGTACTAATTACCCATTGTGAACAGAGTACTGCCATAGCTATGATTTCAGGACTATTAAAGGAGGGGGCCAAGGGCTTAAATTAGAGGTAATATTCTTACTCAGTAAGGGGACTGGCTATATTTCCTACATTCTTAAAATTCTACTTTGCTGAATAAATTTCCTTTAGTGCTTCTGAAATGATGCCCCACTGGCACTCCTATACACATTCTCTTTCTCTTAAATTAGGCAATAAAATTGACATTAGAGAAAATATTTCTACCTATTACTTTTAGTTATGGAGTCATTGGTTACACAATCAAATCCACCACGTTTCAGCCTGGTAACCTATACCTAATGGCGACTTCCCATGAACTATGGCATGCGAGGAGGTAGTGTGTTTCTTAAATGACTCAGGTCTTTATTCACTAATAATATAACAACAAGCAGAAGAAAAACCAGACCTGAATTGCACAAGCATGATAGTAATACCACTGATATAAATTACAGGCCTCCTCTAAATGACTGTCACCAATCTCACACAGAGGTTCCTGCCCAGTAAAATCTGCGTTAATTGGTTTTCTTTCTGTTGTTGAAAAACAGACAGTGAGCCAGCTCAGGCAGCATCATGGGAATTTCAGACACACACACACACACACACACACACCCCCTTTAAAGCCCAAGTGAGTATTTTTAAGGAAATACTAACAAGGAACAGGTTGAGGGTATTTTCCACTGGTTTAAAAATAAAGCATTCTACCCGTTAAAAACAATAAATCTCAGAATTATAGAAACAGGAAGCAGCAGCTGGATTTATCATCCTTCATTTCCTGAGAGTGGTAGTAAGGAACTCCCCCTTGAGACTAAAGCAATGGCGGGGTTAGCCTCCTTCTGCTGGACCCACACGGTCCCCATGCTGCGGCTGCTTGCTCCAGGGCTGGCTGGCCACTTCAAAATCGCCTTGCTCACTGTATCTTATAAAGCTTTCTGTGCCCAGGCCCTACATTTTGAGAAGACAAAAAATGTGACTGGAACGTAAACACACATAGGTAACTACCCTGATCCTAGAAGAGCCTAGCTCTCATCTCTCCTAGGCTGACTCCCGGAGGCTTTGGGGGGACGCCACCACACTCTGAGTGGCTCTGAGCCTTGGGCCAGGGGCTATGTTGGGAAGAGCAACACAGTGGCTGGGTTCGGGCTTCCTCCAGCCACTTGTGATTGTAGCTGAAAGGACTTAGTCTCTCTCAGCCTCATTCTCTCACGTGTGAAATGGCAATGAGACTCCACCCACTTCACAGGGGTGGGATGAACAGTAAAGGAGACTATGAGTGTGAAAATACTTTGTAAATCACACAATAAGAGACTAGAGGAACAGCGATATACATCCTTGCAGGAGGGGTTCTACCAGTTCGAAAGCTTTCACAAATATTATGGTTTCGTTTCATCCTCAAAATGATACATGGAGATAAAGGCGGCAGTGGAAGCGTCCTCATCAACACTATCATTGTTGTTTTAAAAATGAGCTAGTCTAGAGAAACACAATAGGAAAACTGTGTCCTAGCTCCGTAAGCGAGCATCCAAATCATCTGAAAACATTTCTGGCAGCACATGAGTGGTAAGTACTAGACGAGGAGTCACGAAAGCCGTTCACATTTCAGGTCGGCTACTCTGGGCAAGTCCCTTAACCTCTCCAGGCAACATGATTCATCCATTTGTCACCAGACTAGTGGGAGACAAAAACAAATTAGACCTGGTTCCAGCAATTGAAGAACCCACTTGGAGGCAAGGGTGGGGGATGGAAAAAAGTGACATATAAACAGATTAACTACAAAACAGTATTTACTTAAAATATAGAGTATGAACAAAGTGCCTCGGGAATCAAAAAGCAGGAAATGACTAACTTTGTCTGGGGGACTCATGGAAGAATTCCTCTCATTTGTAAATTGGGAAAAGAAGGAAATCAGACGACATATTTATCAATGTCCCTCTTGTGGCTAAAACTCTGAGAAAACTAGGCTTAGAGAGATTGTAAGTAACATTAATACACAGCACAACTCCTCTTACACATCCGCTCAGAGCCCACACATCAGTGAAAATAATTTAGGTGGCTTAAGTGCTCAATAACTGTATTCTAGAAAATCCTGAAAAATAAGATTTTTCAGAATATTACCCAAACACAAATCATACTTATAAGTCTGTGGAAGCTTGTGGGAGCTGCGTCTATAGTTAGCCCTATGTGTAGTAATTAGGAAACTAGATCCTAGAGCCAGACTGCCTGGGTTAAACTCTTGACTTTACTAGTTGTTAGCTGTGCTACTGGGTAAGTTACTTGATTTCAGTTTGCTTCAGTTTTCTCATTGATGAAATGGAAGTGGTGGTAGGAGTAGCGTGCTGGGAGGAGGAGGAAAAGGGAGAATAAAAATAATGGTGATGGTGATGATGATGGTAATGGTGATGGTGATGATGGTGGTGATGGTGATGGTGGTGATGATGATGGTGATGGATGGTGATGATGGTGGTGATGGTGATGGTGATGATGGTGGTGATGGTGATGGTGGTGATGATGATGGTGATGGATGGTGATGATGGTGGTGATGGTGTGGTGATGATGGTGGTGATGATGATGGTGATGGATGGTGATGATGGTGGTGATGGTGATGGTGATGATGGTGGTGATGGTGATGGTGGTGATGGTGGTGATGGTGATGGTGGTGATGATGATGGTGATGGATGGTGATGATGGTGGTGATGGTGATGGTGGTGATGGTGGTGATGGTGATGGTGGTGATGATGATGGTGATGGATGGTGATGATGGTGGTGATGACAATGGTGGTGATGATGGTGGTGATGATGATGGTGATGGATGGTGATGATGGTGGTGATGGTGATGGTGGTGATGATGATGGTGATGGATGGTGATGACGGTGGTGATGGTGATGGTGGTGATGATGATGGTGATGGATGGTGATGATGGTGGTGATGACGATGGTGGTGACACTGATGATGGCAATGAAAACAGTGATGATGTCACCAGCCTCCTCACTGTTGTGAAGATTATATGAGCTAATACACACAAGTACTTAGAACAGTACTTGGCACAAAATAAGGGCTACTTGAGTTAGCTGCTGTTGTGATTTGCCAAAGTGTATTAATTAGCATTTTTGAATTGCTCCTCTAAAAATACTCTCTTAAGCCTGAAAGTTTCCAATTTGATTTCAATCCACAATTTTCATATTTTTAGAACTGTATGGAAAATTCAATGAATCAATGATGAAATGTAGGTTGTCTGCTTCAGAAACACACTTAAGCAGAATTCTGGAGAATGCAACATACTAAGTATGATTCTGAATGATATTTTGGAAATTACAGAAAAGCAGAAATAAAGGAGGAGGGAAGCCCATATTTCTACAAAATTTCCTGGTGGCGCAGTGGTTGAGAGTCTGCCTGCTGATGCAGGGCACACGGGTTCGTGCCCCGGTCCGGGAGGATCCCACATACCGCGGAGCGGCTGGGCCCGTGAGCCATGGCCGCTGAGCCTGCGCGTCTGGAGCCTGTGCTCCGCAACGGGAGAGGCCACAACAGTGAGAGGAGGCCCGCGTACCACAAAAACAAACAAACAAACAAACAAATCTCAGCAATCAAGGTAATATTAAGGATGCAAACTTAGCCACACACTGAAAAATATAAGCATTTAAATAACACAGTTATTTTTTTCTCATTGAATTCCCGCAGAATTTTAGGAAATTATTTGGGTTGTTAACAGTATTTTAGAATTATTATATAGTAACTGTCAGGTGAAATGGATTTTATCCAGGTAAAATTAAACTTCTGTAAATCAAACTGGATGTTTTCACTGGCAGCATTAGCAACACTCACCAAACCAAAAGATTCTGCCTTTAATATTTAATATATTAAACATCATTCACCCACTGGCTCTCAACCAACATCAATACTTACTGACTCTTGAGGCTTGTGGTTTTTATCTTAGTCAATAATGCTTGGGTTCGGGCCTTAAAAGTAATCATTAAAACTGGCTGCTGCAAAAAATGTTCCCCAGAACCCCAAAAGAATAAAGAGAGGCAGTGTATTTATCATGTCCTTACGATGTTCTGAAAAGCATAGGATAGTTTTTCTCTATACAAAACAGGTTTGCTCTCTTATAACATATTCGCAGCACGTGAAGCAAAGTAATCCAAACTATACTTTACTGAGATTTAAGTATGTGTCAGGCACACTGGGGGAGGGGTTGTACAAAAACTATTTCATTTAATTAATACAACTCCTTGAGGCAAATTATTTCCCTAATTTTACAGGTTAAAAAAAAAAAGCTGAGAAATGTTAGGTAACATCATCCTCATAAAGTTCATGAAGCCACAGAGTTAAAAACTGACAGACCAGGAGGCGAAACTAAACACACACACACTGTTTCACAGGTTGTCCAGGTAATCATTTTAGAGAAATATAAGGAAGGAAGGCATTCAAATGATTCTTGATGAGGGTATTAGATTAGTCTATTTAATTCTACTAATCAGGAATGCAAATGATATGAAAAATAAACTTATAAGTGCTTTCTGGACATATGGTCAAAAATTTAGAAATAAAACTTTACAGAAACAGAAATTTTAGGCGCCCCAAAAGTCAAAAGGTCACTCTCTCTCATCTAACGAATCCTTATAATCCTAGAATTAATTAAAAACAAAAAGTATAGGGCTTCCCTGGTGGCACAGTGGTTGAGAATCCGCCTGCCGATGCAGGGGACATGAGTTCGTGCCCCGGTCCGGGAAGATCCCACATGCCGCGGAGCGGCTAGGCCATTGAGCCATGGCCACTAAGCCTGCGCGTCCACAGGCTCCGCAACGGGAGAGGCCACAACAGTGAGAGGCCCGCGTACCGCAAAAAAACCCAAAAAAACAAAAACAAAACCCAAAAAGTATAGTGATATTTTAATAATTTTATAGAAGTGGTTATTTTTAAGATAGGATTCAACATTCAAATAATTTGTGCCATTTATTAAGTTTCTGGTATATCTGGTGCAATGATTTATAGCTCCAAGATTACCTGGGGGCCATGAACTATTCCAATTAGCAAGTTTCCAGACTACTCTTTTACTGTTTTTGTAATAAAGTATTAAAATAATGCAGCTAGTCCATGTACCAGGAGAGCTGTTACTTTAGTCTCATACAAACAGTTAATCAATCCTTTTAAGACAGCTTTACGATGAATGTGACTAAAAACAACAGGTTGTTCCAGGAGAAATTATACTCAAAGTCGATCCCATTTTCCCCAAACAACTATTTCTTTGGGTACCTCAAATTCTATTTCTAGAAGAAATAGTAAAGTTCCAGTGGAACTCTTGTCTGACATTGACTAGCTATTGTATCCTAGCAATGGCAATTAAAATCTCTAGGTCTCCAGTTCCTTATCGGTAAAATGAAAGACTGCGTTACATTGTCCTTATTCTAAGATTCAGTTCACACTTAAAATCCAAACTCAATTACATCCTTCAATGAAAGCCATTTGCCTCCCACCCAATACGCCAAGGCTGAGTAAGCTACTCAGAGTAGCTGAGTCCCCATGCTACCTTATTTGCTGTCGTTCGGGTAGTCATTAGGATATCATTATTTGTTTACCCAACAGACTGCAAGTTATTTCAGAGGAGAGACTGTGTCTTATTGATCTTTCTATATCTGTCATTTAACAGTTAGATCCTAATTGCCTGGTATACAAAAGATATGTGGCAAATGTTTTTAAAATAAATTCTTTGAACCACCCTATCAAGTTGTCATTGGGTACTTTGTTTACACCTAGACCACATCCTGAAGATAGACCAAAGTTCCCTCCTGTAAAGCATCTGCAGCTTAGAAACAGGGCAATCGCATGTGATGATGAATAATAACACTAGTGCAGCATTTTAAGTCATACGTTTGAGCTCTACAGGAAAAAACATTCTCTTGAAGTTTAAGATGTCTAAGATTTTTGATGCTTTAACATTTTGTGACTGCTTTGCAGGGCTTTGCCATTTTTCCTCTTCCATGTTAGGGGTATGAATCTGTATTATGCTTAATGATTCAACTCTTTGGGGGAAAAAGGAATCTCAAAAGGGGAAAGACTGGGCTTCCCTGGTGGCGCAGTGGTTGAGAGTCTGCCTGCCGATGCAGGGGACACGGGTTCGTGCCCCGGTCCGGGAAGATCCCACATGCTGTGGAGCGGCTGGGCCCCTGAGCCATGGCCGCTGAGCCTGCGTGTCTGGAGCCTGCGCTCCGCAGTGGGGGGGGCCACAACAGTGAGAGGCCCGGGTACCGCAAAAAAAAAAAGGGGGGGGGGAAGACTGATTCAGAGGTGGAAAAGCCTAAAATACTTGAAGATAAGCAAAAGAAAAAAGTTTAGGAGAGGTTAATAAAAGTTTTTTCATGGGGTGGGGTGTAAGTTAAGAGTGAGGCTACATCAGGCCAGGGCAGGGAAGAGAAAAGAAGTAAAGATAATGTATTTTTTGGCCTGAGAGTGTTTAGCTTCCAAGTTCCCAGACAAAATTTCACGTAGTACTTGTCTGTTCTTTGGTATTTATTTTTCTTGTTCATGCACATCCTGGACGATTAGGACAAATGGGAGTGAAGGCTGCTGGCACTTGTGCATAAAGGCTCAGTGGAAGACAGGAAGTCCAGCACCTGAATGGTGGCCAAGAAGCCCCTCGGGACCCTTTGTGTTCTGAATGTGACCAATCACAGTAGCCTCTCTGCATGAGTAAATGCTGACAGGTTTATACGGAGGGGCTGGAGTTACCTATTCTTTTGTGTTTCTTCTAAAGTGACACCTGAACCAAGATGAGCTGGAGCACATATTATAAATTCAGATTCCTTCTGCTCCACCTGGACCTACCCTTTCTACAGGAGCCCCCATTGATCTGCAAAAGAGTCCTTGGCAGGCTGGAATGCAATGAGCAGTAAAGCCAATCAGCGAAGCTGCGGAGCCCTTGCCAGCCAGGCTGAGCCGAGGTGACTCAGCAGGTTACAGCCGTGACCCTTGCTTTCTGGAGTCATTATTCTGGTTCTTATCCAGTGGCTACTACAAATGTGCACGCATGGATTGGTCTTACTCCAGAGCCCATCTGAGAACATCACGGAGTGGCTGCCACAGCTGGGTGCAATCCACGGGCAGGTTTTTCCGCAGAAAGCCAGCCCCAGGTCCTGGTTGACAGCGGGGTTTGGCTGAGGACACCAACAAAAAAATCCTGGTCTACCTTAAATTCTGTAAAACTCTGTTCTTTAAAAAGGGCACAGGGGCTTCCCTGGTGGCGCAGTGGTTGAGAGTCCGCCTGCCGATGCAGGAGACACGGGTTCGTGCCCCGGTCCGGGAAGATCCCACGTGCTGCGGAGCGGCTGGGCCCTTGAGCCATGGCCGCTGAGCCTGCGCGTCCGGAGCCTGTGCTCCGCAACGGGAAAGGCCACAACAGTGAGAGGCCCGCGTACTGCCAAAAAAAAAAAAAAAAGGGCACAGAAGTTGGGGAAAGCAGAAAAGAACAGCTGGGTGTGATTGTGGGGTTCTGTTCAATTCAGTACTACAAATTCAATTTCAAAACTAGGACATTAATCATGGTAATGATAATTAATAATAATAACGAATTCCCTTCACTGATGATAGTGACTTCTTTTTTCTGCCCTTCAGCAGCTGCAATGCACTTGCTTCCGTTTGAGCCCAGTGTCACCATGCAATATATACTCTGCATCCTGCTTCTGTTTAGGGTAAAATTCACCTTTGGGCTAAGTTATATACACCACCAGATGTTTGGAAGGCAGTACTGTTTGTCACTTTATGAAGAGGAACTGTTCCTCTCATCATTTTTTAGTCAATTAAGGATTAATTTTTTTAAAGCCTCAAGTGGCACTTGAAAGAAGTCTCAGATGTTGGAAGGGGGCCAGTTAAAACGCCAGGGAAAAGTGTGGCAGCCACATAAAAGGTGCTCCTAGGGCTTCCCTGGTGGCGCAGTGGTTGAGAGTCCGCCTGCCGATGCAGGAGACACGGGTTCCTGCCCTGGTCCGGGAGGATCCCACATGCCGCGGAGCGGCTGGGCCCGTGAGCCATGGCCGCTGAGCCTGCGCGTCCGGAGCCTGTGCTCCGCAACGGGAGAGGCCACAGCAGTGAGAGGCCCGCGTACCGCAAAAGAAGAAAAAAAGAAAAATTGTGCTCCAACTCCACATTTAAAGCTTTAGCAAGAGCAGTGAAGAAAGGCAAAGCAGAGCGATCTCGGGTTCAGTCACAGCTGGACAGATGCCATACCTCCCTTTCTTACTGAGTGTCCCTGGAGAGAAGGGCCAGGACCAATCTACCTTTGAATACCCCACTGCAGGTGTTATGAGAAGACTTCTATTTACTTTTCTCCACCTATCACCTGCAGAGAATTTCCCTCGATAACAGACCTGGCCTCTCTCTCCACCTCCTTCCTCTCTTTGGGATCTGCCTGCCTGCAAAAATGGTGAATGCTGGACTTTTCTCCTACTGGGGAGTAGGAGGTTTTCCCTGCTGGTTGCCAACTTCTGTTGTCCTGCTGTACCAGGGAAAGAGTGGGTAAATCTATCTAATTCAAGGATGAAATTTCAGAAGGCCTGCTTGGCTGCAGACCCAAAGCCACATTCTCCCAAAAGCATTTTCAGTAATAAAGATGGTATTTTGCCGTCCATCCGCCTGACTCCTTTATCTCTCTCAACTGCTTTTTAATTCAAGCTTGGAGGAGGAGTTATCTATGGGCCTCCTCAAATCTCAAGAGTGGGTGGATCTCCTTGTCTTGTATATCTTACAGTTCTTAGCAACTATTTATTGAAGCTATACGTGCAAAAAATGCGGTAAGAAGGAAACTAAATAATCTGTTTGGTCTTGTTTGTTCGTGGTCTTATTTGTTCGGGGTACGTGACCATGCCCCATCCTACCAAATGCTGGGGAGGGTAGTCTAAAACATGATATCCAATTTCTGTGTGAATTCTTAGAGGGGAACAATTCATCTAAAATATATTCAAAAGGGAAACAATCACACCCAAAATACTACTGATGACTTAGCACACGGAAATAGGTTTCTGACCTATGAGAAGCGTTAACCACCTGGAAAGTTTTTTCCAAATGTTTTGCAAGCCAAATGACACAGGTGAAAACTTAACCCTTAGGATGATTTCTTTGCATATGCTGAAACAAACCTGAAGGGCACCGTGAAACGTCTTCACAAGTTCTTCCCCGTTTTTACAGCCAGATTATTTCACATTATCAATCTTTTATAAAAGGTTATTTAAAACCTCCAAAATGAAGTGTTTCCATGTAAAAGTTCATGTAGCTAGCATTTGCCTGCATTTGAAAAAGCCAGCCATGGGTAGGAAACATTAACAGCAAGGATACTGAACAGCTAACAAAGTGACTTTAACATGTGTCATCATTTTAATTCATCCTGAGGCTACCCTGTGAATAAGTGTTATTATCAACCTCAAATAGGGGAGAAAACTGTGTTCAAGAGGTTCAACTCCTTGCCCAAGATTACTCGGCCAATTAACAGTGGTGGCACTAGGACTCAAACCTAGGTCTTGTGATGAAACAATGTAAGTGCTTTCCACGCAGTCTTGATTAGAACTGGGATGGGGGCGCTGCAGGAGTGGTAAACTGAGATCCAGGTAGAGCACGCCAGCAAAAACACAAAAGTAACCTGGAGCAGACAGAAGAGCAAGCTACCTTACCAAGTTCAGATTCCCCTTTTGTAACCCTGCAGAGTCCTTTTAAGGAAGAAAAGTGAGTGAATTCATTTCTTTTTATTTCCTTCCTTCCTTCCTTCCCCTGGGCCGAACCCACAAAGACACAGCCCAGGAACCAGGCCCGGGGGCAGCTGACATCTCTAAAAACAGTTTCACATCTGGTAAACTATACTGCTCCATTAACTCCAAAGAGAAGCTGAAGGTCCAACTTTCCTGAATTTCCAAGTGGTCAGATGGTCCTTTATAGCCACAATGCACAGCTGAGGCTGGGGACTCGTGAAGGAGCCCAGCTAAGGGTGAAAGGCCTTTGGCTTTCATGGAAGTATGGGGGTGCAAGGTAGAGAGATCTTTCCAGAGTGCTCAGAAAGATACCTCTACTATTAAGTTTTCATCCCACCTCCTCACTTTAATTCTTTAGACTCGGCCTTCTCTGGTTTGTCCCTGGAGTAACAGCAAGTCTTGAGTCCTGAGTAGGGGGAAGTTGGGTGGTCTCAGGCTAAACTGGGAATTCCATAATGATCATTTTTCTTAGGGGTGAAAACAATGAATAATCGGATGCCCCAAACCACTAGAACCATTAAATAAAGTGACAAGTGGGTGTTAGATACCAGAATTACCAGGAGAATCTTAAAAGTACACGTACTTACGTTTTGGAAGAAATCAATTCAAAGCTAAATATAAAGTTTCTGGGCTCAACTCAAGGCATCAAATTAGTCTTAAGAACTCCATTCAAGGGAAGTAAAATAAACGACACCTTTTCATGAAGCACGGGTATAACCACACTTAGGAACATCAGCAAACACTCCCCAAAATCAATGTGATAAAGAAGCAGAGGAAATAATGTTTAACTTTCCGAAGAAAACCCTCCTTCTGAAAACAAACCAATGAGCAATGCCAGAATCCTGAAAAGACACATCTCAATGTACGTAACTGTGCTTGCTTGTTCAGTGAGAGAGGTAAGACACCTAACACCACCCTTTTTGGCTAACGATGCCATTTCTCTCACTGGTGAGAACAGTGTCACCCAAGTGGAAATTACGCTTGGCAATGTGATACTGTGTACCTCACTGAAAAGGCGTCCATATCAAACGACTTTTATTTTGATCAAATACTGAGTGAAAAAAAAGCGATGAGGAGAACCAAAAAGACGGCATTACGGATAAAAGATATCATCTAATATATTTAAGAGGAAGCGCTTTCTGGCATTTCCCCTTGTTTAACAATTCAAACAACTTGCCTCTTGATGGAAAGAAACTCAGAATGAGTTCTTCCTACTTTGTCCGTGCTGTCCCAAGCCCAGCACACCACCCGGTTCCTCTTCCTCTGAACACATAGTACAATGTAATGGTTTAGAGCAGGGGCTCTGGAATCACACTGCTAGAGTAAGAATCCTGGCCCTGCCATCAGCTATATGGCCCTTCAGGTGCGTTACGTAACATCCCTTCCTTTCCACATCAGTAAGACAGAAAAAAATAGCACTCATCTCAGAGGCTGTGATGAGGATTTACTGAATCCACACATGCGCTGCGTTGAGCACAGTGCCTGGCACACAATCACTCAATACATTTAACTCGATAATGACAGTAACGATGACATGGGCTTAACCAGACTGTGGTGAAAATGAGGGACTGGGGACCACTCAGGGCCTATGCAAAAGCCAAACGTTCCCCTAAGCAACCACACAGAGTCTACCAGGAAAAAGACCTATCATTCTGTGGGCCCAGGGGACTCAGCTTGGCTATTCTTCTCAGTGGCTATAGCAGTTTATCTGAAGGGACAGGTCCAAAGGACCAAAGCCAGGGCAGAAGAGATATGGAGGGACAGAGACAGAGAGCCTGAGTCTGGGAGAAACTAGTTTGGGGCAGTTCTGAGAATGGGTAGCAACCAACAGTCCACAATCACGGGATTCAGAATTTAGAAATAAAGTTAACAGGCCATTCAGATGGGCATATTCTGTTATTATGAAAACTCTCCACCACTTTTCCTTCAAGGACCCTCTGGCAGGGAGTATCTTCCAAAAACTGCTCTGCCTCTGAATTTCTGTAGCACTCCTTCAAATATTTATGTGCACTTGTGGCATTTAATTATTCTGGAGAATAACTTATGTCTTGATTTGATGGAAAACTTTGGAGGAGGGCATGAGTCTGTCTTATAGTTAGATGTCTCTTCTCCTGGCCTATCTCTGTCCCAGAGCCTAACACCCACCATGGAGATGTTTAACCAGAAAGTACATAACAAAATGGAAGACTCTGAGTAAGCCAGGGCTATAGAAATACATGTCACTGTACTAAAATAAGCACACGTGGCTAGTACAGAGAAGAGGGCACAGAGCAAAGGAACACGCTTGCCCCTACCTTTATGAGGCTTTAGTGAAAAGGCTGAGTCCAAGAAGTTTAGAGGTAGAAGATGAAGCCTTCAGCAATCCTAAGTACTGAATAGATTTAATTTAATTTAATTTAATTTTATTATTATTATTATTTTTTGCGGTACGCGGGCCTCTCACTGCTGTGGCCTCTCCCGTCGCGGAGCACAGGCTCCAGGCGAGCAGGCCCAGCGGCCATGGCCCATGGGCCCAGCCGCTCCGCGGCACGTGGGATCCCCCCGGACCGGAGCACGAACCCGCGTCCCCCACATCGGCAGGCTGACTCTCAATCACTGCACCACCAGGGAAGCCCTGAATAGATTTTAGTGTTCCTCCAAACAGAAATTAAATTAAAATAACAAACCGTAAAATAAGACTAAGGAAGTCCAGCAAAAGTCTGTGGGGTTTTTTTTTTTCACGATTGTTTTGATATTTTTTAAAGCAGTGAATATCAACTTCTCTTGAAACCATTTTCTCATGGTGACTTTGCCTTGCAGGTGCCCTAAACACACGCTTAGTCTATCTGGAAATCTAGTCCTACTTGGGCACCAAAGGATTCCCTCTAGGTACGGAGAGGCTGGCATGAAAGAATGGAGCCAGGCAGGGGCAGGTAGGTGGAGAGGGGAGACTGAAGGAGGCAAAGGCGAGGGGCAAAGATGGGGCGAGCTGGAGACCAGGCGGTGACAGAGTAAGGTTAGGGCCTTTGATTCCTGCCAGCTTAAACCTAGAGAGAACTTCAGAGATGATCTAAACCCAGCCTTCTCCTTTTACAGGGGAGAAACTATAACCCATGGATGGTGACTCACTCAAGGCCAAAACTGCTGGTTTGAGGCCAGGACTGAAATCTGGGTCTCACGGTGCCTGCTGAGAGCTCTTTCTACTCAGCACACCTCTGCTTTACACTCCCAGGGCATGGGGGATCAGGGCTCAGACAAACAGCTCAGAACTCAGGCAGCCATGAAAAAGCCCTTGCAGTCTCTCCTACCTCAGCACCATGTGTTGACAGAGTCAACAGAAGAGGCAGGAGAGATTAGGCCCCTGGTTACCACGTTGCTTTTGATGAAGCCATTTGGCCTTCTAATAGGATTCACCGGACTAGAAATGTAGGGGGACACTCCGTTTCTCAGCCAGAAGGAAGTCTGGCTGGATCAGGCTCAGGCTTGACAATTCATGGCATGAAAGCCTACAGCACAAGAAGTATGCACCCCTTACATTCCCTGCCCCCCTCCTGCCTCCAGGGGCTGTGGTACATGAAAGGAAATCACCACTGGGCAGCTGGCTTTCTTGATTTCTTGACTCTGAAGAGAGCACAATTGTGGAGAATATACAGGGTGAGGATAAGACACATAACTAACTGTGACAACTACTTTTAAGAACAGTCTTGAAGGGATGCCGCTGCAGTTTTGCTGACAGTAAAATCAGGGCGGACACAGGAAATTACCGTGAGGCTCAAGAGAAGCTCCTGCGCAGTGTTCTGCGTGGTTCGCGGATGCCTGGTCTGCGGACCATCTCTGGTCCGCAATTCAGACCTCGTGAGCTATAAAGGCTTTCTTTATAAAAGAAAGTCCTCTGCGGGAGACTTTCTGTAAATACCACTATGCTTCAATGCCTACCTTGAGCGTTAAACATATACTACACCTGACCTGGACAAAGTGTTTTTTATTTTTATTTTTTTTGCGGTAGGCGGGCCTCTCACTGTTGTGGCCCCTCCCGTTGCGGAGCACAGGCTCCAGACGTGCAGGCTCAGCGGCCATGGCTCACGGGCCCAGCCGCTCCGCGGCATGTGGGATCCTCCCAGACCGGGGCACGAACCCACGTCCCCTGCATCGGCAGGCGAACTCTCAACCACTGCGCCACCAGGGAAGCCCCAAAGTGTTCTTTTTAATCATGGGGTTTTGGTGATGTACATAAATCACTCAACCTCATTCCTGTTCCATACCCTAAATGCCTACACAAAATCAGGCAAATGAAGAGGAAAACAGGTGATGACCATTTTAACCTGTATCTCTTGCCTTTCTTCCTTTGAATCCTCTCCAATGCACCCTACTCAATAACAAGTCACTTCTCCCAAGGGAAAGGGAGCAAGCACTGAATAAAACACCTATCAACATTAGCATCACAACTTCCCTTTTCTGTGTTCTCACCTACAAGCCTTTGCTCACTCTGTTCCCTTTCTCCAATTCACCTTGTTAACCTCCACTCTGTCCTCCGTTAGCACCTGTGGGAGGCCTTTCCTGAAATCCCTATATCAATAACCCAGTCCTTCTAACCCTTCCTTGATGCTCCTAGAGTATCCTGTGCATTTCTGCCCCTCCACACTCTTTTAACTGTCACCTGGTTTTAAGCCTATCTCCTTCACTAAGCTATAAGGTTTCTCCGGGGCAGGAATCAAAACTTACTCAGGTCGGTTTCCCCAGGGACTAGTACAGCACCTGGCACACAGCAGGAGTGCAACAAATAATAAGTTGTAAGGCATGATCACACACATTTTTTAAGTGGATTCTTAAAGGGACATTTAGGCAGGAATTATCACTCTCATTTTACAGACAATGAGGCTCAGAGAGGTTTTAAGCCTCCCCAAGGCCACTCGTTTTTGATACCGTCTGCCTCCCAGGCTAGATTTTCACTTGACCACATTATAATCCGTTAACAAGCTCCATATAGGAGATAAAACAGAAAGCACTGATGTTCTGATGTGGGCATATATGTAGTGACCTGCACGATAGGTCACAAAAAGTTTCAAATATGGGTAAAATCACTGTTCTGAAAGCAGGACCCCCAATCAGATTTGGAGATGGAGTTTACGCTAATTCTTTTCTCAAGGGCCTTTCCATACTAAAGGCTCTGCAGAAATGTCTGGTGGACGCGACATTAGATACAAACAAAGGTTCCGCTGGTTAAAAGGTCATGAAACAAACTGTCTCTGGTTGAACTACCAACACTGCCTTGGATGTCTTGAAAGAGCTAGACGTGGGACAGCGGCAGCTGTGGCCAAACTAGAAGCGACTGGGATGTGGCTGATTCACCATTAGGGCGCAGAGAAGCAACAACAGGCAGGATGGGCTTGGTTTGGGTCTTTGACCCTTCATGACCCTCTCAGCTCTTGAGGAAAGAGCTCTCCGCTGAGGAGAGCAGCTTTCAGCACTGCTGCCTCTAATAGGTATCTGATGCTGGGCCCTACCCCAGAGGTGCTGACTTAGCTGGCCCTAGGGTGTGGCCCTCATATCTGCATCTGGAGTGTTTAAACCTCCCTTGCAATTCTAGCGTGCAGCCAAAGTTACGGTGACAGGCACAAGTGGAGCATCTTCTGGGTCCTTCCACTGCCGTGTATCCATCACTTAAAACACTTAAGTGAACAGCTGCTCAGTACTCTGGGGGTAGTGAAACCACTTTTAAGTTACTTAAAATGAACTTTTCTAGAGATGGAAGCAGGACTTTCCTCTTACTATATCCTTGACTGAGAGATTGTCTAGCCTCTTCTACTCAGGCAGTTCCAATGACAGGAGGAAACTTGCTACCTTTAAAGGCAGTTTGGAATTGTATACTAGAATATGTGAACGTTATAGTTTATATAACTATAAACTATATCTCAGTAAAGCTGTTTTGCGTGTGTGTGTGTGTTTAGGGCACTTTATTTTATTTTGGGAAGGAACAGTGCTTGTTACAAGAAAGTGCTTTTGGATTAACCTGGGAAATTAACCTTGCTTTATGGTACAATATATATCTACTGGCTCTAGCTTTGCTACTGGGGCCACTCAGATTTAGTCTGACTCCTCTTCCACTTGACTTTGGATTCAGAGACAACAGTGTTCGAATTCATTTACTAGTTAAGTGACCCACAGCAAATGATCTCTCTCTAAGCTTCAATTTCCTGAACTACAGGAAGTGGGAGTATTTCCTTTGTGGGACTGGTGAGGATCAGAAAGCATCTAATGTCTGGATCACTGTAAGATGCTCAATGAAGAATTATTTCCTTCCCTTCCCAATAAAAGTAGGTGCAGGTCTTCCCCTAAAGTTCTCCTTTTTTAAGCTGAACATCCATGAAGTTTAGCAATCCACAGATACTTAGTGATTCCTCATCAGGGTGTGGTTTTTCCATTCTTCACCCTCCCAGCTCTCCTCCGCTGAACTCTTTAAGATTTGACAATGTTTGCAGTGGCCTCGCTTCCATAGCACCAGTGGATTCTGGTACAGTGTATGTGGTATACCGTCAACTGCTTACTGGCTCCTGTTAAATGTTTTACAAGTTTTAGCAGCCCAAGATTTTCCCTCCCAATTAACAACTCCCTGTGGGCACTAAACCATATACAGAGGTTCAGTCACATTTCAGAGGCAATGAGTCATCTTTATTTAGCTCCTCAAGGGTTAAGTATGAGAATTAGGTGGGAATTCCTTCTGTTATCCGCTGTGCCATCGGAGAGGTGGCCTCCTTTTATTACACCAGAACAGTGTCGTTCCTTTGCTGTAAGCCTCCAGGACCAGGCTCACACCATGCTGCTCCCTACTCCGTCTCTGATCTCTGTCACATTTGCCCCACCCTGTTTTAAATCTGTGATTCTGGCTGGGCAGCATAAAACTGCAGAAATCAAAGAGATCTGGCTAAGGCAGACAGGTTCCAATCATGGCGTTCTCTCTCAGACAAGCTATGTGACCTTGGGCATGCCATTTAATTCTCTGAATATCAGCACCCTCCTCTGTGAAGACGGGAACACAGTGCGTTTCTGCAGGGGTTATGAAAATTACATGATATGTTACAATACAATGCACAGCCCACTGCCTAGTATATAACAGATACCCAAAAAGTTGAAGAGTAATTATTATCATCACCGCCGTGGTAGGGCAAGTCCCCGTTCTTAGACTGGACTCTGCCCTGAGTGCTAATCTATTTGGTGAGGGTCCTGACCTCTCTGCTTAGTTCCTGTCCTCTCTTGGCCTCCAGGAGAGGTAAAACCTGATCCTCATACAGGAGCTTCCCCCAGCCCTGCCCTTCCTCACAGCCTCTCTCTCTCCAAGCCCCAGTGTGTGGACTTCCTATCAGCACCTGCATAAAGCAAGCGGGGAACCAGGAGACCTGGATTTTAGGTCCTGCTTGGCCACTGGCCATGTGACCTTGAGCTAGCCACATAGACCTTTTAGATCTCTGTTTCCCCTTCTAATGATGGCATTAGACAACATGATCTAAGATTACATAGTTCAAACCTGTTCACATCAAAGTAAAAGATGGAAACTAAAGATAAGTGAAAGAGAGAATGAAGAGATACATCTTTACATAAAAGTTTCAAGTCAACATACATGCTACACAGAAGATACATGTACTATATAAAAAGTTTCTATATAATGCACATACTTATTATATACAGTTTCCTGAGCTTGCGCAGGGCTAGCTCAAGTTGCCTTTGAAATTTAAGAAGCTATTTGGGGTAAAATTACCTAGCTGTGAATTCTTCTAAGCTGTTTGCTTATAACGATAGCTTGAAGAAAACATACACGTCTGTCGAGTGGGTGAAGACAAAGAATTTAAAACTCTTGTCAAATAAGAGAAAATAAATGTAAATGCCATCTAACAGACTTCATTGTTTATTCTATGAATACAGTAGGCTCATCTTTTTGGAGTAGTAATGTAAAAGCTCTACATGTGCTCACAGCGTATTTATTTTTAGGTATGTGTAATAATTTGGTTTCTCAACCATTTTTGCTGTATTATCACACATGCAGTTATTAATTAACCAGCATGCCTATCTGTTCTCAGACAAGCTGGTGTAGGAATCAGTTAACGCTGTTCCCTGAAACACCAGCCTGCGTGCTCACTGAGGACGGGTGGGCAGCGGGGAGGACACATTCGGGTCCTGGGCTGACAGTGAAAGAACATGAGCCTGTAGCACGGAATATAGCTGCTGCTTTTGTCAACTGCACGGTTCTTTCTGAGCTTGGCAGAACCTTCCCTAACATGTAACCCAGAGCTTCCTCGGCTATAATATAATACACGGAACACCTGGTATCCTGGGGAAAGGTAAGAGACAAGTATTTAAGTGGTTACTTGTGATTGCCTTTATGAAGATACACTTAAGTCACTCATCCAAATAATGATTAAGTCCAAATTATTTTTCTATAATTTAGCTTACTTAATATTGTACCGATGATGTACACGAACTCTTTGTTCCTGGTTTACCCTGTTCCTCAATTCACTTTCAGCCCATTTATGCCACCATCCTTAATTATACGAACTACCTCTGAGCCCCAAAGAATATGACTCTGTTCAATTTACTGAAAGCATTTAACTTACATCTCTCTAAATTTCTATCTAAAAGAATGTTCAAGATAAGGGAACATCTGAGTTTCCTATGTTCTGAAAGTTAACACTCAGAGATAAACAAGACTCAGACATTTTCTACTGCACACTCTACTCATCTTCTAAGCATTTCCCTTCATACTCTTGTGCCATCGGTGCCGAGAATGCTACACAGTTGGCTCACTCTGAGACAAAGAGCAGAAAAGTGAGAGATATCATGGAGATATGGAGCTCTCTGCTCCCAGCATATGCTGCTCCGATGAGAGTTATGGGGGAAGGTTTAGCACATTTTAATCTTAAGCTCATTTGGAAAGAATCCATCAAAAACTCAAAACGCCAATTATCTGCAAATACCAAAACACAACACTCCAAACTAAGAAAGTACTCCAGAGATACATCCAACAAAATTCTTATTTTCCATTATGCTCTACTGAAAAGACTTAAGAAGACAACTTATATCATCTGATTTACACCACGTCTGCAATCATCAAAAGATCTTCAGTCTAAAAACCAAGTGCATGTTTCCAGGCAGTATTTTACACTAGATATTAATGCATCCAAAACAGTAACTCATTACAGTACAATGGGTTTTCTATTTAGGAAATATCATTTTTTCTACCCTAGGGAGACATGAACACTTGGAAAGTAGGAGCATTCTTACCAACTCGAGCATCCATAATTTCCAACATTTTGTTGTGTTTTTGTTTTCAGATGATACTTTGTTCCTGGGGAAATGTGCAAATTCTCTTCTTGCAATTCTGTTCTAACTTTTTTTCTAGCTATCTGAGCAAACAAGGTCAAATTTTAAGTATAAAATTACACGATTTCGGGCTTCCCTGATGGCGCAGTGGTTGAGAGTCTGCCTGCCGATGCAGGGGACACGGGTTCATGCCTCGGTCCGGGAGGATCCCACATGCCGCGAAGCGGCTTGGCCCGTGAGCCATGGCCGCTGAGCCTGCGTGTCCGGAGCCTGTGCTCCACAACTGGAGAGGCCACAACAGTGAGAGACCCGCGTACCACAAAAAAAAAAAAAAAAAAAAATTACACGATTTCTAGAAAAAGAAAGCAGTAAATGTACCTGTCAAGTTACTGGAAATTATAACCTTGTTCTAGCTTATTGACTGCCCTTCTGTTCTCTGAGTACGCCAAAGTCACACATGCCTCAGGACCTTTGTGCTTGCTCTTCCCTCTGAAGGACTGTTCCTCCTCCAGATGTTCTCATGGCTCCTTTCTTCTTATCATTTAGACCCTAGCTCAACTATCAGTTCTTCACTGAGGACTTTCCTGATTAGTTCCCATTTTACTTTACCATCTTCATAGATTTTATAGCTATTAGAAGTATGTTCTTGTTTACGCTTTTGTTTGCTTTTTTATCCATAAACCAGGAACTCGTATTTTGTTCACGCTACAGTCCCACAGTTAGAACAGTGTCTGTCATACAGTAGATGTTCAATAAGTATATGTTTAATGAATAAGTGAAAGAAAAAAATTAAATAGATGTCACTGAAAGGTTATAAAGAACATGTAATTTTAAATCAGCTTTGTCTCATCAAACCTTACCTTTTTGTGCTGTGGTAAGGAACACCAAAGACAGTCTACCTTATTTTCAGAAAAGTCTTCCACTGCACCTAAAGAGTGGGGTATCTCTGTGTAATTGGTCCTACCTTATCTGTCATCAATCATTTGGAAGGAGAAAAGTGCTTAGACTGCACAAAGCTGAAAAGATAGCAAATGAGGTAGAGAACAGAATTAGGTATCAGAAAGATCTCCATGGTTGAAAAGACAGGCTAAACAAACAAGATGATATTTAATAGGGACCAGCCCAAAGCCTTCAACTTCATTTAAAAATTCAAGAGTAGAGTGATGGAGTCCAGGACACCTGGCTTAACGGCAGCAGCACTCATAAAAAAAGGTCCAGTTTTCAATCATTGACTGTGAGCTTCATACGGGGCAACAACACGGCTTGGCTAACAAAGAGCCACTACAAGCATGTGAAACAGAACAATGTAGCATGGCTAGGGAGGATGAACCAGGGTTATAAAGGCCCTAAAACCAAGTTATTTCATTCAAATTTCTGAGCACCTATGATGTGACTGGCATTACACACAGAACTGGGGATGCAGGGATAAGAGACCAAAGGTCTAGTGTGGGAGAGAAAAAGCCCAGAATTAGCACAGAGGGTCGGAAGGATGACGGCAGAGGAGCAAATTGTTAAGTTACAGGAACAAAGAGAGCTATTCCGTCCACACAGACAGGCTGGAGAAGGTTCTGCAGAAAAGACAGCACTTGTGGACAAACTGTCAATTTCACTTTTTCAAAATACCCTCTGAATTAAAGAGCTTGGCACAGCACCAGCCACATAGCAGTCATAACAACAATGCTAGGCACGACAACTAACCCTACATAATAACCGTTGCAGGCGAGAATCACTGACAGATACTAAAGTATGCTAAAGTGTCATGAGAAACAGGATATCTGCATGGCCTCAAAGTATCTATAAGATGCTTATTACACAAAGGGGAAAGTAGTAACTTTATAGTGGAGAAACCTGGTAGACACCACCCTTACTAAGAGATCAAAGTTAACACCCCGGGCTTCCCTCGTGGCGCAGTGGTTGAGAGTCCGCCTGCCGATGCAGGGGACACGGGTACGTGCCCCGGTCCGGGAGGATCCCACATGCCGCGAAGCGGCTGGGCCCGTGAGCCATGGCCGCTGAGCCTGCGCGTCCGGAGCCTGTGCTCCGCAACGGGAGAGGCCACGACAGTGAGAGGCCAGCGTGCCGCAAAAAAAAAAGTTAACATCCCCAGTGATGAGACATATCAGCATCACGTACCCCCTGGTATGACGTGGACTGGGAAGAACATACCCCTTTTGTGATATTCTAGCCAACAATGCATAACGCCAATCCAATCATGAGAAAATAGCTGAAAACCCAACTGAAGGACTGCGTACAAAATAACTAGCCAATACGCTTGAAAAGTGTCAAGGTCATGAAAGAAAAACTGAGAATCACAGAATGGGGGTGAGGAGTGCCATGTGGGATCTGGTGTCAGATCCTGAAACAGAAAAAGAAAATTAATAGAAAAACTGGCAACATTCAAATAAGCTCTGCAGGTTAATTGTACTGTATGAGTGTTAATTTCCTGGCTTCTACAATTGTTCAGTGTTCTGTAAGACATTGTTATTAGGGGAAGCTGGGTACAGGGTATTTGAGAACTTTCTTTATTACTTTTGCGACTTTTGCTTAAGTCTAAAAGTATTTCAAAATAAAATGTTAAGAAAAAGTGGATTTACCTGAGCCAGGAGCCAGAGATTCTGCCAGGAGTTTAAAGGAGTGAGGAGAGGCTGCCTCAGACCTGAATTTTGAATATTGGGACTCCTAGGCCAAACTACGTCACAGGAAGATTCAACAGGATGATAGAGTGTACACAGAGCCTGGGGCTAGAAATAACAAAAAGTTGGCTCTGACCAGGAAAGTGTAGTGAGAACCACTCTGGATTAAGGTGGTATGTGAGGAAGAGTTGACTCAGCTCCAACATAAAGAACATCAATCAACACACGGTTTGCAATGGGGAGGCCCCAAGGCTCCTGGGGTGTGGCGTTCAAGAACTCTTGCAATGCTTTTGCAGTCCTGGTACCTTTCTCTTTCACTAAGTAAACACTTTATTTTAAAATAGTTTTAGATTTACAGAAAAGTTGCGAGGCTATTAGCAAGAGTTAGAATATACCTCACACGTTTGGTTTCCCCTATTATTAATATCTTACATTAGTATTTCATTTGTCACAACTAATGAACCAACATCGGTATGTTATGATTCATTACAGGTTATGATTTTTGCAGATTTCCTGCTTTTTACGTAATGTCCTTTTTCTGTTCCAGGATACCACATTAGATAGTCCTGTCTCCTTAGCCTCCTCTTGGTTGTACCTGTTGCTTAGACTTTTCCTTGTTTTTGATGACCTTGACAGTTTTGAGGAGTACTGGTCAGGGATTTGTAAAATATCCCTCAATTGGGATTTGTCTTGCCTTTTTCTCATAATTAGACTGGAATTATGGGTTTGGGGGAGGAACATCCCAGAGGTAAAGTGCCATCTTCATCATGTCATATCAAGGAGAAATACTACCATGACTTGTCACTGTGTTGTTATCAACTGTGACCAGCTGGCTGAGGTGCTATTTGTCAGTTCTCCCCCATTTCCATACTGTACTATTTGGTGGAAGTCACTATGTAAACCCCACACTTGGGGAGTGGCAACTATGATCCACCTCCTTGAGGGTGAAGTATCTGCATAAATCATCTGTATATTTTCTGCACAGATTTCTCTGTTCTCCCTCATTTATTTATTTATTCAATCATTTACTTATATCAGCATGGACTCATGAGTATTTATTTATAATTTGGGTTATAATTCATTACTAGTTTATTTTGTTGCTCAAATTGTTTTAGCTTTTACCACTGGAGCTGTTTCAGTTAACTCCTGTGCACCTCTGACAAACTTCCATCATTGTGGGGTTTTGTAAGCAACTCCCTCACTTTCCAGCACAATAAAATGCTCCAGGTTCATTTTGTTGACTCCCTGCCCCAGCCCTAGAATCAGCCATTCTACAAGGGGTTCTGGCTCCTTTTATTAGAGACAGATATTAGAAACCAAGATCTGGGTGCTAGGTGTGCTCATTGCTACTGGAGCGTCGTTGCTTCCAAGCCCTCCCAGCTGACAAACATGTGTTTACTAACCCATGTATACATACTTATCTATAAATATTCCCATATATATACATTTATATGTGTGTTTAGCTTAATAATCTATTATGTGAATCCATACTGATGTCTCCAACCGTAATCCGTTTCCACATGGATCATTCCTTCCCCTGCTTATCTGTCACCTCCCATTCCACAGTGAAAACCTGGCTCCTACTACCCACTAACCACTTACTTATTTAATTCCAGTATACATAGAGTGGTTTCAGATTCATTAACCTGTACCCTCATCCTCATAGGAAATGTTCTTCAACTAGAGTTGATAAAGTGCTTACGAGCAGCTCCTTTGCCTTCTGTCTTATTGTCTCTGCTCATTTCCAAAGTGATGTAGGTCAGTACCCTTTCCATCTACTCCCTTCAGAGACCTCATTTCATACATTTGTAACACAGCCGGATTGTTCTGTCATAGTCCGAATTCCATCCTGAGACCCTCCCCCCTTAAATGTCACGTATCCCTTGGGTTTCTTCTTTCTGTCTCCTCCTGAGGCATCAGGCCATTATCTCAGGGTATGGTCAGTCCACTCATCTCTAAGAATTCTCTCTCCCTCTTCACTTATGGCTCCTAATCTGTCATTAGCCAAAAAACTAAATAGATGAGTTTTATTAGCATTAGAAATAATGTAAGCATAAGCCAGTAACGAATGAGAGCCTGAGATGTTCATCTATGCCAATCTATGGGGAAGCCTCGAATGCCGGTGCACAGGGCTCTCTGTCCTATCCCTGTCCTGACCCACATTTTAAATCAGAAAAAGTTTTGACTGCACAAAACTGAAGAGGATAGTAAATGGGACAGAAAAAGAACTAGCAATAAAAACATACCAACAGCCTGAAAGGCCAAAACAAAATAGGTTAGATTTAGCAGGGATCAAGTTAAATAATTTAATTCAAAAAATTCAAGAGCACAGATCAGGGTAAGAGAACTGGCTTAACAGCTACTGCATCTATGAGAAAGACTTCAATGTCTTCATAGATAGGGGGCTGAATATGAGCAAAGATGAGACTTGGCCACAAACATTACCAGAACAAACATTACCAGAAGGACAATAATCAGGACAGGGGAGGGGATGGTCCCACTAATCTTTGCACTTGTCAGATCACATCTGCCATTCTGTGTCCTGTCAAACTGACACAACTATTAGGTGAACCAGGGCTGCAAAGGGTCTGGAAAAACGAACCTGATAGGCACTTAGTGAGTACCATGATTTATTCAAGGTGTTATAAAAATGTGCTAGTATCCAGGGGTGATAACAATGAAAATAACCAGCTTATCATATCCCAAGCATTGCTCTAAGCACTTTTTCTATATTAAGTAATTTACCCAGATGACTTACTCTGCTTCTTGGTAACTTGTCCAGGTATCTGAGCCTTCCAGATTTCTGCCCACATGAACAACCTCCATATTCAACAGGTTGTGTTTAACCACTTATTCTCTCATAGTTTACTCCACGTTTCCCCTTTTTCTTCTTTAAAAAAATTTAAATAATTAAACACCAAATTGGTACACACCTGTCATTATTTGGCATAACCTTTTGAAAGTGACTTTTTGATTATAAAGCTAATAATACTCAACAAAGAGAAACTGGAGGATATAGACACAGAGAGAGGGAAGTAAAAGAAATGAAACACATCAGATAATTTTCTGACCATTGTATACGTCTGTGGTGTTCCCCTCCACTTTCTGCTATGAATACATGTGTGGTTTTCATTTTACACTGAAGTTATCACTGGAGGATATAGACACAGAGAGAGGGAAGTAAAAGAAATGAAACACATCAGATAATTTTCTGACCATTGTATACGTCTGTGGTGTTCCCCTCCACTTTCTGCTATGAATACATGTGTGGTTTTCATTTTACACTGAAGTTATCATACTGCATATGCATATTTGTATTTGACCTGGTCAACCTGATAAAGCATTTTCCCCTTTTACTAAATGAGCTGTGTTACTGTCAATTTATGGGCTGTGAATATACCATATGTTCTGAGATAAAAACCAAGGAAAATGTTTCCTCCTCTGCCCCATTTTAAATCACTTATTACCAAGTGATTGCTTTAAGGTTTCTAAAAAGATGTCCTTGTCCTTGTAAATGAATGTCACCTCTTAATTGTTACTGTGATTTAAGGAGCACTTATCTTACTGGATAAGGAGAAATTTTACTGAGTGAGCCAAACTACGAGAGCTACCAGATCCTTCCCCCACTATTTACACCCGTAAGAAGAAACTTGGACAAAAAAGAAAATCCTAACTGTGGCTGCTATCTCTTAGGCAGTTACAAATTACTATCTGATCTGCACCTCTTGAGAAGGGTGCTTCCTGTCTTAAGGCATCTCCCTCACTCTTCACAGATTAAATGAATTGGCAAAAAGAGAAAATATCTTTGGATACTTAAGTTCCTATCACCTGCCATGGATGAGGCACTAGACTCCAGAAGAAGATGGGAAAAAAGAATTTCAAAGATCAATGAAATTCATCATGGATGAGGTGTGACGTGGGACAGATTCTCCCAGTAATATCCCTCTCAGCCTCTCCTTATAAAGGCAGTGAGGTAAAGTATCTCAACAAACCAGAATAATTTCAATTGTGAAGACTAAGCAAAATAGCATTTGTCTCTATGTCCAAGAAACATCTGGTTATGCCTAAAGAAAAATGATGGAAAGCAACCTGGGGAGTGACCTTACATGCTTCTTTGCCTGTTCTGCCTCCATAGCCTGTGGTCAGAAGCTATGGTTTGAGTTGCTGAGAGTCCCGGCAGAGACAGACACCCTGCACTGGACTCTGCGCACAAGGTCTTCACTGATGCTTAAGCAGGATGTGTTTATTCCATCTAAGAAAAGGGTTAAAGAGAGACAGTAAATACCAGCAATAGCAAGATAAGGATTCTCTGAGGAGTTTAGAAAAATGTTTCTTAGTGCACACAAACCAGAAACTTAGTGCCTTTTTGCCGTTTCCAAATCCCCTAACTCAAAAACACCTTCCTCTGCAGTTTAATACTCTTGTACTATCCTTACTAGGATGTAGTGATGCCATTAGGAAGGCCCTGTATCCCAACACTGTCAGAAAATTAATTATCAAGGCAAAAATAAAACGGAAAGCTGAGGGATGTGTGTTAAGACATGAAATTCCTCACCATGTTTTAGATGAAAGATGTGTTTCTGGGCCCTTACGTGTCTTTCATGACTAATGACACATGTATACACACAGGCATGTTTTAAAATATAGACAATGCCATATGCAGCTTTTTAGGCAGGAGCCACGGCCCGAGCCAAGGCACAGCGGTAGGTCTGAGTTCACTGTGTGTCTAAGGTTAAACTGGCTGGCGTGACTGCAGCAAAGAATTCATGCTGCATGCTCATACAGAATAAAGACAAATGTTACGGTTTAGCTAGATTTCTGAGGACACTGAACTCCAAACAGAGTTTGGTTTTATTTCGTAGGCGACAGAGAGACAAGACAGTACCGATTCACAGTTAACATGCAACTGAGCTTTAGAAAGCATAGTCACACCATGATACATGAGGTACATGGTGAGGACATCATGGCTGGGGGTGGGGGAGACTGAGAGGCACTAGAGATTGGCTGGGAGGCTGTTGCCATCATTTAGCTGGAGAGGAGGTCAAGCAAGGTATCAACGGGACCGAGGCAGAAAGAGCACATGGAATGTCTCGAAAGGAGAAACGCAGGTGGGAACTGTTGACAGTCTGAATAGAGAGAACAAAGGTGAGGGACATTCAGTGACGCCAAGCTCTAACAGTATATGAGCTAAACGAGCGATCTTTGGTATGAACTATCAGTCTCCGCACCTCTCTGGTTCCGGCTGTGTCTACAAGTTTTATAAAGCTAATTTCTTTCCACTGTCATACCAACTCTGAGAGGAATTATCATTCTGGTTTACCATGAGGAAGCTGGGATTTAGCGACATTCAATAGTTTGGGATTTGAACCCATGTTTGTCTAACTCCGTGGCTCTTATATCCATAGTATTGCTTCCCCTGTCAAGGCCTGGAAAAAAAAAACAGAAGCAGCCTGCTCTTCACCATAAATTCTTACCTAAATTCATACAGTCCCTTATATACCCAATACCTATCCTCATTTTCTTTAGTTTACAGTAGAACATCATGTATATGATTTCTGACCTTTGGATGTGAATATACATGGCACTCGGGAGCTCTAATGTGCTGAACAGATGTTAGGTATTATTTTTATTATTATGTGGGCGTTTTCCTTCAGTGACGAAGGTCAGGAAATAGAAATGGTTCCATTACACAGAGTCTACCTTGTCTACGGCCCACTCTAAAGATGAACTTATTAAGGCTTACTATGAGATCATTTTCCTTTATAGCAAGATATATAGAACAGACAAGAGTCTGTGTTCACGCGTTTGGGATTCTTGCAGAAAGGCCCGCCTGCAATTTTAGGTACACACTGTAGCACGACCAGCTGCTGTTCAGACAGCATGCTCTACTTTCTTCAACAATGACAAGGGAAAAATGGTTAGGATGAACACACTCTAAACTAGCTGGTGTGTTTTCCTAAAAACTTTACCTACAAAGTAGTAGTAATAATGAGTAAGCAAGCAATGGATCAAAGTAGCCACACTCTACCAGGCCCGGGTGCCCTTCCTGAACCTGATGCTGGCAGAGCGTGGCTGGCTGGGCTTTCAGAGAGCATCCAGGTTTTCTAAATTCCCTTACGTCTCCACTGACAGATTCATAGACTGCTAGTGCTGAACAGGATCCGAAGGGCTATTTGACAAAGGAGGTAATTAAGGCCCCAAGAGATGAATGCTCAGCGTTCCTCATTTTCTGCCCAATCGTCAGTATTCCAATTGCACCACTGGTGCAACAAGTTAGGTGTTGTAGAACATACAACGGGCGGGGGGGGTAGTAGCGTGAGCTCTTCTGGTTTTCCTCTCCTGGCCCCCTGCCCAGCTGAAACCCCACAATGAGCCATTTTAACAGTGGCCTCAAAGGCCCAGAATCCGCAGCCCCGGCCAGCTCCTCCAGGAGCACCTCTCTCCAGCAGGGGCTTTGCTGCGGGTGTCCTGCACCTGCGCTGACTAGGTCCCAAAGGGCATGCTGTTCATCTCACTATCTCAGAGTGACCCTGCATCTCAGAAAACCTTCCCCTTCTCCTACTGGTCCTTTTCCCCTAAACTTCAGTCATGCTTGGGTCTCCCCACCTCCCCATTAAAAAAAATAAAACTCATATCTCAGTGAAACTAGGAAAAAAAACTCTATTTTGATCCTGTAACCCCTCCAATCTACCCATGACACAGCCATCAAAGGTAATTTCTGAAGGTACCCTCTGGAACAACCCTCTGAAGAACTCTGCTGCCTACCAGCTGAAGTCTAAACTCACCTGACTGGCGGTCGAAGCCCCTCCCTTTCTCACGTCTCCACATTTTCCCACATGCCCTGTGCTCATCGCCAAACAGAACTCCCTGTGGTTTCCTGGGCTTAATGAGTGGCTCAGGCCATTTCTGGTGCTTGGAATGTCTCGGGCCACCTCCTCTCTTCTCATGCGGAACTGCCACCTATTGTCTCAGGCCGGGTGCAAATGTCACTTTTTTCTGAAAGAACTGCTATTATCTTGCAACACACACTTCGTTGTTCATTAATTCAACCAACATTTATTCGGCACTTGGGCACCAGGTACTCTGCTGGGAATACAAAGACACCTGGAGCCTGAGATACAAAGGATCAAATAGGGAAAAATTTAAATAGCGGTATATGCTTCTGGGAGTATGGTACTGTGGCTTCTCTTCTCCTGAGCAGACTGTATACTGCCTGAGGGCAGGGGCTGAGCCCTTTTCTTCAGCATCTTCCTCATCACTGAGTGCCATGTGTGGACGCACAGAACTCTCGAGCCACCTCAATTACAGAATAAACGTAAATGTATCGGTATTTGTCTCCTTACCCTTGAGCAGACTGACATTCATTTTTTTACATTCCCAACAGCCAGCCCAGTGTCTGGCATCAGCAGTCACTCAGTAAGTCGAGGGATAGGTGAATGAAAGGAAAGAAGGAAGCAAGAAGCAAACCACCATGACAGCAAGGATGTCTGCCTTGCTGACCTTTGTGTCCCTGGGGCTCAGTACCCAGTTTGGCACATCAAGGGAACATAACAAACGTTGAGCAGATAACCACAGCCACTGTCCTTGAAGGACTTGTCTTTCAACCAACTGTCAGGTTTCTAGTCTCTCCCAGCGCACAGCCGGAGGAAATGCTGTGGCCAGGCTTAGGACAAGAAACAAAAGTCCTGTTTCCAACTGCGATGGGAGTGAGGCCTTAGCCTCGCTTCACCCTCCTGGCAGAACTTAAGTACCCGACCCTCGCGAGACATCACTCCACCATCTAGGCAAGGCGTGGACTGAGACTCATGAACAGCTCATAGAAAGGCTTAAAGTGACCAAGGCCAATGCCATCATTTAGCTCACGGGCCCGGGGTACCCTCTGATTGGCCTTGCTGCTCTGGGCAAGGCTCATTGGGCCAATGACCACTTTGCTCAGTTATCAATTTGGAAATGAAAAGCAGAAGCTAAAAATAAAGTTCAGTGAAAACTGTTCAAGGTTAATGGGATGGAAACCACAAAGAATTCAGGCTCGAGGGCAAGGCCCCTGGCTCTGGGAGATAGCACACAATCAGCAGGAGGCTGGTGGCCCTCGGTAACCTCGCCTGGCCCCTTCTCAGAACTGCTCTAGTGCCGGGGGCCTGCGGCACACAACCTGGTACTCCATTTGTCTTCACCCCACGTGCCTTCAAATTCTTTCTTGAATAAGGTGAGGTATAGATGCAGTTTTGTGTATATCAATTTTATTTCCCCGACAGGAATACCCTCAAGGGAAAAAGTGGTGGTCTGGAGTTCTAAATACAAGTTGCCACTGTGTTTAGTTAACAACACCGCAAGAAGTAGTCAGCATTTATAAACTGGGAGATTGCATAGCAAAATCCTGACTATTTCTTTTTAACTGAAAGGTCTAGCAGCCTGGGATCCACACACCCGGGGCAGTAACAACTAGAGCTGAACTGCCCCCTTTCAGAAGGACCACGTGCCTGCCCTTTCCCACAGTCACCACCCACTCCTTATTTTTTGATATTTTTACCTGCCTGGCCTTGTGAATACCTGAGCTTGGAAACCATTTTTATTGAGTCAACCCAAGCTTAGCCCTGAGCACCATCCCTGACTACACTCTTTCCCTCGCTCCCCACATCGAATCAATCAGAAAGTTCTACTCCTCTTTTAAACATTTCTGAAACTCTGAATTTTCCAAATGATTCCCTCTGATATTCACCCTAATCAGGGACTAAATTCCATGGACCCTCTACTTTTTCACTGTCACTCAGCCCCTCATGTCCTCTCTCCACATGCCTACTACTATTATAAACCCTTCCTTCCTTCCTCACTTCCACCTCTGCTCCCCTCACCCCTCTCTCTTCCTTCATCCTGCTCATCTGACAAACCACAGCTCTTGTTTTAAATCTTAATCTCTGCTCATTCTGCACCTGTACCCGGGCTGCTGAATGTGGCTGGAGAAAAATGTACTCATGGAGACCAACATGATCTATTTTAAATTCATGACCACTGTTCTCAGGTGGGTCCTTAGGTTAGCCTTGGTAATCCTACTATATTTCCCTAGTCTATCACTCTTCCCCTGTCCTAGATGACTATTCCAAACACTGCCTTCTCTTTAGAAATCTCCTCCCCACTCGCAGCTACAAAACCACGCACTTTGTATCTCACCAAGAAAACAGAAGTGACAGAAGACTTTCCACACACTCCCACTTCCACTTGCCTCAACCTTCCTGCATTTAGGCCCACACTCTCTGTCCTTCTGTTTCCGTGGAGGAACTATCTACCCCTATTTACAGCAACTCCTACATCTGCATCCTAGATCCCACCTTCTCTAATTTCCAAACCGTCATTCCTAAAGCAGCTGTCTCTTCCTCTCCTTCGTCACCCAACTTCCCCTCGCCACTGGGTCCTACCTGTCAGCAAGCTGCACGCTAGGATTTGCCCACCTTTAAAAAAAAACCCTCCTTTGGGACTTCCCTGGTGGTCCAGTGGTTAAGAATCGGTCTTGCAGTGCAGGGGATGCCAGTTCGATCCCTGGTCAGGGAACTGAGATCCCACATGCTGCAGGACAACTAAGCCCGTGCCACAACTAATGAGGCTGGGTACTCTAGAGCCTGCGCACCGCAACTAAGGCCTGATACGGCAAATAAACAAATAAACATTAAGAAACAAACAAAAAAACCCTCCTTCACTCCACATCCTTCTCTGGGTTCTGTTTTACTCCTCTGCTCCCCTTTGTAGGAAAACTCCCCAAAAGAGATGTCTACACTCATTCCTACTCTCTGTAAAACCCATCTCATCAGGCTTTCATGCCCCCTTCCACTCCACCAGAATCGCCAGGCCAGCTCCCCGGCCCCGTGAGCTGGTCCTCACGCACCAAGCATTCTTCTGCCTTGAAGCCTCGGCCTAGGTTGGCCTTCTGCTTGGCTCACTCCTGCCCCAGCTGTAGCCACACGGCTCCTGGCATCACTCCCTCCAGGCTTCCCTGACCCCCGCCCTCTCACACACACATCTTGACACTGCTTAGCCCTCTTCCTGGGTTTTATTTTTCTCCATAGCCCTTACTGCCCCATGACATATTCTAAATTTGTTCAGCTGTTACCCATCTCTCTCCCCTCTCACTGACTGGCTTTCTCATTGTTAAGTTCTGAATATGACTGTGTGTGCAGGCTTTTATTCTCTATGACCTGGGGATATTCTGAGATCACAGAACACTCCCTGGGTGATGCAGAGCCTGATAATTCAAAGTACATAACGTGCCCTCTTTAGCAGTCTCCTTTCCGCAGGGAAACATGTCTGCAACTCTCGGACGGGTGCCTGGGAAGGCTGTTAGGAAGCACCTGACGTGTGCCGTCCCAACACGGTAAACGGCTATAACTCACTGCAAGTCTTCAGACATCCTGATGGGATGGGTTACACATAAACTCGCCACTTACATACACATAAAAGTATGTACTGAGCGTAAAACTTGATTCAATCAGATGCTTGTCAACAATGTTTTCAAGATTATCTCATAATCCTTCAGAGGCTAAAGTCACTTGGCATACAATTTTTATAGGCATAAAATTGCTTTTGTCCAAATCACTCAAAGCTGTGGTCAGTGTAATATATTCAAAGTAATGTTTGGTTGAAAAGATGCCATCATTTCTTCATCAATTGTCCAGGGAGGGGATAAGTAAAACAAGTACATATTGTACTTTGAAAAACTATCCCATCAAATGGTTCCGCTGTTATTTTTAACATTAGAAAGACAAGAAGAGCCGTTTTGGAAATCTCACCAAAGGAAATATGCCAAAACCTAGGAAAAACTGTAGGTACATGATAATCAGCATTACAGATGATAGCATTTTGCACTGCCAACAACCTGATTTCCCAACCATAGTGATATACAGTCATACAACAGCGATGGCTCTATATTAGTATGAAAAAAGGTATCTCAAATGCTCTATATACCACAACTTTACTTTTTTAGAAACACTGAAAGGAAAGACATGGAGATGTTAAGAGTGATTGTGTGAAGGTATTTTTTTTCTTTTCTCTAAGTTCCCCAAATTTATCATTTTGCTTTTTAAATGTTACTAAATTTTAAAATTAAGAAAATATAGACAATTTCGACACACATGCATTAACACAGAAAAGCTCGATGGCACATGTCATTTTGTGAACTACTGGGTCTTGAGACTTGAGTCCACATCCTGTTCCAAGTCCCCGCTCATTCCTAACTTCCTCGTTAAATAGTTTCAGACAATCTTCTCTACTTGATAGTGCTGTTTTAATTTCTAAATAGTTTAGATTTCTGTAAACGTTCAACTTAAAAATATACAACAGAAAATATACACAGAAGGTAAGAGACACGTTAAAATGTTACCTCTTTCAACAGACAGAATTATATACAAATACCTATCAATATCACTTTTTAATGAAATAGCTATTTCCTTTATTGCCCATCATGTTTTTAATTATTAAGGAATGATACACTCATTTTATAAATGCAAAGATTGAGAGACAAAGTGAGCAGTTATTGTCTCACTGAAAATTCCATAGTAGATCTAGAATTTTATACAAGTTGCAATAATTTTGTCAAACTAACATAAATTCAACCATTTATGCAACAAATATTTAGATGTCTCAAATGTAAGGTGCCTAGTGTGCTATAGAGATGTATAAATATACAGTTCTAGTCCTCAAGGAGCTTATGGTCTGGAAATAATGATATGCACACCTGTCAGCATCACTAGGTGACTAAAATTGGGATATAACTCCATCTTACTACCCATGTGTTCTTAACACCTGGCAAACTGCGTCACCATTATCAGGTGCTCGATAAATGTTGGCTGAATAGACGACTGAATGAAAAATGTCAAAAGAGATTATAAAGAGCAATAAAGGAAGAAGAAACCCACTTGGACCAGCAGGACTAGGGATAGAAATGGAGGCAGAAATGAGAAGAGGCCTATGATAGGCAGGTGAGAAGGTGAGATTTAACGTTGGAAGAACTGGAGCCAGTAGTAAGAACCTGCTTTTCATTCTGTGGGACATGGAGTGCCACTGAGTATCTTCAAACAGGGAAGTAACATGATATATATTATACCTGAAAAAATTAGTCTGATCTTTTACATTTTGGATAGCAAGTGTGGAACTCGGTTCAGAGGCTATCACAATAGTCCATGCAAGGAGAAATAAGGTACTAAACCCAGGAGTCTGAGGAGGATAGAAAGGAAATAGATTTAGCCTAAGTGGCTAACTGGGCAAGAGCTGCTGCTTTAAATACAGTTTTCTATTTAGATTCAACTGATATTGAGTTCTTCCTATACACATATGACACCTAGACTGGCACTGTCACATACTCAAGGGGCAGTACTTTCGCACCTCATGTTATGGATGAAGAGACTAAGTCTCCACAGGACACTCAGCAAGTAAGTGGTAGGAAAAACAAATCAAACCCAGGTCTCTTAACTACAGTGTTCTTCCTGGTTTATGACAAATGTTCAACCTAATGAGATTTCTGTGTATTACAATCTGGAAGTGGAATCTACAGCTCGTCACTCCAATGCCAGTATCATTTGCAGGGAACGCTTTGCCTCTGACGGTCCTAGACGTGACTCTGGAGAGTCATTTCATCTGGATTAGATAATGTGACCCAATATACCTTTCCCATTTCTTATCCAGTTCCCTGTCCCCACACACCCCACATTCAGCTACTCAACATCTCCTCCTTCACACATCCTGAATAAATTCTCTCCTTACCCCTAAGCAACTTCCTCACCTGTAGAATGAGGGTAACGGTACCAAACCACATAGAGACATGCAAAGCATATAGAATAATGTCTCACATATAGCAGATACCAAATAAATGTTAATGAATTACACCTGCCTGCTCCAAACTTATTTGTCTTTTAAAGTTCAGCCTACATCAACTCCCTGGATTGCTCCAGGAAGAGTTAATGGCTCCCTCTTCAGTTTTTGTGATTTAAAGATTTTTCATAGTCTCATTTATGAAATTTATGTCCTGGCTGAAGTACACAGGCCTATTTCTCCAATTAGAATGCAAAGGTGGTGTTTCATTTATATTTCTGTCCTCGATGAGGCTAGCGTAGTGCGATGCGTATGGTCAGTCCCAAATAAATAACTGCTGAATTCACTCACGCATACTCTCATCAGTCAATCACTCATTAATTTTAAAATAAATCTGCAGGGAAGATGATTGCACAACACACATAATTAGAACAAATATATCTATTAGTGCCACATTCAGTGAGTCTCATTCACCTATGACTTAGGAAAAGAAATAATTCCTTGAACATAACACTATAAATGAAGTAACATCACGGGTTTAATGAAGAAACCTGTTTTTGTTATAATATCTTCGAAGCATACAACATCACAGCATATACCGTCTCATCCAGTTTCCTATCCATGTCCACATCCTAACAGAATCGTCTAGAGTGAGCATGTCCAAGGTCTGTTAATAGCAAGACTGCTGGCCAGCTCTAGTGCTTAACAAATGTTTCCTTATATTGAGCTTAAGTCAGTCTTCTTATAACTTCTACTCATTAATTCTAGCTCCGCAATTTATATTAATGAGGTTTCTACCCTAAGGAAATCTATCATTGGAACCACAGTATTCTTGATTGCAAGCTGCATCCTCTCTCTACAGTTCAAACAAAAGGAGAGGAAAAACTATTGAATTTATAGCAGGAGAAAAGTTTTTATTGCTTATTTTCTTTCAGCCGAAGTGCTGAGAATGGGTGTCAATAAGCTGGAGATCAATGCACTAAAGAGCAGTAGACAAAGTCTAGCAGGTAAATGATGTGGTCAAGTATAGAGCAGTGAGGTACACAGAAGTGCACGTAAAAGCAGGGCCTGCCGTCAGACAGCCGTGCTTATTGGACAACCTAACACCTCATGGGCTACATCCCATCAGACTTCGATACTTCCACATCTTCCCACCCTGCGATGACCACAGTTTCAGGCTGTACATGGTTTCAAACTAGAGGATATTAATAGTTGAGCATTTTCTCATTCTTTCTGCTCTATGTCCGACGAGCCCATGAAAACTCTCAGCAGGTTCAATGCATCTCAGATACATTCAAACACAACCTAGAATTTGAAAATAAAATACAAACAGAATACCATGGCCTAAAGGATGGGATCACTACTTGCATAACGAAACAGCCCCTGCCATCTGGGCATAGCTTTCTTCTTATATTATTTGCTTATCGAGGGGTGTTGCAACATGGTCTCACAGATCAAAAAGGCAGCCTTGGAGAGCAACCGTTGAAGCACATAAAATCTGCTGAACACTCTGTTGTTCCATCCTTGGAGAACAGATCTAAGGACTAAAAAGGATTGTTACATCATTACTGTCTCATAAAATCTAAAAGTAGATTTTCAAGAGGCCACATTCATTGGCTTCTGAGAAGTTTTACAAAGTGATATTGTTTAGTCATGGCAAGTATATAGCACTGGATTATAAGTAGATAATACTGAAGATGAGAAAGGTAACAAATGATCACGCAATTTAAAAACCTACAGCGCAACACATATACATGGAATCTAAAAAAAAAATCGTTCTGATGAACCTAGGGGCAGGACAGGAATAAAGACGCAGATGTAGAGAATGGACTTGAGGACACGGGGAGGGGGAAGGGTAAGCTGGGACGAAGTGAGAGAGTGGCATGGACATACATACACTACCGAACATAAAACAGATAGCTAGTGGGAAGTAGCTGCATAGCACAGGGAGATCAGCTCGGTGCTTTGTGACCACCTAGAGGGGTGGGACAGGGAGGGTGGGAGGAAGATGCAAGAGGGAGGGGATATGAGGATATACGTAGAGCTGATTCACTTTGTTATACAGCAGAAACTAACACAACACTGTAAAGCAACTATACTCTAATAAAGATGTTAAAGAAAACCTATAGCACTATCATTCTGAACACTTTTCTCACTTTTGGATTTCTGCTACTGTTATCATTTACACAAACGCAATTCCCACCTCCCAGTGTGTTCCTGACAGCCCTGCACACGCTTCTATAAAAGGGAAGATATCAAGCTTACTCATGTTAGCAGACTCTGACATGTCTCTAGATAAAATGGAACCATACTTCCTTTCAACTATTACTAGGATTTCTTCAGCTTAGGAACAAGCACCAACACTATGAAACGTCCTGCTTCTAATTAAATATACCCAGTATACTGGTGAAGAAATTCTGCAAAATAATGTGGCCATCTATCAGTGTTTGCAGTGACCATCAGTAAAACTCAGACAATACCATGTCACATATGTCACATGCTCGGTCACATGCTGGACCCAACTGGGTTAATTGTAGTGAAAACCACATGGAAGGCTATGAAGTATAGCTAGTCTCCAAGTTAAGAACAGACTACACTAGCCAGATTAGTGTACACTAGTCATGTTATCCTGGAACTCAAAATCCACTTTCCTTAGAAGAAAAAAAAAAAAAGGAGAGGGGGTAAATAATAAGAATTACTTTCCTAGACTAAGCTATAAAAAATTTATGAAATAATGGTAAGAGCAGTAAACACTTATGTTTTTACTATATACAAGGCACTGTTTAAGCACTTCACAACAATCTTATAAGGTAGGTACTATCACTCTCCATTTACAAATGATGAAACTGAGGCAGAGAGAAGCTAAGTAACTTGACCAAGGTCAAAAAGCTGCTTAGTGGTGGCGGGGAATCCTAACACAGGTAATCCTAACACAGGTAACACTTACAAATCACAATGGGATAAAATGAACAGTTCTTCTAAAATGCAGTCGTTCTGCACGTTCCTTTCTCCAGGGTCCCTCTTGCCAGGGGCCTGAAGTAAACACTTGTCAGTATCTAAGACATCCCACAGCCAACTCCAGTCTGAAACCTTTGCACTGGTCCTGCACAACCTGTTACAGCAGCCATTAGCCAAACACGGCTACTTAAATTTTTGAAATTAAATTAAAACTAAATAAAATGAAAATTTCCGTTACTTGATCACAAGACCCCACTCTTCAAGTTCCAGTGGCGACCCGACTGGAGAGCTGATAAAATATTTCTATCTTTCTAGGAAGTTCTACTGGATATTTGGCTGCCTGACAAACTTTTTCCATAAAGAGCCAAACAGTAAATGTTTTAGGTTTTGCAGGCTGTATGGTCTTTGTAGCAATTACTCAACTCCACCAGTGTAGTGAAAAGCAGTCATAGACAAAACATAAACAAATAAACATGGCTATGTTTCCAAAAAGTAGGCAGATGTCCCACGGGTCACAGTTTACCAACCCTCATTCTAGGTGACTAGAGTTTCCATGTATATTTTTCCCCCTAGTTTTGGATCTGCAACTTCTCTTCCTTAACCAGTGGAAAAGAGAACTGTAGCAGGATTATAGACTCTCCCTGTGCTCTCTGTGCAGAGAAACATGCGCCACGTAACTCTCTCATTTCATCTCTTTCCCCTCACAAGGTGCAAGTGCACATACTCCAACCTAAAAGTTCTTAAGAAGCTGAAAATCAGATGGGGGGGCCCCATCCGCAAAGGTTGACTTAGTAGGTTTAAGGTGGAGCCCAGACACTGGCATGTTAAATGAGCCTCCACGGTTGTTTTAATCCTGGCGGTCTGTGGACCACAGTATGAAAAACACTGCTAGCCTTTCAAACACTAGGTGGGAGAAGGGAATGAAGAGTTAGCTGGTAAATTCCCCTCTAGTAGGTGTAATCCCAAACCACACAGAGAAAGCTATCACTTAACCTCAGCAGTTCCCAGAAATGTCCAAGAGTCACTTGAGCAGATTAGAGGGCAAAGGAGGCCTCAAATGGCTCCAGCAGGAAAGAGCTCAGGGCAGAAGGAGGCCTGGGGAAGACAGGTATCTGCCTGGCTTGGAAGGCAGGGGACAAAGAAGCTTTTCAAAAGGACCTCAGGAGCCGACATGCTCCATCACGCTCCCAGCCGGTGGAGACCCACCCTGTCTGGTGTTCCTGGAGCCCAGAGGCAACGCAAGGAATCTTCAAGAACCTATCTTTCTTTATCTTTTCTTCCTTTATAAATGGATTCATTCACTATTAGCTGTGACCACGCACAAATTCCTCAACATCTTGGTGCCTCAGTTTCCTCATAAAATGAAACAAAGCGTACAAAGGGTTCTTGTGAAAATCAAATGAATTAACATTTGCAAAGCAATCAGAACACTGCTTGGCACAGAGTAAGTGCTTTATAAGTGCTTGTGAAAGAAAGAAAAATGCCATTTAACATTTAATAATCACTTCCTATGTGTCAGGTATAGTGTCAGATGTAAAGATACAAAGATAAAGGGCACCTCAGAGGAGACGGACGTGAAAACGTTGTCTGATGCCATGTTTATACGGCACACAGGGCTGTGCGCACTTAAAAGATAAAGTTCTACAGCTCTGCCGCACTGCTGTACGTACAGTTCATATACTGCACTGTGCGCCTTGGTTAAGATGGCACATTCATGTTACGTGTTTTTTACCACAATAGTAAAAACATCACAAATGAATATTAAGGAGAGGATGTGAGGAGACAGGGGAAAGGAAGTTGACTGCGGTAGTTTGGGACTGGGCAGAAGCAGGAGGGATGTAACCGAAGACCCAATTTCTAAGTGGAAGACTGGATTCCATGCACTGGGGACGGAGCCCAGACACGCACCAAGGAGTTGGGCCAGTGATCTGAGATGGTGTTTATCGTGCATTATTAAACCTCCAGCGGCTGTGAAAAAAAAAACACCAAACCACCCCCAAAAAATGAAAAACAATTTAATATCATTTATCGTGACATATGATATATATATATAAAACTATAGTTAATAATACACTATTGCATGTCTGAAACTTGCTGAGAAAATATCTTAAAAGTTCTCATCATAAGAAAGAAGACTGTAACTATGCGTGGTGATGTTAACTAGACTTGAGGTGATCATTTTGAATATATACAAATATTGAATCATTATGTTTCATACCTGAAACTAATATAATGTTATATGTCAACTATATCTCAATATAAAAAATATTATCAATCAGAAAATCGGAGGCCTCCCATTTTTCTTCTAGGACAAAACGATTTCAGAAATACTCTTTAGTAATCGCTTTCACTGCAGATTTATGTGGTTGGAATGTTTTGTGATATATGATAGTATCTTCCTAGAAATGAGAATTTGTCATCTTCCTGAAAAATAAAAATCTTATTACTATTCTAACCAACCAACCAACCATAACAACAAAAACCTAAATGTCAAGAGTGTGTCTGGTGGCCCAGAAGGCCCCAGGCCACCTGCCCACCTGCCTGCGCCTCCTCTGAACTGTGTCCTCTCTCTGCCTCATAGTTCACTCGGCTCAACCAGGGTGCCCTTCTCCAACCACACAGCTGCTATGTGGCATCTACGTCTGTGTTTCCTCTAAGCAGAATGTTCCTGATGTCCCACCCTCCAGGTCTCTGCTCAAGCGTCACCTAATCAGAAAGGCCCTCCGTGACCACCAGCACCACCTTCTCCCGTTACTCTGTTTTCTTATCATGCCTGATTTCTCTTATTAGCACTTATTACAGGAGAGCTAATAGATTTCCATAGAATGTCTACTTATTAGTCCCATTTACTCTATGGTCTCTGGGAGGATCCGGACTTGGTTATACTCACTACTTTTCTCCAGCTCCCGAAACAGTGTGTGGTGTTCAGCAAATGATCAGAAACTCTTTATGACGTGAAATAATAAGAATATGAAGAACGCTTAATGGACCCTTATTATATTATGGTATTTTTGTAAAAGCCAGGTGGTCAAACGTTTTGAAGCCTCTCACTTTTAATCACAAGCATATTTTAAAACTTATAATCTAGTAAACTCCCCCCACATTAAACAAATCAAATAGCAATATCTAACTGTCAAAAGGACGTTTGAATTTTGAATCAAATCCAAAAGATTCTACCTGGTTACTTAACATATAAAGTAACATTGGTTTATAGCTTCATTTAGGTATTTTGTTTAACTTCATAATGATCTGACGGGATAAAGATGGGATAGATATTTCCCCCACTTAATAATGGGAAAATAGCCAAAAGAAGTTGCCTTGTTACACACACCCAGATCAGCAACAGAGCTGGAAACAGAGACACCTTTTCCTTCTCAGACTCTCCTGAGTCATTAGGACCAAATGATTCAAATTCCGCTTATGAGATAACCCTACCATGGAAACTACTGAAATGACAGTCATGGCAAAGTCTCAGTAGAACCAAGAATTAAATGGATATATGAATAAACACCCTCATTAACCAATTCAACCCGCCTCCTCTTCTACCAACCTCTGAACATCTTCAGCCTATTTCTTAAGGCATTATCCTTACGTTTATCTATGAACATCACAGATACTCTAAATGCCACCTTTTGGCTATAAGTCATGTTAAATATCTACATTCGGATTACTGCATACTTTGTCACTACTAGACCATACTGATCCCACTGACATACATCCCATGTATGTCAGTACATACTGAATGGAGAGGAGGCCGGGTCCGCAAACGAATGGTAATATGCAGATATATGGCCCCAGTCCTGAGCAAGGATGTTTTTCCAGGTGATCAAGTCATTGCAGTATAACAACAACCCTCATTACTCTTGACCTGAGGCACATCCAAGTACAACACCTCTTCTCAATAAACAACAGCAAAAAAAGAGTTTTGTACTTCTGAAGGAACAATGAAGGAAAACAGATTTATCACTTAGGGGGCAGATGGTCCAATTCCATCTTGTTACAGATGAGAAAACTGAGACCCAAATAAGTTAAAAGATTTGTCTAAAGCCGTACAGCTAGTTTTTGAAAGAGCCACAGCTAGAACCCTAGCCTCCTGCCTCCCAGTCCAGAGTTCTACATTACAAGCTTGATAATCCACACAAATCAGACTTTTTCCTCCCAGTTTTTCCCTTTAATGATCTTTTAGGTTTTGAGCAGAGGAAAATTAGTCATGAAACAAAGTGCCCCCAGACTGTTGGATCATTAAGTGCCCCATAAATATTTGAGTGAACTGAACCAAATCTGGATATGACTTATCCCCACAAGATGCAGAATGTTTAATACTTAAGGCCATCCCATTTGTGATTTCTGGTTTCCATAGTGATAAATAACATTTACTGCTACATGTGGCCTGGCTTACATCTATGAACAAGCATTTCCTGATGAATGGCAACTCCCACAAGATATAATTTCCCAGATATTTTAGACAGCTGATGAAGGAAAAACATTCCCCATAGAAAAGATTAATAACTGACTGGGTCATTCAGCATTGAAAGGCGCTCTAAGTTTGCTATGATACAGCTGATACTCTGCCCTTATAAATTGGTTTTAGGAACATAAGGGTAAACATTTGGGCTTTATTGGCAAACTTAACAGAGAGGATTATAAAGAACCACACCATAAATTTGATTCAATAGTTTTCAATCCTACACAACAACAAAGATGTATTTCTATTTTAAGTCTTCAATCATGAGTTTCAGTCTTACAGAGGACCCTGTGACACTCCCGTTCTACTATAGCCAGCATATTTGGAACATAACAGTGCTGTTAGTCCATTCTGGATATGAACATGGGGTGATGCACAAACGAAAAGCCATGGAAAGAAGCCATGAGCTTCAATAACCACCTAGTCCTTCACTGCCTTCAGCTGCCTTTTATGAGGGGTAGTTCTGTAAGAACCAAGCTTATCAAAAATGTTCCAGGTGTTAGGTCATTAAAAATACAAGAAGAAAATAAAAAGGGTATATATGTAATCATACTTCCAGAAATATTTTTGTTCTCCTAGCATCATCTTCCCAGAAGGCTGTAATATAGAAACCGATTTTAATTTCTTATTTTTCAACTTTGTGTTGACAGCTTTGAGGGGTTGTTGAGTTAGAGGGAAGGGGTCAAATATTTTTCAAAGAGGACAGCAGGTTGAATTAGTATTTTGATGATCTCTCCCCTGTGCGATTACAGTAGCCTGTACACACTGTTTCTAAGAACATTTCTACAAAATTGCCTTTGGTGAGAACAAGACAACTGTTCACAGTATGGACAGAATAAGTAAATCTTCTGCCCTGGAAGCCTCATTTTAATATGGCTTAAAAAACCATCTTTATTCATCTCAGGTCACAAACTATTCCCACCTAACATTCCCAAGATTCTATCCCAATTTCAACCCTACACTAATCCTCTCCCAACCTGTGGAAATTAAATACAGATACTGTTCAGTATCTCCAAAGGACAGCACAGAGGTCCTTCAACATCAATTGGATATATTTCTCACAATATGGCCATCCTTACGGAAATTCTCTTGGAAATGTGGAATGAAGAAACCAAAGCTGGGAAAAGGAGAACAGACTGCTAGGGTGTTTGGTACAGAATACGATTGGGTTGATCCACGTCTTGCCTCTTCTGTAACAAACAACTGAACAAAGTTCTGGTCACTACAGTAGAAGGACCCCCATAAAGAATAGAGAAAGGTGACTAACTGCCTCTGGGCAGTTTCAGACTTCATGTCTTGGCAATGAGTGATTTGGCCTGGAAGGGATATGCAACATCTCTGAAAGCAGCTAACAGAATGCTCTCTCTATGTTCTGCTTCCAGATAATAAGCCGTCCATCGTGCACTCTGGGCAACTCCATTCAACCAGTGCTTACCATGAAAGTACCATATAGTTAGCACCATACTGGTTGCTGTCAGTGGTAACTTACATTTCAACTAGCGTAACGTGTCGCAAAAGAACTTTCATTTAAATTGAAGACAATATATTCTCAGGAAAGTGATTAAGTACAGACCTAAGCCATATTCTAACTTATAAAATATAAATTTTAAATTCGACGAGAGATTGCCAGGTACTAAGGAAGAGATCATTCAAGGAACTGAGCTAGGTAAACAGAGGTATAATGGCCCCAAAGACAAAAGAAGGTAAAAGCTACAGATGCCCAAAAGCAAAACTGGAGAAATATGAGATAGCATCTGAAAGCAATAAGCAAATATATATATATATATATATATATATATATAAAATACCTCATACTACTTTTCAGCAGAGTTTTACTTCAGAAAAGAGCCACTGAAGTTATCGAAATAGATCTGTCCACCATCCATACCAAACCACAGGTAACCAGATATTATGGGTCATCAACATGTTCCAACTGCAAATCACCAGAAAGTTTTAAAATGAAGTTGACTGACATAAATCATTAACTCTCAAGATGACAGTTAAAGTATCTTGTTAGTATTCCTGTAAGTAGCAGAAAGAAATGAGTGTTAATGAAAAACTGGAACTCCAGTGCTATCAGAGACCTAAAGATAATTATGCCCTATGTAAATTAATATAAATGCAAAGAGTCTAAGAACTCTAAGCTTTGAATTCTATTCATATATATTTTAAGTCTAAGCGTAAACATATTTTTTAGGAGTAGTTTAAGAGGATCTCTCCTGAATATCTTAGCCCCCAAAGACTGTTAGGTACAGGCACTTAGAAGAAAAGTGTGTGTGTTTTTAATTAATCATTAATGAGGCTCTAAATACCAATTTAACCTTAGATAATCATCTACTCACTTTCTTTAACAAAGTACAAAATAGAAACTTTGTTACATTGTATCACCCATGAAACTGTGACATTTAACCCTAGATATACACAAGATAATTTGACTCTGTAAACATAAAACAGTTGCAAGAGAAGACTGAAGATATTCATCATACTAAATGCTTGGGGTCTGTACCTTCTGCAGGAGCAAAAAAAAAAAAAACCTTTTCTTCACTAGCATTTTATCTGTAAACAGCTTACATAACTTTGCAACCTTGAGGCACTAAACACAGGAAGCAACTTCATCATCTATCACTACAATGCAATACTGCTAAATATCTCATCTCAGAAACAGATTTTGAAGTAGAATTATTAAAGTTCAATTTTATGAATTGAAGGTACGAGTCTAAATTTAATTGTTCCAAGAATAACACACCAAAAAAAAAAAAAAAAAAGAATAACACACCGTGACTACCACTGGTTCACTCAAAACTGATCTAACTGAACAAATATTCATAAGGCTGAATTGGGAGGGGTACCTAGTTCCACCCTGTCACTGCTCCCTACAGGGTCTGTTTCCCTTAAACTAAAGCTTTATCTTGAGGAATCCTGTAGCTAAGGAAGGGATGGATGTTGGGACCTACAACTGGGAAAACACCTGCATTATCAGATTGAATTCCGTTGGGGAGGAGCAGAGTCTAAAATGTCTCTCACCAGCTCAGTAAAAAAAAATTCTGTTTCTTGAGTTTCCCTTCTAAATCCTACTTAAAAGAAAATTTTTCAAAAACATAGGAAAACTTTAGTAAAAGCACTAACAGTTAACTAAATGCTTTTCTTGCCTTAAACGACTATGTGATACCAGGAGAAATGTTAATGTTCATCAATTTTCTAGAAAAACTAAAAGGCAGGCAAACACAATCGAACTTCTTTTATCTTCTAATTAAGTTGACTAAAGTACCCAAGATCAAGAGAACCCCAAAGGTTCTCAGACCATCAAGAGTGGGGCCTTGAACCTAAGTCTACCACTGGCTTTGGTATTCCTCACCTCATCTCTCACCCAGTCCTACAACTCTGCATCAATACGGCACCTTGCCCATGTATTCTAAGCTAGAATTCTTGAAGCATCTTCAAGTCCTCTATCTCTCAACTCTTGCATCCCCAAGGTTACCAAGTCCTAATGGTTTCACCTTAGAAATCTTTCACATTGGTCCTCTCTTCCCCACTGCCAAATCTAAGCTTTAATCCAAACTCCCTACCACCCATCTCCACCTACTCCAGCCTATAATCCACAATGCCACCAGTTACATTTCTTTAGAAAAGAAAAAGAACATCTAATCATTACCCTCCCAGGTTAAAATCCCCTGTCGGTTCTAGGATCAAGTCCAAACTTCCTAAGTGCACACGAAACTGCAATACCTGCTTCAGGTGCAGGCATGGCCACACCCCCTGCGAGGTTCCTGCCACACTCAACTGCACCTGCAGTGAGCAGGCCAGGGGAGCGATGACAAAATCTCCGTCCAAATAAAATGGCATCAATATGTACATAAAATTCGCATTCTACATCTTCCCAATTCCTGCTGCAAAGACTCAGTGGGACGAGGAAGACTTTTCTGTACGGAGTTCAGTGGTTGAGAGCGTTGGCTAGAAGCCTAGAATCCTCTTGGCCTGTCTCTTTAGGGCTGGTGTGACACTGAGCAAGTTCCTTAATGATGCTGAGCCTAAATTTCTTTCTCTATAATATGGGAATAAGAGTAGGACAGACCTCATTCAAGTATTGTGTCGATTAAATGGCACAATGACATTATGTGGTTTTAGCACAGCGCCTGGCATATCCTGGACACTCAACAATTAGCTCTTTATTACTGCAAGAACTGATTTGCCTTATGTAAGGGGGGAAATAAGGTGAGATATATTGACATAAATAAACCTCACTGGCATCACTGAATTCATAAATGCCTTTCATGTGTGTGTGGTGGTAGTCATGGGAGATATTAGGCACATATTTTTGAAGGAATCTGTGCAATCTGAGGAGGTCTGGTAGCATTTATGAATTGTATCTACAGATGCTTTACTTCACAGCCCCATTTTATATAATGTAAAGCTTCTAATTCTCATATCTTATGATTCTAAACTCTTGGTTTGTCTGCTACACTCAAGGATACAACTTCTCCAAAACAAATAATAAGTAATTTGTGATAAACACCAAACAAGATACTGGGGAATATAAAGATGACTACTGTATTTTCCCACCATTTGAAGGCCATTCTTTGGCTTGGTTGTGTTGGTAGCTTAGCACTTTGAAAGGGAATCTCTTACACTTGGGCCCATTTTCCACCTTTTCTTCCTTCCTTTGCTTATTATGGACAAGGACTCCATATGTAGGTCCCTGAAAATGTGAGGGCTCAACTGCTTCTACTTAAATTCTGACCTGCCAATAGTCAGCCCACAATGAGGGCAGTTATTTTCTCTCAATCTTCCAATCCCCAAAAGTGTACTTCCTTCTTAAATTGTAACCCCAGGAGTCTAGGAAAACTTTAAGAAAAAAAATTGGTTTAACTAAATGTCTTCACATGGAAAGATGTTCTACATCATTAATCATAGGAGAAACGCAAATAAAGATCACAATGAGATACCACTTCACACCGACTAAGATGGCTATAATCAAAAAGACAGAAAATAATAAGTGTTGGCCAGAATGTGGAGAACTTGAATCTTCATATGTTGCTGATGGAAATGTAAAATGGTGCAGCCACTTTGGAAAACAGTTGGGCAGTTCCTCAAAATGTTAAATATAGAATTACCATATGACCCATCAATTCTGCTCCTAGGTATACACCAAGAAAAATGAAAACGTATGTCCACACATAAACTTGGACACAAATACTCATAACATTATATACAACAGCCCCAAAGTGGAAAACAATGCAAATGGCCATCAACAAATGAGAATGGATAAATAAAGTGAAGTATATCTAGTTTCAGTTTTGCAAGATGAAAGAGTTCTGGGTATCTGTTTCACAACAATGTGAGTAAAACACTACTGAACAGTACACTTAACATCTGCTGGCATTATCTATTCAATGGAATATTTGGCAAAAAAAAAAAAAGAAATACTGACACATGTCAACGTGGCTGACCTTTAAAACATTATGCTTAGTGAAAGAAGCCAGTCATGAAGGACCTCATATTATACAATACTATTTAAATGTCCAGAAGACGCAAATCTACGGAGACAGAAAGTAGACTGGTAGTTGCCAGGGGCTAGGGGGATTGGGGAGAACGGGAATCACTTGTAATGGATACCGGGTTTCTTTGGGGGTGATGAACTATTCTAAAATTGATTGTGGTGATGGTTTGCTCAACTCTGTGAATGTACTTACCACCACTGAACAGTACGCTTTCACTGGGCCAAATGTATGTATATGAATGTTATCTCAGTAAAGCTATTAAAATTATACATGCAAAAAAAGTAAGTGACTTCTAGGTCCTTAGGCTAAAGCCATGATGTAATAAAACGGCTACAACTTTGGGGTCTACATCAGCAAAATTTGCACCAATTTTTCCTTTTAATGTTAAGTGTAAGGATCTATTTGAAATCCTCATTGCCTTCCCTACCCCCTCTGCTATGTTCTTACTATACTCTCTCCTCAACAGGTGCTCCATGCTCCTGAGGGATAGGGCTTCAGAGTTACCTAGGGAACCACAAATAGGCAGAAAGAGACTCCAACAGAGAGCCTCTAAGGCCTTAGAGAGACCAGAAAACAAGGCTTCTCCATCCTCTCACCAAAAAGGGGCTTGGTAAGATGCAGGGACAGGCCAGCCGGCTAGAGAGAGGTAGAGAACCAAGGGAATGACCCACATAAACCAGAACATCTCCACAAACACAATGATCTGGCTATGGTTTGTACATGGTCTGCTGTGAACGCTATAAGCAAATATTCTCAAATGGGGGTCTCTAGAGACCCACAGATACACTCAAGAATCTGTGACTTCTCCAAAATAATCTTTCAGTCCTGTGTTTTCATTTCAGGGTTCATCTGAAAGAAACTGATATAACTTCACACTGGATCATCTGAACCAACCCTTTACCAACACAGTGGCCAGGTATGCATTTATGATTAGTGGCACTGGGTGATCCTTACCAGCAATGCTTACAGATTGCAGGCAGGCACACACATGACAATGATAAAGGTCAATTTAGGACACTTACTTATTGATCATCGAGTAAGACTTTGATTTCATGACACCATGGAATGACAGGCAGTGGAGTACTGTACTATATTAATTGCTACAGGCTAGTAAGGAAAGGACAGAGGCAGACTGGACACAATTGATGACATCATACCAAATGAAGGTCAAAAGACATTAAGGCATTCATAATAATGTCTTCACAATGGCATGAAGGTATTATAACAAAGGTTTTGTTTTAGTGGTTCAAAAATTTACAAAGAGGAGGCAATGATAAGAAAAGGAGTTATGTTCGAATCAATGTAAATGAGTCATTTCTACTATCTACTGACTTCCTCCAGCAGTCTGACACTTGGCTGTATGCTGAAACTGTAAAAATTTTCCAAATTTGTAAGAACTAAAATTCACAAACGTTATATTCCTGTTTCTGATTCTAGCAATCATTGAATTAGATGTATGTTTGATGCTGATTTCAGTAACTCTGGAATGCTAGCCTTATCTTTGAATGTACAAGACACTGACTGTACTAGCAAGGAAACTGGAAATCATTAAAATCATTAAAATTGTAATTCAAGGACTGCTCACTGGCACAGCTGCTATCTGATGGTCCTGAGATGACAGCAAGCAAGGCCTTCAAGTCCATAATGTGCTTCTGAATAACACATTTATTGCCAACAGGTATTTTTTGCACTACTATTATCAAAATCAAAAGAGTCTTATGCATTAAGTATATATTAGGACCCGAGGCAACAACTTTATAGTAATTTAAAAAAATCGACATAGGTGATTCAGTCTCAGCAAAAAATGCATTCATCAAGTTTAATTTAAATTTTAATGGTTTAAAATATTGTTTGCATTTATTGGTGATTTTAAAAATGTTTTAATAGTGGTATAAAATCTATAAGCATAAGAAGTATATATTTTACTTCATGTTTGTACATATTTAGTACAATTAAGCTAAGCTAATTTAAGCCAACGGAAGGAGTTGGCTGAAATGCATGTGTGGGCTATTTGACAAACGCTACTATAAGTAACAATATGGGGGTGATGTGGAACATGTTCATTCATTCAAAAAACATTCAAGATCCTACTGGGTGCTAGGTACTAGGATACAGTGTGGAACAAGACAGACATGTCTATGCCTTCAGGGGGCTTAGAATCTATTAGAAAAGGCACACGAATGTAACAAGTGAAATGCCAGAAAGGTAGAAGGTACTACAGAAACAAATGGCAAGGGGACTTCATTTAGTTCAGGAGGTAAAAAGGACTCCCTGAAGGATATGACATTTAAGTTAAGAAAAAAGGGAAGAAATAGGAGTTAGCTAGACAAAAGTGAAGCAGCAGAGGGGGAAAGAGCGTTCTTGACATCAGACACACCCTTAAGGCTTGTCGTCATGAAAGCACAGCAGATTAGAGGAACAGAAAGAAATTCTGTGAGGCTGCAAGGGGAGTGTGAGTCTGGAGTATGCTGTGGGGTGAGGCAGGGCAATAGCTGTAGATTCCAGATAGAGGCAGGGACTTCCTCTTGCAAGGTCTTGAAGACTCCTCCTGGGGTCTGGCTTTTAACTCCTCAGGCAGGAGTTCTGAGGGCAATAAGTCACTGGAGGGTTTTACACAGGTCAATGACATTGAGCTTTGTTTTACAAAAACCCCTCGGACTTCAGCGTGTACAGAGCACTGGAGGTCAAGGTCAGAGAGGGCAGCTGGAGGCCGCTTCAGCAGGCCAGGCGAGACAGGACGGTGGCCTCACAGGAGTTCTGCACTGCCGCAGCACACTGGAGAGTTTTAAGACATAATGGATAAAATGTAAGAATTTAAGTTTAAGATAGAATTGAGAAAACGAGGCAATTCACTGCAGGTTGGAGTTAAATGAGAAGGCTATATCATGGAAAATGGCCAAGTGGGAATGGTGGATGGTGTCTTTCACCAGAAGGAGGAAGAATTGCAAATCCTTGTAAGCTGAGGACCACCTGCATTCAAAGGCTGCTTTGTACAAGCTGTCTGAAAAAGTATTTTTGTTTTTCTTGCAATTTCATACCTCTGCATCTATTATGAATAGTTTAACAAAATACTACGGACTTGCATAATCACTCACACCCAGAGGCGGCAATATTCAAAACAAGTCTGTGTTCTTTTTGGAAAGTCTTGGTTCAAAGACAAAAATCTGAGAACAGACACATGTTTTGATCCTTACTATTGACAAGGTGCTTCAATGTAAACCCAAGCACTACTTAAGACCTTTCTTTGATGGAACAATAAGGCAACATAGGTACTTAGGTTTAAGAGGCTCCCACTCTGCACTTAATGCCTTAGAAACATGGATTTAAATATCAACAGAACTGGGAATTCAAGCTCAAGTGACCAATGCACCTGGCAGAATTTAACCCAGCATTAAACCTCTCCATGCAAATTCACAATCTGCTAAGAACAAACAACTCTGGGAAAAGTTTTCCCATGACCCACACCCTCATGAACATTTTTAATATTTCAAAAATGCTTAGAAACCGGAACAAAGCAGTTTAAAAATCTCAAAGGGTCAGAGCAACTAGAGTTAGCTTAAGAATGCATTATACATGAAAGACACCAAGGCTCTATCAACAGGGCATCTTCTTCACACCAAAGCACAAGAAAACAAAGGAAGAACTAAACTAACACAGACCACAGAAAATATCACATGAAAGGAAATTCATGTCTGGCATAGCCTACAAGAGAAAAATCTCAAATAAACAGGCTTGGCTTCTGTGGGCTCCCTAAAAGCAAGGAGTAGAAAGAGGAGAATCATTTTTATTATCATGAAAGTGAGAGACAGACCTTTATTAATGTGCCACTTTATTAGGATTACTAAGGAAGCAAATAGAAGCAGAGGGTCTTGGGCCACTCTCCCCTGCCTGTCTCCACACAACTTGGCCCATTATCCATTCACGGCACTGCACAATCTACCTTCTGGGTCTGCCTCTACTTCTTTCCCCAGGGGCTGCAGATGGGAAGACTACTGACATGGGTGATCATTTATTTAATCAACACTCATGTCATTCTTATTATGTGTCAGGCACTATTCTAATGCCTCACAAATAAAAACCCACTTAATCCTAACTACTGCATGAGGCAGGCACTATGACTATTCTTGTTTTATGCACAGGGAACTGAGGCATGGAAATTTTGGCTATAAAATTTACCCAAAGTCAAACAGTGCTAGCAAGTGATACAGCTGAGATTTGAACACACTTTTTTTTTTTTTTTTTTTTTGCAGTACGCGGGCCTCTCACTGCTGTGGCCTCTCCTGTTGCGGAGCACAGGCTCCGGACGCGCAGGCTCAGCGGCCATGGCTCACGGGCCCAGCCGCTCTGCGGCATGTGGGATCTTCCCCAACCGGGGCGCGAACCCGTGTCCCCTGCATCGGGAGACGGACTCTCAACCACTGCGCCACCAGGGAAGCCCTGAGCCCACTTTTAATCATCAGAGCTATAAAGAATATTTTAATTTTCTCCATTATTTCTTATATTTTCATACTTTCTTACAATGAGGATTTACTACTTCTATAATAATGAAAAACTAAAAGACCACTTTTACTTTGAAATACCAAACCAAAAATAAATAAATAAATAAAAACAAGGCCTCGAATGCCTCACGTATGATATCATACCTCATTTGTTGGTGGCCAAGAGGCTAGGCCAGATGATCCTCTTTGGATCATTTGCCATGAGATCTTCAATTCTACGCCCTGTTCCCCGTTACACAGGCAGTAAGGGGAACAGAAAATGTAGACAAGGCAGAGATGATGAACATATGGTCCGAAAAACTGTCCTGGCATCTAGTTCTAGCTTACAAATTGTAGGATATGGAACAAATGCTGAAGCCCTGTAAGCTTCAGTTTTCTGATCTGACAACTGCGTATAGATAATTATACCTGTCTCCTCGAGTTAACTCATGTAAACTACTTAAAAACGTAAATGTGCCTGGCACAGAGTAAGAGATCATAAAACGGTCAAACACAGGAAAACTAAACTGTCTAAATATTTGCCTATGTAGATTATTCCTGGGCCAGAGCAATCCAATAAACCAGAGATTTCATAAAATCATCGAACATGAACAAAAGAAAGAATCTGAGGAAGAACACAGGAAGTTTCGCATCACTGCATTACTCAGCAATCAGGGCTAACAGAGTGGAAACCATCTTTGAGCCACGGGGAAATGACTCCAGGCCCAGAGGCAGCAGTCATGGTACTGCAGTGGAAGGTAAGAAAATAGCTACGGTGGTAGGGGCCACATCTCCCTGCTGTGCCTTTTTTAAATACAAAGAGTTATGTTTCAAGGAACAAAAAACTTCATGCCTCTGATTCTCCATTTCACTATTTATAAAAGAAAAGCATTGAATTGTGTGGCCCCAAAGATGCCTTCCAGCTCTAATAACCTGTACTTCTTTAATGGTATAACCAGATCCTCTTAGTCAAGATGTACTAAATGAGTTTCCATCACATTTCTAAAGGCTATCACTCCGTCAAGCAAGTGGGGCTTCAAATAGCATGTAGTAAATAAATTTTTTTATGTTGCCCCCTTAGTACCCACAGCAATTCCCTAAAGTTATGTTAAGCGCTCCTGTTAAAAAGAATGCTTCTGGGGCTTCCCTGGTGGTGCAGCGGTTGGGAGTTCACCTGCCGATGCAGGGGACGCGGGTTCGTGCCCCGGTCCGGGAGGATCCCACATGCCGCGGAGCGTCTGGGCCCGTGAGCCATGGCCGCTGAGCCTGCGCGTCCGGAGGCTGTGCTCTGATATTCTTCTTCTCTCTCAAATATAATATTCACAATTAGGAGCCCGACCCCAACACAGAGACTTAAATAGAGGAAAAATTAAATGCTACCAACACAGATTTTTACTTTCATAACCTGTTGTATAAAAATTTTTTTCTCTATCCATATCCAACTCCATTTAGTGCTTTCATGACCACCAACTGTGAAGCTGAAAGTGCCATAGTAAAAGCACATAGGAAAGCTAACGCAGCAATGTATGTTGGCTTTTTTAAGGTGTTCGGTGCTGTTCCTCGTGCCAAATCCAAAGGACACAGAGGATCACCAGCTGTTCATCGATTTGCCCAGGAATCAGACACTGATGGTAAAGCTACCGAAGGAGCTCAGGGCAACCCTAGGCCGTAGGGCACACGCAGAGAACCAGAGAGAAAATAAAGACTATAAAAGAATGAATGTGAGGGCAGAAGAAGAACAGAAAAGGGGCAGAGAGTGAAAAGCTACAGAATCAGAAAGAATAACTACACCAAGTGCTTTAGATCTATTGATCTAAATTCACATGATAAGCCTCACATCATTTTATCCTCATTTTAAGGATGAGCAAACTGAGGCTTAGAGAATCTAGATTACTTTCCTAGGGTTGCACAGCCAATACACAGCAGAGTTGGTACTTGAACAAAGTTTTTTCCAGCACAAAGCTTGTGACTGAATATGTACTTTGTGACCTCAGAGGGCATCTCTGGGCCTGCTCCCGTGGGAGGTTTCAGGTCTCTCTACACCCTTGGTCAAGCATGGACAGCCTCTGTGCCCTCGGTGCTGGGACCTGGACAGTACCAGGCAGCTGAGCCCAGCTCTGCCTGGCTTTAAAGGAGATCTGTTCCCCATATTAAGCTGAAGTCTGTCTCCCAGCAACTTCCACCTGCCTTTATCCCAGGAGATCATCACATCTGCAGCAAATGACGTTTCCTGTCAAAGCCCCTATGGATAACAACGAAACGGAGGAACGGAAAATGTTAGAAAGTTTTCAAGGAAAATATCCTATAAAAATTTTTTTTTAAATCTCAAAAAATCCTCTAAATTTTCTTTTTTTAAAAATAGCACTTGTAAGGTAAGGGTAACAAGCTTTGGAATTAGTAAACTTAACTACAGAGAAGGTTGAGCCTGGGCTTGTCTTTGGTTAGTTATTTCACAGAGGACGATGTACATCTATTTCTATTAAGAAAGCAATCAGTTGCCTTAAGTTTTAGCATAAAGTATTTACTTTAAAATATGATTAGTTTGAAAGAGATCAGAGTGCAGAGGTTATTTCTTCTAGAAAAGCTGAAAATGTACACTCCCTTAATCTTGGAATGGTTCAGATAAAAGCCTGCCTTAGGGCTTCCCTAGTGGCACAGTGGTTGAGAGTCCGCCTGCCGATGCAGGAGACACGGGTTCGTGCTCCGGTACGGGAGGATCCCACATGCCGCGGAGCGGCTGGGCCCGTGAGCCATGGCTGCTGGGCCTGCGCGTCCGGAGACTGTGCTCCGCAGCGGGAGAGGCCACAGCGGTGAGAGGCCCACGTACCGCAAAAAAAAAAAAAAAAAAAGCCTGCCTTAAGTAGATTTGTAAGCTTTTTTTCCCAGCTCTGATGAAAGCTTACGTAGGAATGAACAGCTCATCTAATGTGTGGCCTACTACTTAAACTTACTGCTTGGCTTTTAGGTTCCATCCACAAAGTGGGAATACTACTTGGTAAAGTGTATTTTAAAACTGTTGTAAAAATGTTGCTTTTCGGTCTAAGTGTCACTGTCTCCTGAAACATAAGAATTACTCATCTAGAATTAAACACTAAAAAAAAGGGCAGGGAACTTTATTTTAGCAAATACATAAAATACTTCATATATTATGTTTTATTCATTATATGTGTTTATAAAATGCGTATCAATTTGGCAATTACATAAGGATTATTTTAACGCTCAGTATTTTTATAGGTTACTGCCAAAATCATTTCTGCAATTTTTAAATTTTCACTTCACTGTTTACAACCACTTCCTGAAAGCATAAAATTGGAGTTGGCCTCTTTGTCAATGCACTGTTCTAATATCTAGATCTCATACTGGGTCTTTGTGGCAGGACCATACTTCTTTCAAAGAGCAAATGATTAAGGAAACACATAGAGAAATCATCATGAAATAAAAGGATGAAAAGGTAGCTCAAAATTAGTGCCTCTTGACTTTTTCCTAAGAGTAGTTATTAAAGCATATGGTTTACATTTATAAAAGCAAAGATGACCTATTATACTATCAGCTCTTTTGGGGTGAAAGCTCAGGGCTGCAGATAATCCTCCTTCCCTGTATTTAAATAATGAGAGGATTATTTCTTTCCTCCATTCACAATTCTCACCCCCAGACCATTTCTCACTTAAGTAATTTTCACAGCTGTACCTGAGGAACAAAAAGGCAGAGAGCAGGTTACAATGTAGACTTTGACAAGTTAAAACCAGAGTAAAAGGACCAGCAGCAGCAGGTCAAAGGCACCAAGCCAACGGAGATAATGCTTAAATAAATGCGCTAACGTAGTAACAAGCCCTGGACTTTTCATCATTGTTTCTCCACTAATATCTCCATGTATCAAGTCTCTCATTCAGAAATGAGTTTAAAAAAACAGTCGACTACTTACCTTACTCCCCACATCTAGTGAACAGTCTACTAATATGGTTTATACTGCAAATATAAAAATTCAATACCTTTCCCAACTTATCTTAGTAAGCATCCCAGAGACTTGATTTCTGACTTCTCTACTTCTTGTAAAATATCTAACATCAGAATATTATAAAGAAAGCTTGTTAAATTTTACTTATAATTCCTTAAATAGCAATATTTATATTTTTGCATTCCCTTCAAAATTTCTATCTATTTTAACATAGTTGCAATAATAAATGTATTGTGAATGAATTCTTTTTTACACTTATTTAATAACTTTTCTAATTTTTTTGTACATATCAAAATGTATAATTCTACTGGCTTTAAACAGAATATGACTGCTACTTCGTTTCTAACCTTAAATAAAATTTCCTGACACATATAATAAGATACATTAAAATGGAGAACTATATAAGTTTTCACTTGGAAGCAGAGAAAAAAGAGTTTGCTTTTTTTAGACTCTCTTCTTTCAGAAGACACAAAAAGCTTCACTTGTCTTTTGTTTACTTGAATGCAGCAGTTAGGCAGCAAAAGATAACAGTCCCAATTATACAGGCTAACAAACTGCAGTATTTACAAAATTTATGGCTTTCTTGAAAACACCCGGCAGGTGACTTGGTACTAAAAACCATTTTTAAAAAAAATCTACATTTCATCTGTTTGCACGGAGCCATGCAACTTTCCTAAACCTTAATTGGGTTTGGTTTACATGCACAAGTAAATTCAGAGGATATAATTAACAATGCAAGAACAGGAGTGATGATTTTCTCTAAAACTTCACAAGGGGGACTGAATTCCCCCAAATCCAGACAGAACAACAGCCTCACACTAGTTACAATATCTTCACCTATTACCATAGGTACCAGCCCTAAACTCCCCTCCCCACCCTGCCCAAAAAGAGAACGGGTTTCATACCAGCAAACCATAAGAACTATTACAAGTTTTACATGGAAAGCTATACTTTAAACTAGTTTTCGAGTGTTCTTATTCTGCTTATTATTTTTTGAAAGACGGTTAAGAGGCATAGAGACATTCCATGTAGAGGAAAACTTAATTATGCAGAAATAGAGAGTTTTGGCTTACTCTGTATTAGATGGAAAACTTTTTAATGTCAAACCACAGGGTGAATTGATGCTAAGTCATTCAGAAGGTTCATTCTCATTGTACAGGCACAGATGGTAGAGGACAAGAATTGACAATCTTCCCAGGGCAAGGTGAGAAGCAGCGAAGCCCCTTCCTATTTCCTACCTGTGGAGTGCTGGTGTGGTGGGACAATGTGCTTACCTCAAGCTAGAAGCAGAGAAAGGGTATAAATTTCAGAACCATGGGAGATTTTCAGCTTGTTCTGCTCTGATTTGCCTTTTCCTTTTCTTCAAAATGAAAAGAGCCTCGTTGTTTCTGATTATAAAAGCAATACCTGTTTGTTATTTTAAAAAATCAGATAATACATAAAACTATAAAAAAAGAAAGTAAAAATCATCTACAATCCTAACACTCAGACATAACTACTCTTAATGTCTTGGTATATATCGTTCCAAATTTCTTCCTATGCATACACACACAGATGTTTTGTTTTTGTTGTTGTTGCTGTTTAAGAAAGTGAGAGATCAATTGTGACCTCCAGGGCCAGGACTAAAAAATTCTGTAAAGGAAATAAATGCTAAAAGAGGAGACAAAATAGAACCATATAAAATGTGCACTTAAAACCACAGAAGGCAGAAAAAGAAGGGGAAAAAAGAAACAAAGAACAAATGCAACAAATAGAAAACAGTTGGACAAACATTGTAGACATTAATCCAACTATATCAATAATCACATGTGAATCGTTTAAATACACCAATTAAAAGACACAGATTGTCAGAGAAGATTTAAAAAAGACCCCGTATTTGTTATCTACAAGAGACCCACTGTAAATATAAAAGACTTAGGTTAAAAATAAAGAGACTGAGAAAGAAAATGAGATCATGGGCTGTCTACTACTTTGAGATGTTTTTCTATCTTTTCTTGAAAGACAAAGAAAAAAAACTAGTCTATTGAGAAAGTCTATGAAGTTCTCAATGTAAACATAATTTCCCCAATACATATAAACACTGTTAAACATTTCAAAATGTTGACCTATGTTATATTTCAGAAATATCAAATTGTATATTCTTTGAGCCTACAGATTAATGACAGATGGATAACACATATTTTCTCCCTAACCTTTCTGATAGCTCAGAAACAAAAATCTGGCAACCATAACACAACTGATTTCCTTTCTTTAAAATGGGCTCCCACTCCTCGTTTCTGGAAGTAGAGAAATATTAACAAATGTCCCTATTCCTGCCTGGGAATTCATATACTATTATTATGATGATTATCATAGCAGATTCCTTCTTCAATGTAGTTCCATGGTCAGCATGAGCTGCTAAACTTTTCTTACTAGCCAAGCTATGAAATAATTCACTAACCTAGCAAGTTCAAGTTAGACGCTATATGGATATATAGAAACTCAGTTGGTTTTTCTCCATTCTAAGTTTAATGCTGAAGAACACTTTCCATGGTTGCATGTCTAACATGCCCATACTGATCAAATACATCTTGGAAACAGACTCTCCTAGACATATTTAGGTTACACAATTTCACATATGTCAAAGGTATGTTTCTAAATTGTATATACACATCCTGGTTCCTTGTGTTTCAAAAAAAAAAAAGTATTAGACTTGATTTTCCGAGGTTAGAAAAAAAGACTGCAAATTTCCCATTGTGTGATGATGCTGGAATCTTTGATCTCTACTACTCTGAGTTCACAGTCAGGCTACTTAGTTTATTTTGAGAAAGCAAATCCTTCCTGTTGTTTCTCAGGAAATGGAAGAACACATTTATAGACTACGTTTTATTTTTGTGTTTAAACGGTTTTAATTTTTTAAGTATGTCTCACTTTGAAGAATATTTAGTTATGTGGAGATATTAACAGTTTCTGAAAGAAATTAGAGCAGGAGGGTGGAGAGAATATTCTCAGACTTAAGCTAACTAAAAAGGCGAATTTTCAAAAAATGTCTCACACGAACTGTTACACCCTGTTTCTTCCTGTGAAGAATTTTCCAAGCATTAAGTTGTGCAAGAGCTTAATGAAGACAAAAGGAAATGCCCAAGTTTCTCTCAAATATGTAACAGCATAGAGAAATATTAAAGGTTTAATTTTAAAAAGAATGTCCTATCACGTGCTTAGGCATGTTAAATCACTACAGTAATCTCTGAGTCACTCACCTGATCTGGATTCACCCTTTAATGCTAGGGTCACACACCCTCCTGGGCTTTAAGATGCCATCCCTGCTCTTAACAGGAGACAGAAACAGTTAATGGCTTTGAAGAATAAACTTTCCAGCGGAAGAACATAGCTAACTGAGAAGAGTGATGAAATGCTTCATACTGTTTCTGATTTCTCTACGGGCAAAGAAAAGCAAGGTGTAATGAAGGAGATGGGAAGGAGAAAGGACATTTACGGTAAGATGCTACAAATAATGCTTAACCTTCTTCAACTGTTGAATTCTCTCCCACATGGCACACTTTTAACTAAGAGGGAGAAATAAACCCAGTGAAAATAAAATGCAGTCGTATAGGGAAAGAAACAATGTAGATGATGAACGCAAAGACTATGACCACCCTTACGAAATGATGTCTCAGGGAGCCGTGGCACACAGTAAACCCACCCTGTCTGCCCCTTGCCAAACTCCCATTATAGCCCCATGCTCTGTTCCCCCTTTCCTGACTTGCTACCTCTCTCCCATTGCCAGGTGCAGCCCAGTGGCAGAGACCTGGACACGGTCACCTGACAGCTGTCCTAGTCTCACATTGTCAATACTCACTGGCGTCAGAGCTGTCATTAGGACTCATGAATGATAAATGACAGGAATCTAACTACTCTTATTCTTTTGTCCATTCATTTTTGTCCAATGATATACAAGTCTCACAGAAGTCCTAAGAGTTACAAGAGACTTGGGGGACGTGAAGAGTAACTTCCTCCAGTGAAAGATGAGGAAACTGAGGCTCAGAGAGATTAGCTGACTTCCCTAAACCCATTCTCTGTTACTGGAAGAACTAAGACTAGAACACAGGTTCCCTAAGTTCAATTTTTGTTCCCTCTACCTTATTTCCCCCCACACCCTGCCCCGGACCCAACATCCTGAAGCTTCCTTAAATCACCATCTAAACTTAACATTTCAGGCAAGGGCTGTGTGTTTTAGTTTAAAAGGTCATTCATGGGCAGAGCTGGAACTCCCGGCTCGGGGTCTCTTCCCTCCGCTGTCACGGAACTGCCCCGGAGCCCAAGGGGAGGGTGGCCGCACTGAGGCTGCCGGCTCTGGAGGGGCCCCGGCGGCTGAAGCCGCGACAGTCGTGCGGACGGTGGGTCGGAATCATTGTACCGGAGAAAGGGAAATCTCTCCCAGCAGCCTCAGAAGCAGCGGATTAAAGCTCCACAATCAACCTGATGTACCCTGCATCTGTGGAATACATGAATAGACAACGAATCATTCCAAATTGAGGAGGTGGATTTTGAGAGCAAGGGTTACGATTTTTTCCCCTTTTCCTCTTTTTGTGAGTGTGTATGTGTATGTTTCTGTGTGAGATTTTCTCTGTATAGCTTTGCTTCCACCATTTGCCATAGGGTTCTATCTGTCCTGGTTTTTTTGGTTTGTTAAAAAAAATTTTTTTTTTCTTAATAATTTTTTTTATTTTAATAACTTTATTTTCTTTTATCTTCTCTCTTTCTTTCTTTCCTTCCTTCCTTCCTACCTTCCTTTCTTCCTGTCTTTCTTTCTTTCTACTTTTTCTCCCTTTTATTCTGAGCCGTGTGGATGGAAGGCTCTTGGTGATCCAGCCAGGAGTCAGTGCCGTGCCTCTGAGGCGGGAGAGCCAATTTCAGGACACTGGTCCACAAGAGACCTCCCAGCTCCACATAACACCAAACAACGAAAATCTCCCAGAGATCTCCCTCTCAACACCAGCACCCAGCTTCATTCAACGACCAGGAAGCTACAGTGTTGGACACCCTATTCTGAACAACTAGCAAGACAGGAACACAACCCCACCCATTAGCAGAGAGGCTGCCTAAAGTCATAAGTCCACAGACACCCCAAAACACACCACCAGACGTGGACCTGCCCACCAGAAAGACAAGATCCAGCCTCACCACCAGAACACAGGCACTAGTCCCCTCCACCAGGAAGCCCACACAACCCACTGAAACAACTTTAGCCACTGGGGACAGACACCAAAAACAACGGGAACTACGAACCTGCAGCCTGCAAAAAGGAGACCCCAAACACAGTAAGATAAGCAAAATGAGAAGACAGAAAAACACACAGCAGATGAAGGAGTAAGATAAAAACCCACCAGACCTAACAAATGAAGAGGAAATAGGCAGTCTACCTGAAAAAGAATTCAGAACACTGAGAGTAAAGATGATCCAAAATCTTGGAAATAGAATAGACAAAATGCAAGAAACATTTAACAAGGACCTAGAAGAACTAAAGATGAAACAAGCAATGATGAACAACACAATAAAGGAAATTAAAAATACTCTAGAAGGGATTAATAGCAGAATAACTGAGGCAGAAGAACGGATAAACTGACCTGGAAGATAAAATAGTGGAAATAACTACTGCCGAGCAGAATAAAGAAAAAAGAATGAAAAGAATTGAGGACAGTCTCAGAGACCTCTGGGACAACATTAAACACACCAACATTCGAATTATAGGAGTTCCAGAAGAAGAAGAGAAAAAGAAAGGGACTGAGAAAATATTTGAAGAGATTATAGTTGAAAACTTCCCTAATATGGGAAAGGAAATAGTTAATCAAGTCCAGGAAGCACAGAGAGTCCCATACAGGATAAATCGAAGGAGAAATACACCAAGACACATATTAATCAAACTGTCAAAAATTAAATACAAAGAAAACATATTAAAAGCATCAAGGGAAAAACAGCAAATAACACACAAGGGAATCCCCATAAGGTTACCAGCTGATCTTTCAGCAGAAACTCTGCAAGCCAGAAGGGAGTGGCAGGACATATTAAAGTGATGAAGGAGAAAAACTTGCAACCAAAATTACTCTACCCAGCAAGGATCTCATTCAGATTTGATGGAGAAATTAAAACCATTACAGACAAGCAAAAGCTGAGCGAGTACAGCACCACCAAACCAGCTTTACAACAAATGCTAAAGGAACTTCTCTAGGCAAGAAACACAAGAGAAGGAAAAGATCTACAATAACAAACCCAAAACAATTAAGAAAATGGGAATAGGAATATACATATAGATAATTACCTTAAATGTAAATGGATTAAATGCTCCCACCAAAAGACACAGACTGGCTGAATGGATAAAAAAACAAGACCCATATATATGCTGTCTACAAGAGACCCACTTCAACCTAGAGACACATAAAAACTGAAAGTAAGGGGATGGAAAAAGATACTCCATGCAAATGGAAACCAAAAGAAAGCTGGAGTAGCAATTCTCATATCAGACAAAATAGACTTTAAAATAAAGACTATTAGAAGAGACAAAGAAGGACACTACATAATGATCAACGGATCAATCCAAGAAGAAAATATAACAATTGTAAATATTTATGCACCCAACATAGAAGAACCTCAATACATAAGGCAAACACTAACAGCCATAAAAGGGAAAATCAACAGTAACACATTCATAGTAGGGGACTTTAACACCCAACTTTCACCAATGGACAGATCATCCAAAATGAAGATAAATAAGGAAACAGAAGCTTTAAATGATACATTAAACATGATGGACTTGATGTTTATAGGACATTCCATCCAAAAACAACAGAATACACATTTTTCTCAAGTGCTCATGGAACATTCTCCAGGATAGATCATATCTTGGGTCACAAATCAAGCCTTGGTAAATTTAAGAAAATTGAAATTGTATCAAGTATCTTTTCCGACCACAACACTATGAGACTAGATATCAATTACAGGAAAAGATCTGTAAAATACAAACACATGGAGGCTAAACAATACACTACTTAATAACGAAGTGATCACTGAAGAAATCAAAGAGGAAATTAAAAAATACCTAGAAACAAATGACAATGGAGACACGATGACCCAAAGCGTATGGGATGCAGCAAAAGCAGTTCTAAGAGGGAAGTTTATAGCAATACAATCCTACCTTAAGAAACAGGAAACATCTCGAATAAACAACCTAACCTTGCACCTAAAGCAATTAGAGAAAGAAGAACAAAAAAACCCCACAGTTAGCAGAAGGAAATAAATCATAAAAATCAGAAGAAATAAATGAAAAAGAAATGAAGGAAACGAGAGCAATGATCAATAAAACTAAACACTGGTTCTTTGAGAAGATAAACAAAATTGATAAACCATTAGCCAGACTCATCAAGAAAAAAAGGGAGAAGACTCAAATCAATAGAATAGAAATGAAAAAGGAGAAGTAACAACTGACACTGCAGAAATACAAAAGATCATGAGAGATTACTACAAGCAACTCTATGCCAATAAAATGGACAACCTGGAAGAAATGGACAAATTCTTAGAAATGCACAACCTGCCAAGACTGAACCAGGAAGAAAGAGAAAATACGAACAGACCAATCACAAGCACTGAAATTGAAACTGTGATTAAAAATCTTCCAACAAACAAAAGCCCAGGACCACATGGCTTCACAGGAGAATTCTATCAAACATTTAGAGAAGAGCAAACACCTATCCTTCCCAAACTCTTCCAAAATACAGTAGAGGGAGGAACACTCCCAAAATCATTCTACAAGGCCACCATCACCCTGATATCAAAACCAGACAAGGATGTCACAAAGAAAGAAAACTACAGCCCAATATCACTGATGAACATAGATACAAAAATCCTCAACAAAATACCAGCAAACAGAATCCAACAGCACATTAAGAGGATCATACACCATGATCAAGTGGGGTTTATTCCAGGAATGCAAGGATTCTTCAGTATACGCAAATCAATCAATGTGATACAACATATTAACAAACTGAAGGAGAAAAACCATATGGTTACCTCAATAGATGCAGAGAAAGCTTTCGACAAAATTCATGATTTATGATAAAAACCCTGCAGAAAGTAGGCATAGAGAGAACTTTCCTCAACATAATAAATGCCATATGTGACAAACCCACAGCCAACATCATCCTCAATGGTGAAAAACTGAAAGCATTTCCACTAAGATCAGGAACAAGACAAGGTTGCCCACTCTCACCACTCTTATTCAACATAGTTTTGGAAGTTTTAGCCACAGCAATCAGAGAAGAAAAGGAAATAAAAGGAATCCAAATTGGAAAACAAGAAGTAAAGCTGTCACTGTTTGCAGATGACATGATACTATACATAGAGAATCCTAAAGATGCTACCAGAAAACTACTAGAGCTAATCAATGAATTTGGTAAAGTAGCAGGATACAAAATTAATGCACAGACATCTCTGGCATTCCTATACACTAATGATGAAGAATCTGAAAGTGAAATCGAGAAAACACTCCCATTTACCATTGCAACAAAAAGAATAAAATATCTAGGAATAAACCTACCTAAGGAGACAAAAGACCTGTATGCAGAAAATTATAAGACACTGATGAAAGAAATTAAAGATGATACAAATAGATGGAGAGATATACCATGTTCTTGGATCGGAAGAATCAACATTGTGAAAATGACTCTACTACCCACAGCAATCTACAGATTCAATGCAATCCCTATCAAACTACCACTGGCATTTTTCACAGAACTAGAACAAAAAATTTCACAATTTGTATGGAAACACAAAAGACCCCGAATAGCCAAAGCAATCTTGAGAACGAAAAACGGAGCTGGAGGAATCAGGCTCCCTGACTTCAGACTATACTACAAAGCTACAGTAATCAAGACAGTATGGTACTGGCACAAAAACAGAAAGATAGATCAATGGAACAGGATAGAAAGCCCAGAGATAAACACACACATATGGTCACCTTATCTTTGATAAAGGCGGCAGGAATGTACAGTGGAGAAAGAACAGCCTCTTCAATAAGTGGTGCTGGGAAAACTGGACAGGTACATGTAAAAGTATGAAATTAGATCACTCCCTAACACCATACACAAAAATAAACTTCAAATGGATTAAAGACCTAAATGTAAGGCCAGAAACTATCAAACTCTTAGAGGAAAACATAGGCAGAACACTCTATGACATAAATCACAGCAAGATCTTCTTTGACCCACCTCTTAGAAAAATGGAAATAAAAACAAAAATAAACAAATGGGACCTAATGAAACTTCAAAGCTTTTGCACAGCAAAGGAAACCATAAACAAGACCAAAAGACAACCCTCAGAATGGGAGAAAAATCTGCAAATGAAGCAACTGACAAAGGATTAATTTCCAAAATTTATAGGCAGCTCATGCAGCTCGATAACAAAAAACCAAACCACCCAATCCAAAAATGGGCAGAAGACCTTAATAGACATTTCTCCAAAGAAGATATACAGTCTGCCAACAAACACGTGAAAGAATGCTCAACATCATTAATCATTAGAGAAATGCAAATCAAAACTACAATGAGATATCATCTCACACCAGTCAGAATGTCCATCATCAAAAGATCTAGAAACAATAAATGGTGGAGAGGGTGTGGAGAAAAGGGAACACTCTTGCACTGCTGGTGGGAATGTGAATTGGTACAGCCACTATGGAGAACAGTATGGAGGTTCCTTAAAAAACTACAAATTAAACTACCATATGACCCAGCAATCCCACTACTGGGCAGATACCCTGAGAAAACCATCATTCAAAAAGAGTCATGTACTGAAATGTTCACTGCAGCTCTATTTACAATAGCCTGGAGATGGAAACAACCTAAGTGTCCATCATCGGATGAATGGATAAAGAAGATGTGGCACATATATACAATGGAATATTACTCAGCCATAAAAAGAAATGAAACTGAGCTATTTGTAATGAGGTGTATGGACCTAGAGTCTGTCATAGAGAGTGAAGTAAGTCAGAACGAGAAAGACAAATACCGTATGCTAACACATATATATGGAATTTAAGGGAAAAAAAAATGTCCTGAAGAACCTAGGGGTAAGACGGGAATAAAGACACAGACCTACCAGAAAATGGACTTGAGGATATGGGGAGGGGGAAGGGTAAGCTGTGACAAAGGGAGAGAGTGGCATGGACATATATACACTACCAAACAAAAATAGATAGCTAGTGGGAAGCAGCCACATAGCACAGGGAGATCAGCTCGGTGCTTTGTGACCACCTAGAGGGGTGGGATGGGGGGGTGGGAGTCGCAAGAGGGAAGAGATATGGGAACATATGTATAACTGATTCACTTTGTTATAAAGCAGAAACTAACACACCATCGTAAAGTAATTATACTCCAATAAAGATGTAAAAAAAAAAAAAAAGGTCATTCATGGTATTCATCTTCCTCTATCAACCAGAAAAACAAACAAACAAAAGAAACACCACCACCAGCATCTAATCCTCACTGACAAAACCCAGCTGGGCCCTCAATGATACAGGACTATTACTTGTCCTAAATCAGTGAGCTCCTTTACCCAAGTTAACTGTGAACTCACTTTCGACTGTCTTCTCAAGGTCCCCTCGCTCTCAGCAGAATTCATTTGCTCCTACCTCACGGAGAAAACCCAAGCCATCAGGAAGGAACCTTCTCAACTTCCTTGCAGCCTCCACTTGCGTACTTATCCACAGTCGCAAGTGTCTTTCCCTCCTCCTCTCCTGTCTCAAAGGAATGAACGTCCCTATTCCCTCCCGAGACAAGCCTGCACTCCAGACTCTGGCCACCCTATCTCTTCTGGAACCTTACTCCCTTAGTTATTCTCTCTTCTACCTTCAGTCACTTCCTCTCCACTACTTTCAACTAAAATATAAGCTCTAGTTACCATGATACACAAAAAATATTCCTCCATGGACAAATGTGTACACACACACACACACACACTCACTCCGCTCAGTGCCCCTGCTTCTCAACTCCTATTCTATTCATCCATGACAACCTAGATTTAGACTTCAGAACTCTCTACCAACTAAATACCTAATCACCAAATTCATCTCCCATTTTTAATCTTTACCTGAACTTCCTGTGGCCTTGGACACACCTGACAGTTTTCCCTATGTAACACCTGGGCGATTTGGCAAGTTGCTTACCTGAGCTTTAGATAGTTTATCTGTAAAGGACAGTAACAATAATTATTTCAGGGGGTATTGTAAAAATTCTCTGACATAATATACGGAAACAAAACCCAAAACCCTGGTGCTTAATATTATCATCTGTATTTGTGGATTTCCCTGGTCCTCTTTCTTTCTCCCCTTCTTCTGTCTGTTGTCGTCGGTCCTTGGGCCATCCCTGGGAATTTCAACTATCTTCATGGCTGGAACCACCAGTTCCAGTCCCTCCACAATACACGTCTCCAACCCTGACTTCTCTCCTGGAGTCTGGGTCTCTCAAGATCAGCTGAGTGCCCACAGGCACCCCAACTTTACTTCAAACTGAACTCACTATTGTCTCTCCAAACTTGCTCCTCTGCTGTCTTCCATCCCGATGAATGACACCCTCAGACAGTGAATCTTCCCAACGAGAAACATCAAGAGTCACCTTTCTTCTTCTTCCCTCTTACTCCCCTCCCACTTTCCACCAAATCAGCAAACAATTCTTTCTCCTAAGTGATTCTCAAATCCATCCTCTCCTCTCCTTTCCCGCCATCATCACCTTAGGTCTGGTCCTCATTATGTCTACCTCGATTATTTCAACAGCCACTAGGCTTCTCCCTGCTTTCTTTTCACATACCTTAAGACAGTGACTTAAGCATTTATTTCACCTTTGATGATTCCGCAATGCTGCCAGGAAAAAGTCGACACTTCCAGAAATAGCAATGTACAACCCTAGACAAGGCTGGACCAAGAATCTGAACCAAGATGCACCTCCTGCTCTCCTCGCTTCTGCACCACGACCCCTCTGCTCCAGTCCCACATACTTGGTGCTCCTTACCGGGCTCTGAACCTGGGCTGTTTCTTCTTCCTTTTTTTTTTTTTTTTTCCTGTTCAGCCTGATAAATAATCCTATCCCTCCAATATTTAGCACTAAACTCACCTCCGGCATGAATTCTTTCCTCACAAACAAGAAAGAACAAAGCACTCCCTCCTTTGTGCCCCACTCTCTATTATTATTTATTAAAAGGTATTGCTTTAAAGTGTTCCACATTCTAAGTTCCAGTTAATGATTTGTGCGTCTATCTTCTAAGGTCAGGCACTGTGTCATACTCACATTGTATCTTCAGAATTTAGCACAATGACTGGTGTACAGCAGATAGGAGGAGGAGAGATAAGGGAACTAAGATTTAATAGTTTGGAATGAAGTAGTATAGCTGTCAATTACATTAGAATAATTGAAGAAGAGAGGAGCTGGTAAGACAGGTGGACCTGACAGCTGGTGAGATGATCACAGAGGAACCTGAATGAGAAATGGAAAATGTCCGCACTGATGAAGTCCTCTCCTGAGGATGTGAGGTCAGTCAGGTCAGAGGCTGGGGCTGTTGTCATTAAATGCAGGTGAATAGCTCCTATTTAAAGCACAATAGGAGAACAATTCCAACAGCCCAAGGACATTGGTCTTATAAGCAGGTTTTGGACTCTAGAACATTCTACATTATCATTTTATCAGACTTTATGCAAGCTTAGTATCTTTCAGTAGGTGGGCTGCGTCCCTCTACTATATCCATAAAGCACCTTAAGAACGGCAGACAAAAAAGACATGTAAATGCCTGCTTATCAAATAAAGCAACCTAGCATTTGGTGTGACATACAATGGAGACTGGAGAGAGAACGATACCCCCGAGCTGGGAACAGAGTGAAGCAAAGTAAAACTTGGAGAAAACCCGAGCTGAAACTGGCAGTGTTTTCCCAATAATAAACATCTATAATTAACAGGCTTTCAAGAGTATTCGGCCATATATTACGGCATCACATCTCATAAAACATTCATTCAAAAGCCATATCAGGAATGCATATCCCAGCTCTATGAGCACGCGCAGATCACTGAAGAAGAGAGGACTTTGAAGTGAAACACCCACTGCCCTACATAGATGACCAAGCATGAAAGGGAGCCGTGATTGCTAAAAAAAAGAAATAATAATAAAATCGAGAAGAAAGTGTAATGTCAGGAATGTTAGGGTTACGTTAAATTATGCTACTAAATAAATAATATTCCTGAAGGAGTAAACACATTTCTCGAAAATACATTTGCAGATGTAAAGGGCTAGCACATACAAATAAGGGCAAGACAGCCACCCAAAATAATCTCAAATAGTTTTGAACTTTTAAATTTATATCAATCATGATAATAAGATCAAGTCATGTAAGTGTACGGGTAAGATAAGGCATATTTCAAAGCCCTAGTAATTTAAAAAAGTGAATCAACGACCCAGGAACACACAAATAAGCCATCTGAACAAAACAGAGATCTCAGAAGGAGATCTGTATAAATGTACACTTATATGCTAGAGGTGGCACCAAAAATCTGTGGAGAAAGAGTGGATTATTTGGTAAATAGTGTTGAAGAAACTGGCTCACAAGATGAACAGTTTTTAAAAAATAAAAATGAATTTACACCTCGTATCTTAAACTTCGAATCGTTTAAAAACCCAAGAGTAAATCTATAAAGCTAAGAAAGTGAAGAGAGACTATAATATGAGCCTAGAACAGGGAAGCGTTTCTTAAATGACTCAAAATGCACAGACCACAATAATGTTAAAAACTGGTGGGTTCAACTACATTAAAATTAAAGATTTTGTTGTTGTTGTTACTGAAAGGCACCACACACAAACTTATCAGACAAGTGACATACTGGGAGAAAGTATCCACTATATCCAAAGCTAACGAGGCATTAACTTCTAGAATATACAAGGAACTCCACAAGAATTCTTTCAAGGAACTTTTTACAAGAAAAGGGGAAGAGACCCAATTCACAGAAACGGGCAATTAAGTACGTGAAGAGACGCTCAACCTCACTTATAAATCAAAACAAGGCAAAATTCAACCATGAGCCACAATGAACATCTAATGGATAGCAAAAATCAGGAAATTTGTTAATAAGAAAAGAAATCATCGTGTAGAATTGGTGGAGATATAAAACTGACAACAATCTGAGCAGTTCCTCGTAAAATCAGTATGCTGTGTCCTAAGATCCAGCAATATTGCTTGTGGACGATACTGCCTCAAGAAACTCTTACCAACAGATTCAATACACTCATGACTATAAGTATACGTTCCTTGGGGGGGGAAAAGAGCATACATACTGCATGGAAGCCAAAAATACTTATAAAAATGTTGACGCTTTCATGTCACTATTCCTAAAGTCGGCATGTTCTGTATGATTTTAACTGAACCTCTGCTGAAAACGTAGGTAAGACTAAACAAAATGTTCTCGTTTCTCTTCACAGGTGAGGTTAAGGACAGAGAAAGAAGCAGATGTGATGACAGAAATGTTTTAGCCTGGGGACTGACAAACGTGGATCCGAGGCCAGGCCTCAGCTTGTCCATGTGACCTGGATAAACTACAATCTCCACTTGCCTCAGTTTCTTTACCTATACAAGCGGGATATTACCCACGCTGCACAACACCGGGAAGATTACAGATAATCCAAATAAAGCATTCAATAAATAGAAAGTGATTTTTTTTTTTTTTAACCAGAAAAAAGAGCATCATGCACTAACCCTAACAGATTTTGGTGCCCTGCCTAATCTGCCTTCAACAGAACACCAAAACCTCAGCAATGGGCATGGAAATCAGAGAGACAGATTCAATATGAACCTATATGCCAGCTTTTTCCACTACAGAACAGGGTAAATAATCTCTCTCCTTCTATACACTTATTGAAAACTGTAAAAGTTAAGATTGGGAGGGCTCTTTTAGCTTCTGCGAAATGAATACAAGGCTGCAGATGGTGGCAGTTATGACAGTGGGGACCCTGGGACTGGTGTCGGAGTCCTGACTCAACAAACTTAATAAGGAAGCACCGTAGGCAGAATGTCGGGAGAATGCTCTTAGAAGAACTCCAGTTATCCGTGACTGAGTAACTACAGGACCTCAAAGCTGACCATGAAAACAATTAACCCAGAAACAAGATCAGATCCAAAGTTAGGACTTTACACATTACCTATTTAATGTACAACGAAGACGAAAAATTCCACTTGGGAATCTTTATAACCTGACGGCTAACGTAACGTACATCACCATTTCTGCATCCGCAGCCTGGAGCAGTTGTTTTACTTCAGTCCTGAGTCCCAACCTGTGGACTTCAGGACCCTGGCAGAAGTCGGTAGACTGAACCCCTGTCCCACTCATACATGTACTACTATTTTACAAATACGGGAAAATGCTGTGGTGATTCTTTATAATATATATCCAGTTAAGTAATATTAAAGAGTGACTTTGTCACTAAATATTACCAATCATCAGAAATGAGAAGTAAAACTCTGAACAAGTCAAAACCTTTGAAATCCTTTAGTAGTAAATAAAAGTTTCCTGATTTTTGTAAGGGTTGAGAACCACTGCTTTAAAGTTCACAATTTCCAATTGAAGATAGTTTTTATTTTATAATAGACATGAAGGAAAAGAGAGAGGGTTTTGAAAAAATGAAAATCCTAATGCACATTTATCTCCATTCCTAGTCCTCTCTTGGCCATAAACTTTTCCTTGGCATTTAACATCAAAGCTAGCTACCCTTTCATTCTTAGTTCACAAGCCATTGCAACTGTTTAAAACAGACAGAAGTGGCAGTGCATTGTGTATTAAGAAAATATGCATATATCATTCCATTCCTTACTTATAAAAGAAAAGATCACTCAGGGGCTTCCCTGGTGGCGCAGTGGTTGAGAGTCCGCCTGCCGATGCAGGGGACACGGGTTCGTGCCCCGGTTGCGGAAGATCCCACATGCCGCGGAGCGGCTGGGCCCGTGAGCCATGGCCGCTAGCCTCCGCGTCCAGAGCCTGTGCTCCGCAACGGGAGAGGCCACAACAGTGAGAGGCCCGCGTACCGCAAAAAAAAAAAAAAAAATCACTCAGTTTATCTCCCTTTCCTCCCCCTCCCTCTCCCCCACCTTCTCCCCCTTCTCCTGATGCTTTGACACAATTCTACAAAGGGGAAGTTATAGATCACTACAGATACTTCAATTGTTGAAGACAAAATAAATATTTTATCCAGCATATCCCACTGAAAATATACTCTAAATTTTAATTTATATTCTTCTCGGTGTAACATAAAATTCCTAGCTAAAGAGAGCCTCAACATTAAATGTTGCAAAAATAAGAAAAATAAACTTATTTCCATCTGGGGAGTATTATAAAAATATTTAATATATAAAGTATATATGGATTTTCCCATGTATTTTATAATATAAGCTTTTCAGTGAGTTATCCTGAACTGGGGTGGGGAAGTTGGGGGGCTATGTACAGTGGTCATACATTATGTAGGGTAGTGGAGTATGAAGAGAGCTATACACATCATTTATTAATTTTTTAATTTATTATTTCTTTTCTGGGATGTAAACTATGTCCTAGGGGTAAACCAGAAATGTTGTTTTTTACTCTAAGAAGTTAAAATATGCTAATCTGACCTTTCAAAAAGATACTGTTCACTAAGACCTGACATAAAATATCTGTAAATTAAAATATGCCATTAGAATGTTGGCAGCAGAAAACAAATCACAATGATGCAAACACAGCTAAATCTAGTCACTAACACAGAGGAAGTGTAAATTTCAAACATGGAAAAAACAACAACAACAATAAAACCCCCTAAGCTCTGGGTAGAGAGGAATGGGAAAAGACCTGGAGATTTAGGTGAAGTTAATCTCGAGTCAGTGTTTATCAGCTCTCTTTTAGAAAAGCAAAAGACCATCTGAATCAGCGTTGCCATCTCTTCCTTAAGCGGCCACTTTCCAGATTACAAGAGAGCCAAGCACTATAAAGCAGAAGACTCTTGTTCAAGTCCCAGCATGTCCAATTACTAGTATGACCACTGACAAGTCGCATTTTATCAGCCTCAGTTTCCTCGCTCCACCAAATAGAATAAATGAATCCTATTTCAGACTGTTAAACAGAGTAATAAATTATACAGGAGATATAGAAAATGCGCAATGAGGATCTGAAGGCCATTTATTATGATTCCTGGGTTATTATTTAATTAGTATCAAATTCCACTAGGGTGGGAATAAATCCTGTTCCTAAATAGGGGACAAGTTTGGGAGGTCACAAAGGCTGTTCTATTTTATCTTGAAACAGAATGACAGATGCTGAGGAAGGTCCTCAGGTGAATTAATGAATCAGAGAGCCAGGAGTATACCTGGGTATAAAAATAGAGGCAAAATACTACGGTTGTACAGGTCTTGCAAGAGTTTCTCTTAATGACTTGTTTTCACTTTTAATCTCATGATGTATTTGGCAAGAAGAGGCATAAACACAGGCTTCTCACAATTAAATTCAAACTTAAGAAGTCCACATCTATCTAGAAAAAGATAAAATTAATTGCTCAGCGCTCATAGTGTATCTTGGCTACTTAATGCTAACACAATTATGCCAATTACTGATAATATCACAATGCTCAAAGCACCTGCGTTTTAAAAGAGATTAAAGTTCTGAAGGCTACTGGAATAATGGGATCTTATAATTTAAATTACGTCCATGCTGCTAATAAGAAAAAGAAAGGGAGGGAGGGGAAAGTACAAATGTACCAGGCTGAGTAACTACAAAAGATTTTCCTCTCAAAGCAAAATTAATTATGTAGTAAATAATATTTCACTACAAAAAACATCAGCATTAGAGTGGTATAGTCAGCATAGGACATCACAAATTTAAATTCTACAACCAACCCTGCTTCCCGAGAAAGCTTGACCACCCAATAAGGTGAAGGGACTAAGTGCACATAGTACTGTGATTTTGCACTTTCCCTCCCTGCTACAGAAAGAGGCTCTTCTTTGCAGAATCTCACTTTCCTCCCCTCTAGTCATTTGCATGGATCCCTTCTTCCAAAAGAAAGAGAAAGAAGATACTACTGGCTTTAACTTCATCCAAACATTTAAATTGAGGCTACAATCTTCCCATCAAACTGCCTCTCGCCTCCTCTCAACCATCACACCTCCTTTAGTGTCCCTCCACAAGACTGGAGTTCAACCAGGTAGACAAATAAAGGTGGGGAAACAAGACGGAAAAGTCCGTCTGATTTAGTCCGCAGAGGAGCTGCCAGGGAAATGAAGAAGCAAAAACTCTGCGCATAAAACCAACCTTTCCTCTAGCATTTTGTTCTCCACCTATGCACTTCTGAGATGGAGTAAGACAAGCAATGTGAAACTGTAACCTACCCAGTGAATTTGAGAAAAGTCGTTCTCAATTTTACTCTGATGAAAAATGGCATTTAATGAATAAAGATGTCGGGCTTCTACCTTTAAAAGTACCTCTGTCTCAGCAAGAGAGGCTGGCTAAGAATCCACAACTGGAATTAACAAGCCAGACATCAGACTAAACATCTCAGAACTAGCTTCCCCTCATTCTCGGTCACTACCTTTCCAGTGTGTGTCTGCATCACCAACTCCCTCAGTTCCTGACAGCCTGGCTCTTCCAAAATGGAAAGCAAAGAGCCTGGACTCCTCTGTTTCACCGGCTGAGGAGCTGGTGAGATTTCTTAGCCCGGACACCAAGCCTCTTGCTCCCCTTTCCACCTTACAAATCACCCTCAACTCATCCTCCTTCTCCCCCAGGTCCCCACCCCTCCCACTCACATTACTCTTAATAACACCCAAGCCACCCATTTCTGTAGATAACCCCTGGCCTGGAGAACAAAGTGAAGAACAAAGAGCCGCTGCTTCAGGCGGCAGGAGGAGGAGAGGCGAGGGTGGAGAGGGCAGCTGAGGACTGGGAAGCCTCCCGGGCACAAGCAGCCCAGCCTGGAAAGCTCCTGCCTAGGGTGGGTGAGGAAGCGGGGCAGGTCCCGTGGGCGCCGCGTGCTGCCACGCGCCTTATCGCCGGGGTCCAACGCACCCGGGTAGCAGAGCCACAGAGTTTGGAGAGATCCTCCTGGACAGAAAGCAGCCAGCGGGGCGCAACCTAGAAAAGGCACAGGCGAGTGAGGCTGCAGCGCGGGAGCTGCAGATCCGCTGAATGACTGAGTGATAGCCCAGCGCCCGGCCCGCGGGCTCGCAACCCAGCCCCGCACCTGGACCAGGCGGCCACCCTGCTCCCTCAGGGCGCTCTCCTCTCCGGGGACTGGCTTCCGGCGGGCTCCGCGAGCTGGAACCGGCGCGACTTCACTCTTCCATCCTGGGACCGGCGGCACGTTACAGACAGCCCTGCACTTCCTGTTTGAAACACACAGGGGAGAGAAAGACCGAGAGAGATCCGAGTGCCGGCCAAGCGGAGGGAGGGACTCAGGCCGGCGAGGAGGGCGGACGAGGGGGCTGCGGGTTGCATAACCACCGCCGCCCGCCTCGCACGGTCCGCGGCACCCAGCGCTCTCCCGGAGGGCGACCCGCCACCCCGGCGGCCCGCGAGGTGGCTGCCCGCGGCCCGGCCTCCCCCTGCCGGCGGCCTCGCCTGCGGCGCACTGGCAGCCCTTCCGCTTCCAGCCCCCGCCTGGGTTTCCCCCTCCCCGCGCGGACCTAAGTCAACTACAAGCTGTCCGCCTGCCTCAGTGTTCCTCCTTTCCTCTCCTCTCCTCTCCTCTCCGCCCCCGGAAAAAAAAAAAATCGGCCGGAGGGGAAGGTATAAAGACAAGCTGAGCCTTTCCAGGGGAGAGGAAGCTGGATTTACGCACAATTTTAAACTTAGCCACATGCCAGTATATCCACTACAGCTCAGCTGCCGAAAGAGCTTCTGGATGGGAAATTACTTCTCTTGCGCCTGGCTGACTCAAAAGGGAGAGCGTTCATGCAGCAGCCACGAACTGCCAAAAAAAATAAAAGATAAAAAAAGTATTCCGGGCTCCTAGGCTAGTTGTCTACTGGGATCCTTACCGGCACAGTGCCCTAATATTTACATAAACCAATTCCACACAAAAGATCATCATATAGTGCATTCTTCCAGAAAACAATTAAGTATTTCTCTGGGTGTATGAATCACAGAGCAGTTCCAAAGTTCTGCGTTTGTCCATGTTGTCACCCTCTGACTTGGGTGAACTTCGGGGTAGTGTTTAAAAGACAGTAAACAGGTGGTTTAAGAATCTGCCATAGGCAGAGTGTACCAGCTCTAGGAGTCCGCTTATGCGTTCAGTGCCCAGTTTCTGGGCTTCCAGGTGTGGACAGATTCACCGGTACCCTGCGTGCCCTTGCACACGAATCTATCAGGTTGCAAGGCACCTACGGCACTGTCTCTGATAAAACAGCTCCTTTTATCATCAAGGTGATAGCTTAAATAAAAGTCATTCCTGTTTCAAAACTCAACATGGAGAACAGAATATAAAGGATGATTATTCTACATAAAAACTTAAATTTTGACTGAAAGAAAGAAACTGATGGACATTAAGCCCCTGCTAAGCGTTAGCATCTCATTTTAATCTCCCTTTAGTCTTAATATTTCCCAACAGATCTGCAAAAGTCCTATTCTCATATTCCCAGTTGAGGAAGCAGGGTCAGAGAAGTTAAGTAACTGTCCTGATGTCTTAGCTAGAAAGTGGTCAAATGGAGAATTGAATAAGAGTTCTTTCCTAAGTGTAAAATCTGGGCCATTTCCTCTAAGCTCTGCTTATTCTCAAAACAATAGTGAATTCTCAGAGAAAAATCAAGCCCATCGACCATCTGTGATCCATTCCTTCATCTCCAAATGAGCCTGCAATTCCATGCTATCACTCTGTTGAACTAGCTAGTCTCCTTTCCCACCTGAATAATATGTACCTTGATTACTTGAGCAGAGGACACCGTGCTCTTTCCCATTATCTACCACTGGCTCTGTCCGCCTTTTCAGAATTACTCGGTGGCAAAAGTTCAAAAGGTTCTAGGATAGCCACTCATATGCCAAGGTACAAAGTCTATCCAGTTCAGAACCTAATCTGCTGACTAATATTTGTTCCCTGAATTCTCTTCCAACTGGGCCCTTTTAAGAAGAAGGCAAACAAACAAACAAAAACCACACCAAACAAAACAAAACATGCGTGGACTCCACTCTCAGTGAAACTTGAAATTCTCTCACTTTCCATTTCCTTCTGCTTTGGCACTTAGTTCACACTCACCTGTCAATAGCATGCTGCCATCAGCCTCCTGACAAGCCAAGAAACAGAGCATGTATTAAGAGGTGATTAAGAATCTTGGCAATGAGACCCCAGATGCTTGAGCGGAGAGTGACGGAGAAAGTGAGGGCTTTTGTCTTGTCTCCTGATGAGCTATGTCTCACTCGCCCTTCCCCACCACCTCACTCAGCAGCGCAGACTCTGGAGCTGTAGGGCGTGCAGGTGAAGGGCAAGGACAGTTCAAGTGTGCCGGTAGGGGCTGGGCAGGGGCAGATGCACTCCCATCCTTCAGGTTCGCACAGTGGCATGCGGGCTTATTACTAAAAACCTCCTGAGGGATCTTAGCATGCTTTTAGGGTCCAGGTCTGCCTCTGCTGCCATCATTTTCCTTCTCTCAGTCCCTTGCTTACCCTGGACCTGTCCACTCTTCATTTCTTTTCACAAACCTAATGCTTCTTCCCAAAGCACTGCCATTGCTTTCCCACAAAGTACCTGGTGGGAGGGAGGGAGGAAGGAGGGCACTGAACTCAAAACTTCTCTCAATTCTCTCTCATTTAAAAAAAAAAAAAAGTCAATAATTACCATGTTTTGGATACAATTCTATTTTAAAATACCTTTTGGTATCCCTGCCTTCATTTCTGTTACTCATAAATCCAAGAGCCTAAAAGGAAAACCTCTAAAGAAAAATGAAATTCTTGAGACAAAGCAAAGGAAACATGCTTAAATTAAGCTGTCTGGATCCCAAAGTTCATAGTTTGGATAATACAACATCCTAAGATTGCATCCATTCCTGACAAGTATATATCCTAACAATCACAAGACCAAAGCATCATATCGTACTTTCTCACAGCTCAGCTATTCTCCTGCCCCTTCTGTATTTCATGGAAAGTGTTTCTTCCTTGCCACCATTAGGCAGAAAAAAATATTAAAATAACAACCTCATAAAAAGAGAAAAAAATGCTCCCAAGTAGGCACAAATGACTCCACAAAAAATAAAACTGATTTTGGAAGAATACTGGAGGTTAATTTTGCAAGTCTCCACTCCCTAAGTACCACAGTCCGTGGACCAAGACAGCAAAGTGTGAAAGCCATTTTAGAGGCTCCAAATTAAGTGACAAAAGATAGCTTTCCTGAGGACTAATGGGTGTGGAGGAAGAGATGATAAACTCATATCCCAAAACGATGCTCTTTATCTTTCTTCATCTTAAAAGAGAAAGACCTTACTTTGGTGATTAAAAATGTCTGCCACACGATTTCTCTGTGTGAGGAATCTTGGCCATTATTACAGCTGGATTTTCTGCACACAAAAAAAGAAAAATGACAACAAGCCATCTGGTTACCTAAGAGACTGTCTCTCTGTAATAGCAGCCTTCACAGCGGCATCCCTGTCTCTGTCTTCACTTCCAGGGTAGCACATGCAACAGGCTTTTCTGTGAAGGAGGTCTCTGGCACTCACACTCATCTCCCGGCCTCTGCAAAACCTGGGCCGTGGCTTTCAAGGAAAATGTCTTCAGAGCCAACTGGCTGGCTTGATTGGCATTTACCCACGGATGGTTATTAGCCATTTTCAAGGAGCCAGAGTGTCATTTCCCATGGCAAAAATGTAGCAAGGGGATGCAAATCACCTTTTTAGAAAAGTCTGCCTGCAAGATGGTTTAGGCTCCCTCCTAGGCACAAGAGCCTCCTGGTTTCAAGTAAGTTGAGAAGGAAAGCACTACTCAGAACACCTGCAGCATTACTTGGAAGACCCAGCTACACGTCAGAAACACAGGCCTGGGTGGCTACAGGCGTAAGCTGGTATGTCCCTGAGCTCAGTGCTTCAAAGCACACACATCTTGAGCAGAATGAGTAACATTTACATAGGACCCACACATGCCCTGCCTCACTGGATTCTCAGAACTGCCTTTGCAAGGAGGTCTCATTACCACTGTGCTAGAAGTGGAGCTCATAGGTGTTTTTCTCAAAGCAGTAGGTAATGGAGCTAAAATTCACCCTGGGTCTGTTCTTCCTCTGAATTGAGAAGAAATGAGTAGGTGCATTTTGGCTGTGGATTTATTATTCTGTGCTACACATCTTTTGCTCAGAAGAATCTCTCTCAACTATATCACATGATTTCATCAACTTCCCAAGTTGTTTGAAAGAGTAAACTATAAACATGTATTTTCCAACGGGCCAACTGATTCTTAGCAATATGTCAATATAAATTAGGTTAAACATGATCTTAGGTTGCAGCTGAAAAGTATTTAATAAAATAATAAATAAGACAGATCCACAGGTCGATCAAACTGTGATGGACAAAATCTTTTTTTTTTTTTTTTGGTCTGAGTTGGGTCTTTGTTGCTGCACGCGGGCTTTTCTCTAGTTGCAGTGAGCAGAGGCTACTCTTCCTTGTGGTGCGCAGGCTTCTCACTGCCGTGGCTTCTCTTGTTGTGGAGCATGGGCTCTAGGGCGCGTGGGCTTCAGCAGTTGTGGCGCCACGGCTCAGTTGTGGCTCGCGGGCTCTAGAGCACAGGCTCAGTACTTGTGGCACATGGACTTACAGTTGCTCCACGGTGTGTGGGATCTTCCTGGACCAGGGCTCGAACCCGTGTCCCCGGCATTGGCAGGCAGATTCTTAACCACTGCACCACCAGGGAAATCCCAATGGACAAAATCTTAATACATTTTTTCCAAGTTTCCCCTCTCATTCTTCAGTTAGTATGCAAATATACATGTAAAGCGAGCCATGATGGCTGATGTACTGTGATTCAGTGAACATAAATATGAAAGATTAGCAGGAAACCATATAGGCTTGACTAAATGCAAATACTTGTACATAAGTTAAGAGTATTCAAACTGTTCCTGGCACAGACTGCTAACATGAACAGCCTTGGGTTATTTACTGACTGTTGATCATGATGTGTATGGTTGTAGACTAAACACTGTCCTATAAGACATTTTTCTTTGGAAGGCGTGTTTTGTCTATTCATTGTCTGTAGTGGGTATTTCTGCCTCCTTATTAAAAAAAAAATTTAAAAATTCTCTTTGGGCATCCGTTTAAAAATAATACATTAAAAACCCAACAACTTAAAATGATTTAACAGGTCCAATAAATATAATGTTTATTACTAAGAAAATAATGTTCTTAAAAAGATTTTTTAAATATATAAATATCTACAATTACACACTGGGAAGTAGCAATATAAGAGTTGATAGGGAATAAGTCATATTGTCTACTGAGTATATCAATTCTCAACCACCTATTATAATGGAGTCTTCAAGAAGAAAAGCAATTTACAAATAATTTAAGGTGGCAAAGCTGGACAGTTTGATCTTCATCTCCTTTCCTTTGCCTGCAGTGGAGTGACTAAGGCAAATAGCATGAAAGAGAAACAAAGTGCCTGGAAAACCCAGACACGTTATTATAAACTTTTGAAAGATTATTCATCAATTTTTAAACTAAACCTAGCTAAACAAATTCCAACCACTTTACATGTATTGACTCAATTATTCTGGACAACTCTATGAAGCAAGAACTACCATTACTTCCATATTACAGACCAGGAAACAGACAAGAGCTATTAAGTAATTTGCCTAAAGTAATACTACTAGCAAATACCAGAACTTGGGCAGCCTGGCTGGCCACAGAATCTACTTTTCACCAACACATTTTACTACCAATGGGGTACCATTGGCTTGGGCTTGCTTTCTCCAGCATGAAAGTTCACGGGGAATAGTCCCATGCTAAGGCAGAAGGAGAGAAGTGAAAGGGTCAGGGGTTTTCCTTTCTACAGCAAGAATGTAACCACTGGTTGTACACGGTCAGGGATGCAGGGCCTGCTACATGTTGCTGAATAAATGAATATTTAAAAGAAAGGAAAAGATATCTGCCGAACAGCCAAATCAGGAAGAAGGGCTGCTTCCTTACCTTGACCAGAATCCTGGATTCTTATGTGGCTTATGTGGCTACAAGAACCTTATGCGGTTCTTGTGTGCCCTATGAAACTTATGTGGCTACAAGAACCACACAGGAGTTAAGCAGGCTGGAAAGAAAAACACTGGATACATCTACCAGTGTGATGAAGAAAAGAACCACAAGGAACAGTATTCAATCTGTATTCAAGTAACTTAGAAATTATTCACACTGTTATAATCAAATTTGCACATAACGTTAACCTGGGAGGGGTGAAAAGGGCAAATGAGGGCAAGCCAACTGACTTAGTTAAATTAACAGAGAGGTGAGGAAAAACAGGAAGTTTGGTTTCATTTCTGTTCTCCCTTTAATTTTCAGGGAGGGGCTGAGGATGCCCATTGGGTAGTAACCGCCTCTAAACCTGAAATGCCAAGACTGAACTAAAGGTAAAGTAAGCAATAGCAAACTGGATATGTTTAAGATTTTAGGACCTTCGGTCTGAACTTCAAAAAGCATGATCCTATTATTCCACACACCATCAGTAAAGTTCCACGGGAAATAATATTCCTTTCAACAAGAAGACTTTGTTAGCGAAACTCAAAGAAATGAAGGGGCTCAAAGGCTGAATTTAGAGGTCAGATGAAAAAGTCAGTGGTGTATGTATAATCTGGCCCCACTACAAATATGCTGCTCAGGCAGAAGGTCATGAGAATGGTTTGTAAACATACGGCAGGATAAAGAACAGCGGAGAAGGAAAAGAGAAGAGAGCAAAAACTTGGACTAACATTTTTTTAAGCATAAATTATAATTTCTAATTTTTTTTAATGTTGAGAAATTGCTTCTCCCCTGGTAGAACTGTTTGCTCTCCCAGCAAAATTTATACTTTAAAAGTCAGTCGTTGATTTAGAACTCAAGAAACGGAAGCAGGAAGGGTCTGCAACATTTGGAAAAAAAAAGAAAAATGACCTAACTTCACGGCTAGGTCCCAGGAAATGTACAAGTGAGCATCATATCATTCAACTCCTAAGAGACTGAAGAGCTGAACTATTAGCTCTGTAGCCACCATGCCCCAGGCAGCGGACTCCACAGCTGATGAGAGATTGTCCACGAAGGGACAGTCACGAAGGAAATGCTGCATGTTCCATTTCCTTTGAAATAAACAAAAAAAGCGGGTGGGGCAGGGTAGGGGACTTAGCACAAAGGCATAAAGTTTAGAGCCATAGTGCATTCTATTGTAGATATGAATGGGAAAATTTATGTGAAAATGATGATGCTCTGAGATTATTTAATATCTATACGGAATAATAAGCAAACGATAAAACCTAAATAGACAGATCTTCCCCAAGGTTTGATTCCTGGCCGCCTCCTATGGTTTATATAAATCATCCACACGATGGCAAACTCACAATTAGCCTCAGAATGCCTACAGGCCCTACTCCCTTATCTGACTGCACTCAGAATCACCTGCAGGCTTTTAAACAGAATGTCCGGGGCAGCGGGTGGGTGGGTGCTGCTGGTGGGCATGGGGTGTTCCCAGAATCTGTATGTTTAAGGACTCCCAGGTGACCCTATGCTGCAGTCTGGTTGGGGAACCTTTGCTGCACACATTCTACTCCTTTCTAGACACTGCCACCAGAATCAGTCACATCAGAGACTAGAGTAAATGATTCCCCTTCTCAAGAACGTTTAATGGAATAACCTTCAAAGGCAATGGAATGAAGTCTAAATTCCTTAGCAGGACACTTGAGACCCTCTGTGATCTGTCCCAAACTACTTTTCTGCCCTCCTTCCCTCCCACATCCCTCACTCTGTCACAGCACCATTCCCCGAACACATCACACGCTTCTTTTATGTCTTTGGCACTTGCTGCCCCAACGTTCCCTCAGCGCTGCTCAAGTTATTTTTCTCTGTGAAAACTTCTCTGATCTTTCCAATCAAAATCAGTCTCTCCTTCCTCTCAACAAATGTTCAAAAAAATTAGCTCATGCAGGAATTACAGCATATACCGCGTGCTGAGCTGAATTACACCAAACTGCGTACGGGGTGGTCTCCCCCTGAAAGCAGGGGCATGTAACACACTCATTTTTCATACTGTGAATGAGAGACAGACCTAGGTTCAAAGTTTAGCTCTTCCGGTTACTTACTAGCACTGTAACCCTTGGTAGGTTACTTAAATACTATGAGCCTCAATTTTATAATCTTTGAAATGGGACACACAAAAAATGATACCTACCTTCATGACTAATTTGAGGATAAAACAGGAGAAGTGGCCCAATGCGGACCACCTAAAATGTACCAAAATGACAGCTGTTGTAAATATCATTTATCAATTTTTGTTTCCTATCCTACCAGAATGCATTGCAGACATAGGAAGAGTTCCAAAAGTATTTGCCTCCACTCAAAAACAAACAAACAAACAAAAGCATTTACTTTCAAAGTAATAAGCAGTGATTTCTTAAAGCCCTTTCTCCTTGCCCAATTTTGTTCTGTTATGAAGGGCATTTCATAATATTTCTATTGAGAAGTCATCTCTTAATCCCCTTTCTTTCCTTCAAAAATCAATGTACAAAATTCTAACGAACAAGCCCTGTCTGTCCCTCCTCCTCCAGCTTGGCTTTCTGCTTTGAACTACAGTAACTGCACTGCCCAGAGAATTGCCTGCTTCACCCTCACAACAAACAGCACTTTGTAGGCAAACTGGAGGCGAGCCCAAAGCAGGAGGGGGCACCAAGGAAAAGGAGTTTGGGCCAGGAACTGAGTGGACACCCACATTATCATCCACACTGTACCACAGGTAAGGAGAGAACAGGAAAGGAAAGAAGCTCAGATCAACGCAAACCTTCCCACCAATTCCCAAGCATCCAGCTCACCACTCACCCAACGGGAAAGACTCCCGAGGCTCACAGAGCGCACGCTGGTCCCCAGCTGCCTAAAACACACGGCCATTGTTGTCAGTAAAATATCGTCCTATGTAATAGCTTCTTAGCCTCACCAAACCAATCCTATTGCCGTTATCACCCCACCCCCTCCACCAATTACAGGGGATGAAACCCAAGTTGAGAAGTCCAAGGCCACACAGTCAGTAGCGATCAGAAGAGCGCCAGGACTAAACTCAAGTCATCTAAGCTCCAAGTCCTTGGCCCTTCCCACTGTCTTTTATGAAGTGTGAAAAGCAATTTTTAAAACTTTCTCAGAAGCTCACCAAATCCACTAGTTGTAAAGGTTAAGAGTTTCTGTCCTCTTAAAATCAAATCTGCTGCCAAGAGTGAGGGCTGTCACAGCCAGGAGGCCCCACCTGCAGCACTTAGAATGATCAGTCCGGTATCTTAGGACAGTGTTCCAGGAAGACCCTTTAGTTTCTGTTCCTAGACGGAAACTGTCTCCTGACAATTCTGTTTGTTCATGTGGTTTGGGGAGGAGGTATTAGGGAAGGAGTATAATTTTCTTTTTTTTTAAATCAAACCCTGATCCTGAGTTTAAAGCTGAGGTGATATGGAAAGCAAAAGAAGTTTGTAAAGCCTATTTGCAATCCTTGTCGTGAGAAGAGTACAAGAGGCCATAACGCAGTCCTCAAAAGCACAGATTCTGAAGCCATGACTGCCTGGGTTCCAATCACAGCTCTGTCGCTTCCAGCTCTGTGGCCTTGAGTCCCCTGGCTGCTCACAGAGATGGGGAAGTGCAGCCAGACAGGGCAACTGGGCCTTGTTGTTCTCTGCTACAAATGGGCTGTTGTGAGGAACACATGACCTAATACATATAAAGTGCTCCAAGCAGTGCCAGGCACGTGTAAGTACTACGCAAGTGTTTCCTATTATTATTTCCAGAATAGATTACTCTCTACAATTGTGTTCTTTTTCAAGTGTATTTTAGAAGGTTGAAGAAGACTTCTTGCACAATTTGTTAATCCATAATGCCCCAAAGCAGCACAACGATTATTTACAAATTTCACTTCCTGATAGGATCTTCCAGGATTTCCATCTGTGGACTAGAGTCCCCGGAAGAACAAACAGTGGAATTCGAAGAATCTTCCTCCTTCCCAGCAACAGTGCAAGTAAATCTGTACCCATTCTCTCCATACTACAAAGGGGCTTCCATGCTGAGAAACTAAATAAAACAAAACGAAGAACTTATAGCATTGAACAAACTAACATAGGGGAACATCTGTAAAATTTGCTTTATATTCTGAAAACAACCAAAGTGTTTAAAATTTAAAGTTACACCAGCTGAGAAAGACATGGTTCAGGTCACAGAGGGATGGCAACCCTAAGGACTGGGATAAAACCTGCTGATGAATCAAAAGGTTTATTTCCCAGAAAATGCTGGAATTCCAAGAACAATGTGCCCTCCTTGGGATGATTAAGAGAAAAATGGTTTTAAAAATCCCCTCTCAGGCTAAAAGTCTAGACTCAGCTAGTAACAGAGCTGCTAGAGCATCACCTCTCCTCTCCTTCGGAGAGGGCGTCTGTACTACAACAGATTAGACTTAAACAATGGAAGGATTTTCCCCAGAACAGCAGATAAAACTAAAGACAGGAGCACTAGAAGGAAGGGTCACAACACAGGTCTGGGGTCATGGCCTGCCCGGGGGCACCCAGCCAGGAAGAGGGGCTAAAACTCAGCCTGCACTGACCTCCAATCAGCGTGCCTGGCGGGGCAGGTGCAGCCCTGCGGCCACTGACTTCACACGAAGGGACCATGGGGGCTACAACAGTGGCACCGAGCACACCAGCCCCCCGCAAGCCAAACAAGCTGGAGTCCAGAGCCATCCGGGAGCGGCGGGGCTATCGCCGCTCAGACAATGCCGTGGTTTAGGGGGTGGGGGAAGAGTGCTTGTCTGTACCGTGGAAACGTTTTCAGCTTTCCTGGTTTACTTTGTGACGCTAGCTGTCCTGTCGTCGCCTCTTCCTTTCCTCACTCTATATTCTCCTGACCTAAATCCTTTCTTTTCCTTTTCACTCCAATTCTCCTTTTGAAGAAGCCACCACACAAGTTAACGTGCACACTAGGAACGGCAAAACAACAGCCCTCTGCCCAACCAGAGCTTCTGCGCTATTTCTGAATATTTATCAGATCACAATGTTCCCTTCTCATGTAAGGACTCCTCTTTTATCTCCCTCTCCTCCCCATAACCCCCAAATCAATGTTAAGATATAACGGAGTATTCCTCTTCGCCTATCTTCTGGGGTAGACGATCCTTCTTGCCCTCCAAGCGGCTCTGACCCTTTGTTCTCTACCACGGGGCCCACCTGCCCCCCCCCACCCCGTATCTTCTCCTACCTGCTGCATTCCCATACTCCGCCTATTTCTCTGAGTCTGTCACTCCTCAGGCAGGACAACCCCTTCAAATGTAACCACTCTGGATGTAACAAACCAAATTTAAAGGGCAGAAATTGTTACCATTACAAGTATGGGGATTTTGGTTTGTTTTGTTCTGCTTTCTGTATATGTGTGTGTGTGTTGTGTGTGTTGTGTGTTTTGTGTGTGTGTGTGTGTGTGTGTGTGTGTGTGTGTGTGTGGTACATAAAACGATGACATCAAGTTTTGCTTTGTTTCAACTTTTTAAAGGTGTATTATGCTTTTATTTAAATCATATGCTTCCATTTACCTGGCCACTAAAGGGCTATCTATCTCTAAGGGCCTAAGCTCACAGGCTGTATCCAGCCCACAAAGCTATTTTGTTTGGTCTGCAGGAAGTTCTTTTTAAAACGTTGTGTTAGCCAATCTTTTAAAATCAGGAGATTTTTAAGTAATCCAGATTTCTGGCTTACAATTAAAAAATCAGAAGATCTGTCAAGACTGGCCCACATTCCCATATGGCCAGTTGGCTGCTGAACAGATCTGCTCAACAGGCCCCTTTTAGACAGGACCTGCAGTTGCTGGTTCAGCCCAGGTTCACCCCCCACTCCCTCCTGATCACCCTACCCTGAGGTTGAGTACCAGCTGTCATAAATTATCCCATGTGAGGCCCGCTTCGGGCAGTGTTTGGGATATGCCTGAGACCACAGCCAGCATCTAACTCTCTCTGGTTAGAGCACAAATTACAGATGTAATTATAAAGTTTCTGCTTCATACAGAATTTTCCAGGTACAAATAATTCATAAAGAAAAGAACTTAGAACTAAACAAAAAGGAAAATGTCCCATAATAGAGAAATACTAGAAAAGAACTAAGTTAAAAGAGAAAGCCTCTGGGTGTGTGTGCATGCGTACGTGCGTGCGTGTGTGTGCGTGTGTGTAGGAAGGGGATTCATTTGTGCAAGCTGTGTAACACTGCAGACCATTTCCCAGTTTGTACTTGGTTATTGGCTAAATGTTAATATGAACAATAGAACCATTAAAGTAGAAACTCTAACAGAGTGAATTCACTCCACTGAAATAATTGTATTTGAGCATAATCAATCTATAAATAAGACAGACTACACATCACATAGATATATGGATATTTCTTGATCCATCATCATTAACTCAGAGGATATGGGTAATGATTACTTGTCTTTAACTGCATATATTTGTGATAGCATTTATTCAGCAAACATTTGGACAAAACACCTTAACAAATATTAGCTACATCTTTATTTATGTACAGTAGTGTTGTAGGGTCAGATCTAATTAGGAGGAGGGCACTCAGTGCGTGCTATTACAAGTGGCATTCTATCACCAATATTGATGATAAAAGAGAACAGGGCTAGAGAAAGCACCAAAACAAGTGATTTTACATTACCCTCTCAATTCTAGAATCAACTTTCACTCAAGTGGTTTTACCGACAGGTTGATGTTTTCTAAAACCACTGTGCCCTGACGAGAACTCTGGCCTGGAAGCTTGCAGAGCTGGGTGCCCCTATAGCTCTCCTCAGCTGTGTACCCACGCTTCAGATCTGGTCCATAAATGAGGAGCATGAACTAGACAAGCTGTAAGGTCTCTTTACACATCAAAATTGGATTCTCTTTCTTTAAAAGAAATATTAATAATATTATAAAATGAATACAAAGAAATCTAAGATAAACGAGAGGAGTGCAGTCCATTAAGAGAATGGGTTTTGAAATAAACAAAACTAGCTTCAAATTCCACCTCCACCACTTCTTTGTGATTTTTTTTTTTTGCAAATCACATAACCTCTCAAGCCTCAGTTACCTCATCTCTAAAGTGGGAATAAGTCCACCTTCCACTCAGGATTGTTTTGCAGATTAAATGAGAATGCATGTGAATTCCAGGGCATAGGTCTGGACAATCAGTAAATGCCTAAGAAATGATTATTGTTATTAGCTATGGGTATTCCATAAATCGCTCAATTACTTGACCAGTTAAGTTTTTAAAAAAAACTAGTTATATCTGATAATAAACTAATTTTAAAAGCTTATTTCAGTAGGGTGCCATTGCAAGAATCATGGGGGTTATTTTCCAAAGACTTTTAGTATTCAAATATTTCTTAGAACTTGCTTGGGAACAAGAGAATTTGACAGATGGCACTTCATTCCCAGTGTGATGGGCATGAATCTGTCCCGTCTCCACTGAGTGAGCTCTGCAGAGGCAGCTTCCTGGTGGCTGACACCCTTCAGAGAGAACGGCTGCCTTGCACTTCCTTCCTTCTCCCTGCTTTGTAGAATTCATTGCAGTATTGGTGATCTTTTGATGCTGAGATTTAGCAATGGGATTTATGGGTTGCTGGGGAAGTGAAACCTTCTCTGGTAAAGCTCCTATTACCAGCAAGCAGAGAAGGAAAGTAAAAGGTTTTTTAAGGAATTAAATGCTCATGGGATTTCCCTGGTGGTGCAGTGGTTAAGAATCCGCTTGCCAATGCAGGGGACACGGGTTTGAGTCCTGGTCCAGGAAGATCCCACATGCTGCGGAGCAACTAAGCCAGTGCGCCACAACTACTGGGCCTGCGCTCTAGAGCCCGCGAGCCACAACTACTGAACCCGCGTGCCACAACTACTGAAGCCCGCACGCCTAGAGGCCATGCTCCGCAACAGGAGAAGCCACCGCAATGAGAAGCCTGCACACCACAACGAAGACCCAACACAGCCAAAAATAAATAAATTAATTAATTTTAAAAAATGTTCATAATAGAACCTAACATCGATATGTGTGATCCTTCCCCAATAGCAGGTGTCAAGAGGAGGACATGGACATCCTGAACACCTCAGGGAAGTAGTAATTCCCAGACTTTTGATTGATACCACAGACTAGTAAAATTTCAAAAGAAGACTGTTATAAAACTACCAGGTTTTAGGTGACCAAGAAATGATACCAAAAGCAAACCATCACCATCCTTCTATAAAAGGAAAAAAAAATTAACCCCTCAAACTAAGAGATCCCCAAGATTAAAAAAAAAATCCTTTAAACTGAACAAACTTAATACTAAAATTAAACGCGAAAAGCCTGCTGCACTGTCTTTATTCTTATTTTTCCATAGGCTGGTGTAACTGTCACTATGGATCCACTCTGGAAACAACAGCTCAAGAACGGACTGCAGGTTGAGCCCCTCATGCCATCCAATCCAGGACACAGCATCTCATGGAGGCACCAAGGGCCACACAGTGGACATCTGCTGTCTTGGTCATCATCTTCCAAGGACACAGATGTATCCTTAAAGCTCCTCGTCTTAACTACCAATTGTGGGCCTGTCAGCCACAAATGTTTCAAAACTTTCTGAAGGTTTCTCCAGTCAATACCAGCCTTTCTGTACAACTATGCAAGATGGTGGTTCTCAGTCTTGGCTGCACACCAGAATCACCTGGGAGTGAAGAGGGCTCTTTTCAAAATGAAACTCCGCTCCCAGAGACTCTGACTCAATAGGTATGGGGAAAGGTCTGCGCTCACGTAACTTTAAAACCTTCCCCAGGCTGACTGTGATGCCAGCCAGGGCTAAGAAAAACTGGTACCCTATTTTTTTTGCATTTATCCTGAATTTATATCTTATAAAGCTTTAAGGAATGCACCTCTTCATGCATTCCTTCAGGTGTCAAATACCAATGCAGGGCCTGCCATGTGTGGGGCACTAGGAAATCAGTGGAGCACAAGACAGATACATCCCTGCCTTCACCACACTGACAGAGTACTGGAGCAGGCAGACAAGGAAGCAGGCGATTGAAACAGCACATTCAGGTTTACTAGGATTAGGGAAACAATCCAGGTTTCCTTTGTCCCTAATCTAGTGGTTTCATGGGCTTCAGAGACATCTCCTCCCAGCTGTCTTCTTCCAGATACTAGAAACTCTAATATTTACATCAGAAAAGCAGATGGGCAAGGCTCTGTCCTCATGGAGCTTCCATTCTGGCAGGACTGTCTACCCTTTCTAGGTACTGTTACGTTGCTCACTCCAGCTCTGGTGTCTTGCCTAAAGTCAGGTGCCCAAGCTTTGAACAAAGCACAGTAGAAACTCAATTAAGACTGTGTTTTCTGTTTTGTTGCCAAAATCTTTTGATGAAGCTTAGTATTTCCTGTCCTTTTTAATCTGCAACAACAAGCTGGGACAACACTGTGCAAGTATTTTCAAAGCCCTTTCCTGGATTTTCCCACCAAAACATCATCCTATGACAGCTCCATAATTCCCTCCTTAACACCTGACTTCACATTTGCCCACCAAGAAACTCACCTGCAAATCTTCTGATGACTAACATATCCTAGCACAGTTTCCCTGGAGTAAATCCCCATTGGTTAGCTATTTCATAATTCAGAAGAGCTTACTGTCATCTGTAAACCTAGAAATTCCACTGGGTACTCCTTCTTTTGGATCAATTATGTAAGTAAGACCTAAGGGACCCCACTGTTTACACACCTCCAAGCAGAGATGTCTTTAGCCTTAGATTTAATTTGTGGTCTTTAAGGTAGGTGGATTCTAATGCCTGCTCTGTCACTACATCAGTTCCACAGGCCTCAATTTCCTCATCTATCTAATTCAAACATTGATCACTCCCATCTGTAAAATTCTCTCCTCCTACTCAAAAATGATACACTGAATCCTCAATCCCAAGGTGACTTCAACTTTGATACAGCCTTTGAAAGTGTAAAAGGACGGTCTCCAAGGGTTTTCAAATATTTCCCCCCTCAAGAAATCTCATAAATTCACAAAAATCCCTTCTTCTCATAGGAATATCCTTCATCTCCAGAGGATACAGACAGGTTTCCCACGTGGGCTAGCACAGAAGTGAGAGCAAGCAGACTGTACCATCTGGACAGGCAACACACCTGCAACGAATTGGGGCACAATGGACATTCATAACAAAGAGGTTACACATTTTGGCTATGAGATCTGGAATTTTGTTCTAGCACTCTCTACACTGTTGGATGGCAACCACCTGAATCAAGTAATTTATTTAAATCTAGTTTGCTGGACAGATCTAGAACATTTGGAGAACTTGGCACTAAGTTACCTAGGACTTCTGACATGTCCACTTCAAAAGACATCCAAGAATGGTAATTTCCTAACGTCTTCTCAGTGAAGACACGTGAAATCTGATAAGTGCGATATTACACCACCCACAAGCTAAAGCTTAGTACTGGGAGAAAGGCCTATCTCTAATCCCCAACGCCCCCCACCTTCCCCAAATGTAAAGCTCTCACTAATGAAGTATTTCAGGCACACTAGCAAAAAAAAAAAAAAAGAAGAAGAAAAAAAAACACTTAGCCTGAGTGGGAACAAACTTCATCCATGGTTTTTGCCAATACCAGTTATGACCCAGTTTACCTCTTCACAAATTTCAAAAGCAACCCGGATTTGGCAAGCTTCAGATTTGCACAGAACATTAGCAATGCTCTTCCAGATGTCTAAACAGAATTACAAAGACCCCAGAGGAGTACCGATTTCAGAAGCTTGCAACAGCCTGAAATAATTTCGAAAGGGCACCTCAGGTGCAAACATTAGCAAGAGCCTAACTCAGTGTAGCTTGGCCACGAACACAAATTTCTCAGACGCCCCTAAACTTGGGGCTAATCAACCCCCGGAATTCACCTCCATCACCCAGTACGCCCAGCTCTCAAACAGGACCAGCAGTGCCGAACAAAGTACTGGGTTTCATGAAGTATTAACATAAGTGACTACAAAGCTTTTGACAAAGTCGTCCTCCACTCCTCTCTCATGTGATTACAAGGCAGAACTACGATTTTAAAATCCCAAAAGGCCTGAAGACTGGACCAAAATAAATAGGATAGAACTGAACAGGGACAAAAACAAACCAAAAACACGTCCATTCAACTTCACACACACACACACACACACACACACACACGCACACATCTGCATGATGAATACAGGATGCAGCAGCTCATACAACAAATATCTGGGAGTTCTGACTGTCCAGAATCCTGTACATGAGTCTGTGATGGGCAGTTTTGTAAGCTTAAGCTGCAGAAAGTAGATGCTTGTGCCTTGGTCTCAGGAAATAGCTGTCCTACTGTACTCTTTGTGAACCAGATCAGGTCTCAGTTACCATATTCAATTCCAGTTCGCCAAAACTTTCCATGACAGATGTGGACAAACTGAGAAGACAGAAACCATGTCCCATGCAGGACTGTGAAAAGAATTGGGACTATTTTGCTTTGAGAAAAGTTAATCAGCTGGAGGGCCAGGAGGGGGACGTCATTCTGTCTTTGCCCATTTGATGGGCTGTCCTGGGGAAGTGGGTAGTTCCAGAGGAAAAGAATCAACAGAACAAAGTTTCGGGGAGGCAGTCTTCAGCTCAAATAATAATCATACACACAGTCCAAAGATATGATGACATGTCTTCATAAGTACAGAGGTCCCTGTTCCTGGTGGTGTTTAAACAGAGGCTGCCTCACAAGTATAAGAAATTACTAAAGTAAAGAAGTTGGACCAAGACTTCTCTAAAATACCAATTTCAATTCTGTGACTCTCCACTTACCCAATATTATACTGCCCTGCTAGCTCATCTGCCACGATCTCTCAAAAATGCCTTTTTCTCTGATTAGAATCTGCCCAGATCCTAACCACTTCTGGCCTGAGCATAGCACAAGTCTCCTAGATTGGCTTCCCAACCTCAACATCCTTCCTCACATGTCAAAACCACCTCCTTCGAGGCCTATTCTGAGATGTAACTTCACTTCACAGTGGCCTTTACCTTCCCTGTCTAGGCAGGGTTCCTCAACCATGGCACTACTGACGTTTCAGAAGGGATAATTCTTTGTCATGGGGGATACCCTGCACATTGCAGGATGTTTAGCAGGCTCCATGGCCTCTACTCACTAGATGTGAGTAGCACCTGCCTCCTAGCTAGGAAAAGCAAAAATAAAACCGTGCCCAGATATTCCCAAATGTCTGCTGGGAGGCAAAGTCACCCCCTGTGGAGACCCACTCTTGAGGCAAATGGTTAACACCACTGACTTGTGGTTCAAGTTTTCCACTAACTAGATCCCCTCTACCTCCCTTCATGTTCTCTGCTCCAGCCAGGCAAACCTATTTTTGACCCATGACACACCTCAACGCTTCCCCTAATACGTGCTCCTTCCCTCTTCCCCAACACACACAGCACTGGCTGGCTGTTTGGCTGGCTCCAAACACCCTTTCCTCTCGGTATTCCTTGGCCTCCTAGACAAATGCAATCCCTCGCTTCTGGTGGTGTCCTCGCGTGGGCGGTCTTACTTGCCCTCTGTTCGTACGTACAAGAATCCTCTTCTTCCTGGTTAAGGCATCACAGCACCCACTCTGGTTCTCTGCTTCTTGCTGGTACTTAATAACTATTGGCTGGCATTTCTCAGAATGTCAACATCAGCTCCAATGATACATGAAAAATATGGGAAATCCCATACCAACTGCCATTTCAAGTACATATGTAATCATGAGCACAGTTTTGACAAAACTTTGACTTTTTCATAGCTAGTGCCAATTTACCTACAGTACTGAGACTGAACCAAGTCCGATTTCCAAAAGACAGCTACCGAAATAATTCAGCTATTGGGACCTTACAAACACAGCACACTTTAAAAAAAATTAAACAAAAAAGTTCTGCTCACTATAAAAATTAAGAAAAAAAAGGTCACGCTTTGACCAAGTTTTTTAAATTCTGTAAACCTTGGCAGAAAGAAAAGGATACAAATATGGCTCAATACTTTAACTGTTACATCATACACCATTCCACATGGTCATGAAGAGACTGGAGGGCTGGGTCATGTAAGGACAGTTTCCTCTCCAACCTTGTAATGTGTTAGGTTTTAATCAACAAAGTACACACACACCCTCAATAAAAGTGAGACAAATCTAAGATAAAGTGTTCAAATATATAAATAAACCATGCCGATTTAAGATTCTGGATTGCTTTTTCCCCAGCTCTATGGATTACCTAATCATTTCATGGGAGGCTCCCTTACTAACCTATAGAGACCAACAACTTCGCCGGAACCCTAGTTTACCTAATTTTCATCTCAGGATCTTTCCTATCTTGTTCTCGTATTTTAACAGGGTTTTAGTCACTCGATGTAGAATACAGGAAAAGAGACAACTCTCACCATGTCCTCGCTGATGGGAGGTGTCTGGTCAGTATTAATGGGCTGTAAAAATAAATGCTGCCTGAAGACCCCATTTACTGGGAATGGTGCAGGGTTCTTCCCACAGGTCTGTACCATGCAGAGGCCCCAGCAGCTCTGGCAGGGAAGGTCTGAATCACTGTCATTCTTGGCACTTGGAAGTGCCCTTCGGTTGTTTATGAAGTAAACAGCCCTAACCAGTACTGCAGACGGGAATTCCCTGCCTGCCCAGACTCTTCCAACGTCTGGCACAGAACACATAATAGGTGCTCAATAAATGCAGCCTGTCTAGAATTTTATTATCAAAGCTGCTAAGGAAAGTTTCCATAAGTCAGCTCTCTCTTTACTCCTGAATCTCTCAAAATACGTCCTCAAAGCTTTCCTTGCCCAACACGAAATATTTTTTTCAAAGTCAAGGAGAAGGAAAGGAGGAAATCTGCAAAACAGAAAGAGCCACATAGGAGTCCAAGTGGCTCAAGTTGGGCCCCACAGTCGGCTAAGGACTCCCCGACACCCATTCCCCATCCCCTGCGCCTCCTGAGTGCTCCCACACTCTCACCTTTGCACTATTTCTTTTCTGAAACCCTTCGTCCCCACCTTCTGCCACATACACCCCCAACTGCGTATCCAAATGGGGCCGCATACCCCCCCTCTCCCTCTCCAGCAGCAACCTACCTCTCCTCCCCTCGACCTGCGGCAGCTCTTCTTTACCGTGGCTGGCTTTGTAAGAAACCAAAAAAACTCATCTCTTTATCCAGAAGGGATACCCCAAATGAAGGGGGAGAGAAAGAGGAAGGCCCCTATCAACCCTCCAGTAAGCGGAGGTGATGATTTCCTGAGCAACCACCCCCGAAGCCTCCTCCTTTCCAAGCCACTGAACGGGATTTGAGCAGAAGTCCGGCTCCCAAGTGCCCACGCTTCCAAACAAGCTAGAAGCGGATTATACCGGTACCCAACCCGGAGATGGCCCGGGGCGGGCTGGGTGCACCTGCGGGCCCCCGGCTCCCTCCCTCTCGCGCTGAGGGCGGGGCGAGCCCTCACTTCCCAGCCCAGCCCACCCGGCGCGGGAAGGAGGCGGAGGGGAAGCGTTTCTGGAGAAGTTGAAGGGCTCACCTTCTGGGCAGTGGGCCAGCGAGGCCAGACACCAAACACCCACCTCCGGGAAGAATCAGTGGAGCCGTAACCGGGTCTCCCCGCCCTTCCGATGGGGCGGAGGGAGGCGAGAGAAGGGAGCGCGCGTGGGGGGAGCCGAAGGGAGGCGGTCGCAGGCACTGTGCTCTCGCGGGGCCCACTCGGCTACCGCGGCGCCCGCCGTTCAAACTGCCGAAAGCAGAACGATCTTCGGGCCCCAGCGGGCCGAGGCGGGCGCCCGGCCCGGCCCCGCCCGCCTCCCCCGTCCCCGGGCTCCTGGCCCCCCGGCAGCGAGGTCCCAGCCGCAGCCTCCTCTCGGGCCGCGGCGCCGCGGGGCAGGTCGCCGGCGCCGGGGTGGCGCGCGTCGGCTCCGGCACTGCTCCCACCGGCGCAGCCCCCAGCCCCTGCCCCGGAGAGGCGCGCACCAACCTTGGGGGGCAGCTTGGCCGCCTAGCCCGGCTTAGGCGGAGGCGGGAGGTGGCGGCATCACCTGCGGCGTGCGGTGGCTGCTCCCGGACGTGCCGGGGCGGCGGAGGCGCGCGGCGCCCAGGACCCTGCTTTCGCGGCCCCGCCCGCGGCTGCCACCTCGAAGCGCGGCGGAGGAGCCGGGGCACCACGGGCGGCGGCAGCGGCGGCGACGAGAGCAGCAGCACATGACTCTGTAGCGGGGGGAATTAAACAAAGCGTAACATGGACTCCGGGCCCGTGCAGGCGCTGCAGCTCCGGGACCAACCGCAGCCAGCGAGCGCCGCGACTGGCTCGGCCGCAGCCAATGGGGCGGGCTCGGGCCTCCATGTGATGGCGAGCTCTCTCCCCCGCCGGCTCTCCCGCGTCTGCCGGAGGTCGGGGCGCTTCCGCCGCCGGGCGTGCTGTCCGGAGGGGCGGCGTGGCGAGTTCGGTGGCCCGGGGTCTGACGCTGGCGGCGGGAGGCTGCTGGACTGGGCGCAGGTGCAGCCGGCGGGGAGGGGCAGCCGCCGTAGCTCGCAGTCGCCCCATCGCTCAGCTGTAAAACGCCCCCCTGGACAGGGCGCGGGGCCCGGCGGCCAGTGTCGCCAGGCGGGCGCGAGGCCACCTCAGGAGCCTTCATCCCCCCTGGGGCTATCCTGTCAACTCAAGCTCTGATAGTAAGACGGGGGTGGGGTGGGGGATGCGGTGAAATGGTGGGGGGAAATTTGAGTAAAAGTCGTTTCGGCGGCTTCCAACCCTACGGAGAACGCGCTTTCCTAGGATTTGGGGCACACACAACTTTATCTTGGCACGAATAGCGTCCCACCCTCATTTGTTCAGTGTCTGCTATTAAACATACAACGAGAGAGTCAGTTCTTGTTTTATTCTGAGTCTACTCTCCCCCCCCCATTCTTTTATGCCAAAAATGTCTTGTATCTGAAGCAGGCAGACGAAAGGTTGTCCTCCGCTAAGAAGTGTTTCCCAACATGATAGTTTTCCCTCTTGTTTTTGTGGTAAGATCAAAGAATATTTGCAGTCTTTTTCGTGGGTGGGGAAACGTAGGGGTCAAGAAATAACGTCAGGAGGGATGTTTGGAGTTGTTGGTTTTTAACATGACAAATGGTTCCAGCCCAGTACTTCAATATCTCCTTTCATCTGAATCCACCCGTTTCTGTGAACAATGGGAAATCTCATCTCTCTTCTCCCAAGATCTCTCCATGTCAGTGAATGTTCAGTCAGCATTTACTAAGCATCTGAATGTTGCTCATAAGCATGCTGCACAAAATGTTACAGGTACTCAGGAAAGTGTGAGTTCAGATTTAATGAGGCAGTAAAGAGAGTGGTTTTCTAGGGTTTCAGGAAAGACTTCAGAGAGAAGGGGGTAGAATTGACCCTTGGAGAGTGAGCACTTGTTCCTCAGGCACTGGAAGTAAAGTAGAGCAGCACTGAGGAGGAGTATGAACAGAGGTCCAGAACACACTCAAGGGACAGTCCTAGACTACTCACAAGATGACACTAGATTTCCAGCCCTTTTGACATCCTCTTGCTTTCTCACTTTCCCTGCCCCGTCCCTTGTGCCAGCAGCCTCTCCTATTCCACACACCCAGCCAAGGAGGTGTGTAGGCAGGAGTTGTGGCAGGTGATCTAATTACAGTACCAGATTCGCTGATCTGGGAGGTTAGAGCTGTTTTCAAACTGTTAACGTCTAGTGGTGTGATGTTTGGATTGAAAACACCTCACTACTATAATTAATTTGGAATGTTTTGCTGTTAGTAAAAACACAGTTCTGTGTTTTGATCTTCCCTGAGTTTTAAACTATGATTCTAGATTTGAGAGAAATGTGATTTCCGGAGTGGGATAACTTGAGAAAAGAAAAAAGTAATACTCAGAAAACAGTCAAATGTAGAGAAAGAGGTACATATTCTTATAAGTGAATGCAAATTGGGTAAGTCCCTTTGGAGGACAATTTAGCAATTTGGGATGAAATTAATATGTGAGGTTCTTTTGACCAGGCAATTCAACATCTAGGAATTTATACTTTGGACATATGTGTGCAAAAATTATGTATTTCAGAAATATTTACACACATGTAGAAAAATATAAGTACAGGTATGTTTATTACAACATTGTTTATAACAGAGGAAACATATAACGGTGTATAAGTCTAATAACAAAATCCCAGTAGGGAACTGGTTAAGCAAATTTAACTTGTTTTATAAAAATAAGAGACCTATTTGTACTAACATGAAAGAATGTCCAAAATCTGTAAGTGAAAAAAGCAAGTTGCCGAACAATATGAATAGTATGATCCCATTTTATTTGCATATTTTGTCAAAAATACACATGTTATAAAATGTATGCTTAGAGGAAATCTGGAAGCATATATAACAAGCAGTTAACAGTGGTTATCTCTGGATGTGGGATTACTAGGGCCGTTTGCTTTCCATTACAAATTTCTGTATGTTTGAATTGCTTTTATGTTGAGCACCTATTACTTTGATAATAAGAAAAGTAGTAAAAAGGGGGTCCCCTGGTGGTGCAGTGGTTGAGAGTCCGCCTGCCGATGCAGGGGACGTGGGTTCGTGCCCCGGTCCGGGAGGATCCCACATGCCGCGGAGCGGCTGGGCCCGTGAGCCATGGCCGCTGAGTCTGCGCGTCCAGAGCCTGTGCTCCGCAACAGGAGAGGCCACAACAGTGAGAGGCCCGCGTACAGCAAAAAAAAAAAAAAAAAAAAAGAAAAGTAGTAAAAAAAAAATTTAAGACAAAATTGCTAAGAGCTGTACCAATGACAAATAATGAAGATCACTCTGAGGGTCTAGGAAGCAAAAAAAGGTCACCTTCCCCTATTCCCCAAGGAAAACAAACAGGTAGGAGGCAGTAAAGAACGATAACTGATTTGACATTGGATTCAAAATGAAGAAATATGATAGAAGAGGCATCTGAGGCTACTCTAGGCCTGTCTACAGGGATCTGGTGAGGGAAACACAATAAGGCTTCAAGGAAGTTCTAGTCAGCAGAGACTTGAGAATATTTACTGTCCTTTGTTGAGTTATGGTCACAAATCGGCAACTATTCTAGCCCTTGTTAAATCTGTATCACACTAATAATGACAACAGCTAACACAGTGCTTGTGATAGGCCAGGCACTGCCCTAAGTACTGTACATGTGTTTACTTTTAGTCCTTGCGGCAACCCTATGAGAGAAATACTACTACTATCCTCATTTTTTAGAGATGCCTGGAGAGGTTATATAAGCAATCGGAGATCACACAGCCTTTAAATGGCAGAGCTAGACTTTTAAGCCCGGCAGCCTGGCTCTAGAGGTCCAAACACTCACAATACTGAGGACCATATAAGATAAAGACCTTTATGCATGCATCTCTTTCTACCAAGTATTGTGATTCTAAGTTGATTTGTGTTTACCTAAACTGTAGCACTTGGCATGCCCTAAGGCACTCGATAACACTTTAAAAAATAATAAATTTATTTATTTTTGACTGTGTCGGGTCTTCGTTGCTGACGCAGCTTTCTCTAGTTGCGGCGAGTGGGGGCTACTCTTTGTTGTGGTGCGCGGGCTTCTCATTGCGGTGGCTTTTCTTGTTGCAGAGCACGGGCTCTAGGCGCACGGGCTTCAGTAGTTGTGGCACATGGGCATCAGTAGTTGTGGCTCGAGGGCTCTAGAACGCAGGCTCAGGAGTTGTGGTGCACGGGCTTAGTTGCTCCGCGGACCAGGACTCAAACCCGTGTCCCCTGCATTGGCAGGCGGATTCTTAACCACTGCGCCACCAGGGAAGTCCCAGTAATACTTATTGAATGAGTGAATGAATAATTGACTCTCCTACTAGAGAAGAATCTGAGCTCCTTGGAGGAGTGATTTTGCATTGTTCCTGTGTTTGTCACCCAGTAGCGTGCCCAACATGTGGTAAGCGATACGAATTTCAGTAATCTGTAAACATGTTTTTGAAAAGTTGTGCAGAAATCAAGCTTTGTAAGTTGATCCCAAATACATCCCAAATATCCAAAAGGGTAGCTTATAAGTAATATCATGATGAATTCCTCATAGAGTGAAGAATAGCCCTGGGGGGCAGAGCTAAGTCTGGTTGCACCTGTATAACCATACACAAATAAATGTGTGGCAGTAACACCGATGAGCTGAAGAGCTACAGGATTTCAAATTATATGAGCCTCTCTCTCTTTCTCTCACCTCTCTAGGTTATTGAAATGGAGATAATAGCACCTATCTCCAGATATTGTGAGACCAAGGATTCAATCACATATGGAAATGTCTTAGCCAAGTGCCTAGAACATAGCTATTGTTAAGTAAATGCTACCTACTATAAGTGTATCCACGTATTACAAGTGTGACAGATTTCTTAGTCTATGGTTATTCTGTAAATACTGCAGCTTACATAACATGCAACACCTCGGGGCTCACATATACATAAGGCTTAGGAATTACATAGTCGCAGTTCAACCTAAGCACATGGTAAGCAGTACTCTTATCTTTCTTCTCCTGTGCTACCTCCCACTGTTCTCTTCTATTTCTTTACATGGGTTAAAACCATTTCACTTCTTGGACCTATTTAAATGCTCAACCTTGGAGGTAGGAAGCAAATTGTCTGCCTTCTTCACAGCTAAGGAGACTGAAATGCTGGAGACCAGACTAGAAATGAACAGGTGGAGGGTAGAGAACAGTGTGGAGAAAAGGAACCGAGCAGGGTGTGTAAGGTAACTCTCGATGCATCCTGACGTAACATAAGGTCCAAAGGGAAAGGAGAATTGCCAGACTGCTATAGTTAGAAACATTGTGGTGAAATTGAAACTAGAAAAACTAAGGGTAAATGTGTTAATCAACCACAATGAGAAGAAAGAAATGGACCTATACCTTCTAAAATGGACTCATAGGGAGATCAGATCAGGGTTGCCTGACTGGTAAGCCAGAGCTTCTTAATTGGTAACCCTAGTCTAAGTATTCCCTTCACTGGGGAATTTTTTTTTTTAGAAAACATAAAGATATTCCAAAGCCAACTGCTTGAGAGTCTGTACCCATATCCTCTGCCTTCCTGCCTGCTACTACTAAGGATGAACTTACCCATTTTCTTATCGAAAGCCAGCCCCTTCACTTTTGCGCAAGATCTCATTCAATCTCAAATGATAACTCTAGCAATTGACCCCTGTCCCCTATAGATTGACTTTCCCCTCTCTACTGGATGACTGCCATCACCATTTTTTTAAATGTTATTCTCCCATCATTAGGAATAAAATTTTTCTTGACCTTGCTTTCCCCAGTCCACTTCTTCTCTTTCCCTTGCATCTAAACATCTCAAAAGAATTGTTTATACTTATTATCTCCAATTCAGTTCTTTCCATTTTCTCTTCAACTCCATCTAATCGGGATTTTACTCCCATTGCATCACTGAAATTGATCTTTTTTTAAAAATTAATTTATTTTTGGCCGCATTGGGTCTTCGTTGCTGTGCGTGGGCTTCCTCTAGTTGCGGCGAGCGGGGGCTACTCTTCATTGCAGTGCTCGGGTTTCTCATTGCGGTGGCTTCTCTTGTTGCGGAGCACCAGCTGTAGGCACGCAGGCTTCAATAGTTGTGGCTCACGTGCTTTAGAGCGCAGGCTCAGTAGTGGTGGCGCACAGGCTTACTTGCTCCGAGGCATGTGGGATCTTCCCGGACCAGGGCTCAAATCCGTGTCCCCTGCATTGGCAGGTGGATTCTTAACCACTGGACCACCAGGGAAGTCCCTGAAATTGGACTTGCAAGGACACTGTCATCTCTTTTTGTGCTAAATACAATGATCAATTCTTGGCCCTTAATTGACCTCTCAGTGGCATTGAACACATTGACTACTCCCTCCTCTTTGGTAAGCTGTCTTCTCCCTTCCAAGACACCGCACTCCCTCCCTCCAAGGAGCTCATCCAGTCTTAGAGCTTTGGATTCCCTCTCTATGCCAACAACTCCACATTTACATCTCCAGCATAGTTCTCTCTCCTGAGCACCAAATTGCATTTCTAACTGCTTACTTGTTTTTCCCATTAGACCTCTAATAGATACCTCAAAATTGTGTTCAAAACCAAACTGATTTCCCCCAGAAACCTGTGCAACCCACACAGATTTCCCACTCTTAGTAAATGGCAAGTCCACCTTTCCACTTGCTTGGGCTAAAAGCCTTGGAATCATCTTTGTCTCTTCTCTCAGAACCTACGTCAAAACTGTAATAAATCCTATTGGCTCTACCTTCCAAATACACACCCTCCAATGCTATACCTAGGTTCCATCCACTGTCATCTCTCCCCTGGGCTAACTCACGAGCCACGTCACTAGTCTACGTGCTTCCATTTCACGCTTTTGTCCCATCCCTCCCTTACAGTGTATTCTCAACAGCAGACAAAGTAATCCTTTTAACATGTAAGTCCATTCATCTCATTCCTTTGTCCAAGCCCTGTGATAGCTTCCCATTTTACTCAGACTAAAGCCCAAATCCTTACATTGGTTTGCAAGGTCCTTACCTGATCTGCATCCCCTAAGCACAACCATATCTAAAATTGAAACACCCTTCCTACTCCCATTCCTCTTACCTTGCTTTATTATTTTCCTCTGAGCACTCATTTACTTATATATATATATATAGTTTAATATCTATCTCTCCCTGATAGAAAATAAGCCCTTTTTTAAATAATAAACTTTTTTATTTTAAAATTTTTATTTGGCTGTGCTGCACGGCATGCAGGATCTTAGTTCCCCGGCAAGGGATCAAAATGGTGCCCCCTGCAGTGGAAGCTTGGAGTCCTAACCACTGGACCGCCAGGGAAGTCCCTAGAATATAAGCCCTTTAAAGACAGGAAATTTTATCTATCTTGCTCATTAATGTATCCAAGGTATTTAGAATAGTGTCTGACACATAGTAGGCACTCAATAATTATGTTTTAATAAATGAATGGATTTGTTACAGATTTTTAATCAATACAAATAAGGAAATATTTTCCTAGGAAGAGATTTTTTCATATCATGCTGTTCTCTAAATAGTTGTTAATTGAGAAAAGACATTCATATTCAGTCTCCAAGTCTTTTATTAAAACAGTACCTGGTAGTTTGTGTGGCAAAAGAAGAAACTTAGTAGAAAATATTACCTTTTTGTTAGTTCTCTAGCAAACAGGAAAACAAGCTGATCTGAGTTAACAAAACAATTGCAAAATAATAATTCCAAAGTCCTAAATTATATTCTTACTAAGGAAAATATTTAAGCAAAGTAACACAGTAGTGAAAAGAGCAAGTTAGAGAAGATTAAACATTCACTTCCTCGTAACGTATTACTTTAAAACTGTCATGTTGTGTAGTAAAGTGGCTATGTCGTCTAGTCTGGCTAAAAGAAAAGGTTTAAATGAAATAAAAGAACATAGATGTGACATAGAATAGCAAGTGGGGACCTTAATTACAGTTTTGGCAGTTGAAAGTTGAAATGACACAGAAATCCTAAGAAAAAGCACTGTGAAAAGGAATCGGGCTAGACTTTAAAACGAAACAAAACAAAACAGAGCCAGCTCCCAGAGCAAACTGATTTATACGGTCGTTTGAAAAGAGGAAGGAAGAGTGATTGCCATTTCCAAATGGTGAGATGAATGTTTAAAAATCCACACGGAACCCACGCCACCGCCCCCATTTGGGATGTCTCCTTAGAGCTTTGTCTGTGGGAAGGGAAGATGAGCACAGCCGGAAACCTGACCTGTCAAGATGAGGCTGAGCAGGGCTTGGGCTGGAGAGAGGAATGTGAACACAGGAAGAGAAAAGCCAGCCTGGAGGGTTTTCTTACTCAAGGATGAAATGCTAGCATTCTGGGTTTGAAAGATTATTATGTCTAATTACTGTCTGAAACTTTATCTGATAGCTCTTTAAAACAGTGTGGCCCGTGGGAGTTCCCTGGTGGCCCAGTGGTTAGGACTCCCAGCTTTCACTGCCAAGGGACCAGGTTCAATCCCTGGTTGGGGAACTAAGATCCCACAAGCCGCACAGCACTGCCAAAAAAAACCCCCAGAACAAAACACCAAAAAACAAAACAAACAAACAAACAAAAAAGCAGTGTGGCCTGGAGATGACTTGAAAATAAAGTTGAGGGTGGAGAGTAGTCATGGAACTAAAAGTCTGCTTTGTCCTAGGGTGAGCGGCTCCCTGGCATAGGCAGTGGGGACACAGAGGAGGAGGTAACCATCCTGGCTCCTGTTTCTGATCACTCTCCCAGCCCAGACAGGGCACCAGAGCCAAAGGGCAGCTAAGTCTCAATCTAAACCTGAGTTCCTGAGACCAGGTGACCAGGGGCCTCCCATTCCCTGACATCCCCTGGAAGTTCATCTCCAGCGTGCTGATGGATGCTTCCTCTTGCCACTTCCCTCGCTGATTTTTGCCTCATCTCCTAAAATCTCTACTCTTTTCTCTCTTTCTCACTCAGTAAGAGTTCTGTGAGTAACCATGTTCGTCCCCCTTCTCTTTTTGTGATACCTGGGTGACAACCTGGGCACCCACGGCCTGCAGATGTGTTTTAACTGCAGAGTGTTTTCTAAAAGTCTTTTTCAATTAGCTGCCAATATTTAATAATCAGGAAACGTCACATAAATATCCAGATTTCCAGCACTTTTAACAACCAGAACATCTGGCAAACCTTGAGTATTCCTGCACAGCAAGCTTGTGCTGGGGCTGAGCCGCTGCTGCCCCCTTTCAGCTGCTTCTCACTCTGCAGTTCACAAGCACCCAGGCGACTCCTGATGGTCTGGAGGGGGCGGGGGTAGGGGTGCCTGCTGCCCTTTATTATTTTGTGCGTGTTGTTTTATCTGTAACAGGGAACGTTCTCTGTACCACGTCTTAACGTTTCCTCCAAAAGTGCTTCACGTTCCCTATACATGACCTACCTTTAAACTACCTATCTGGCTCCTCTAGTCTCTTGAGGCTGTGATCCTTAGTTTACATTATCTGGCTATACGCCCAGGGTTTCAACAAGGAAACCTCAAAATAGAATTCAAGAATGAGGCGGTGGCACGCCTCAAGCCCCAAACAATCCAAGACAGTATATAATCATCTGGTGGCTAGACTGAGGACACACTTCCAACCAGGGCTCTGATATTCATACCTTATAAATCACTATAAAGAATTTTCACAGGAAACGTGGTTCTCAAGCAATTCTGTGAGGTATGGATCACTGTCTCCCTTTGTACAAATGCAAAAACCGAGACACAGAAAAGTAAAGGGATTTTCCCATAACCACACAGCTTAAACGCTGGACGCAGGAACCCAGCCCAGATTTCTGAGGCCAAGTTCAGTGCTCTTTATAGCTACCGCATCATAGCTGCTGCATATTGACCTTGAAAGTCAGTGTGCTGTGATTCTGAGAAATCTTTAGAATGCTCTTTACCATCAACTCAATAACATGTTTCAATGCCTCACAGCTCAGCTAGTGAGGAGAAATCTTGGAATCATCTTTGACCCACACCCCTCCAGCTCCCATATCTATCCAGGTAAATGGTCCTGTCTATTTCGCTTTTAAAATAACTGTTCTACCCAAATGTTTCTCTCCATTCCCTCTGCATAAACCCCAACCCAAATCCATTGACTCATTCTTGAATTAATGTAATGGCCTCCAGCCGAGGCCCTTACCCAGCATGCTCTTCTCCCCCCCAAACCCCAATCTATATTTACAAGCAAAGTAGATGGCTTTGTGATACAACTTTCTGGTGCCATTGCTCGCCTCAGAAACTTACCGTGGTTTCCTATGCATTAGCTATAAACCACTGGGCCTGATGTTCAAGGTCCATCCTGTGGCAGCTGTGATATTGTTTCCAATGTCTACTGTTCTCCCCTGTGGGAGATTTATACTTTCCCAAACAGCAACCTCAGTCTTGGCCACATGACTTGCTTTGCCAATGAAATGTGAGTGAAAGTGACATGGACCATTTCTTTTTAAAGGAAGAGCTCTAAGAGCTGTTATGGCTTTTCACCACCTCTCTTTTCCCTCTTCATGGGGAATTTTTTTTTTTTAATTACTACTCTTTATTTTATTTATTTATTTTGGCTGCGTTTGGGTCTTCGTTGCCGCACACGGGCTTTCTCTAGTTGCTGCGAGCAGGGGCTACTCTTTGTTGCAGTTGCGGGCTTCTCATCACGGTGTCTTCTCTTGTTGCGTAGCATGGGCTCTAGGCACCTGGGCTTCAGTAGTTGTGGCTCGCGGGCTCTAGAGCTAGGCTTAGTAGTTGTGGCGCACGGGCTTAGTTGCTCCGTGACATGTGGGATCTTCCCAGAGCAGGGCTCGAACCCGTGTCCCCTGCATTGGCAGGCAGTTTCTTTCTTTCTTTTTTCTTTTTTTAAATAAATTTATTTATTTATTTGGCTGTGTTGGGTCTTCGTTTCTGTGCAAGGGCTTTCTCTAGTTGTGGCGAGCGGGGGCCACTCTTCATCATGGTGCGCGGGCCTCTCACTATCGCGTCCTCTCTTGTTGCGGAGCACAGGCTCCAGACGCGCAGGCTCAGTAGCTGTGGCTTACGGGCCCAGTTGCTCCGTGGCATGTGGGATCTTCCCAGACCAGGGCTCGAACCCGTGTCCCATGCACTGGCAGGCAGATTCTCAACAACTGCGCCACCAGGGAAGCCCGGCAGGCAGATTCTTAACCACTGTGTCACCAGTCCCCTCCTGGGTAATATTAATGTGCCCCATTAGAGCTGCTCCTTCAGCCCGGACCTTGGACTAAAGAAAATGTGGTACAGAGATACAGCCAGCATGAGGGCTGAGCCTATGCTATGCAATTCAATGCAGACTTATAGGACGACTCCTGTTCATATAACATGTTCACATAACACGATCAAGAAATCAACCTCTGCTGTTGCAGCCACTGAGAGTCTTAAGTTGTTTATCATAGGGTAGCCAGAGAAAGAATACGGTACAGCCTCCATAAGCAGTCTGTTTTCTTGACTCCACACACGGTGCTCCTTTCCCAGGGCTCTTACTGGGGTGTCTGTCTGCTGTCCATAGCTTTTCTAGTCCTCACCGAATTAGAGCCACTTAACTTGAACCTATCATTTTCCTTGGTATCAACTTAGTCCCAAAAGATGTGCTTAAGATAGAGATTGCTGGCTCTGCCCAAGTTCTCTAGAGTCGGGCAATAGGACATCAGAACCTTGTAGATATTCTGTTAGTATGCACGATAGAATGATCACACAGCCTGACCCTTAATACCAAGTGGTTGATGCACTAATCGAACAAAGCTCTTAAATGTCCAGCCGTTCAAGGTAACACCTGAGGTCGCAAGCTTCAGAATCCACAACTTCTTTCTTAGAGATACATAAATAAAGTGACCAACGATTTGCTCAGAGTTAGATGGTTTCTGTGATTTCTTGAACTCTAGCTGCTGCCTTGGTGGCTGTTTTTTGCATACTATGGTGCTCTTAATTTGGAGATAGCAGCATCGTCAGTGGCTGCCCTGAAATGTGACCCAGTTCCAGGAAGAAATTACCAGAAGACTGATCCAAAGGTCCCCATCTCATGAAGAACTGTTCTTTTCAGACCCATTTTTTGTTATTCTCACCACCTGCCAACCTTTCTTTTTTTTAAAAAAAAAATTATTTATTTATCTATTTATTTATTTTTGGCTGAGTTGCGTCTTTGTTGCTGCGCGCAGGCTTTTTCTAGTTGCGGTGAGCGGGGGCTACTCTTCGTTGCAGTGCGCGGGCTTCTCGTTGCAGTGGCTTCTCTTGTTGCGGAGCACGGGCTCTAGGCGTGAGGCCTTCAATAGCTGTGGCTTGCGGGCTCTAGAGCGCAGGCTCGGCAGTTGTGGCACACGGGCTTTGTTGCTCTGCGGCATGTGAGATCTTCCTGGACCAGGGCTCGAACCCGTGTTCCCTGCATTGGCAGGTGGATTCTTAACCACTGTGCCACTAGGGAAGCCCCTGCCAACCTTTCTTATTCACCCTTCTGAATCAGACCCAGTCACGCCTTCCTCATGAAGCCTCTCACTTTTCAGGATACCTGGATAGATGTTGAGAAAGGGTCCAGGGAGACATAATATAGCAATGTGGTGCCAGGGGCCTGGTTAAACGCTAAAGTAACTCTCTCGTGAGTGCTCTAGCCACAGGCTGCACCAAGGAGGCAAGGGGATCTTCAGAACTTTTAAGAAGCAAATTAGGATCAGAAGCCAGGGACACAGAATTGGGCGTCAGAAAGCCAACAGTGGCATTAAGCTATAGACAGCAAGCAGAATCATTGGCCAGAAAAGGATAAAAGAAACGTGAGAGCAAGTATGAAGTGAGGATTAGCAACTGAGACACCAGTTCTGCAAATACTGGGTTTGAGGCAGAAGCTCTCTTCGTGTGGAGCCTAGAGGGTGTGGCAGGGTGAGGCAGTTCCTCCTTCAAGGATCTTCCATAACCACTTTGGTCCTCATAGAAAACCCTCTAATGCCAAGAAAAGGGCGAACACTAGCCACTGGACCAAACCCTCCAGGTCTGCCCTGGCTTATGAGTGAGGGTTCTGAGGTCCTCCCAAGGAGGACACCTGCTGGGTGTCAGTCTCAGCAAGGGCAGCCAGGAAGGAGGAGAGAAGTCACAGGCTAGGAGTTGGTGAGGGGGGGATTGGGGTTGGATTTGCAGAGAATTCAAGGGCAAAAGCAGGAAGTAGGGTGGAGGCTGGGCAGATGAGAAAGGGGCTGGACTGTTCAGAAAATAAGCAAACTAGAACAAGGTCTGAGTGCAAAGTGGGGTCAGGAACAACCCAGAAAAGGGATTCTGACAGCTATTTGACTTTTAAGCATTGGTTTGGGGTAATTCTCCTGGGCGGGAAGTAGAACTTAAATATCAAGCTCTGACACCCCCCTCCTACTGCTCTGAGCCATTGACTGTAAGATGTAATCATAGATCGTTTCATGTTTCCCCTGCTGTTTCACGTGTGTTTCTCTGACTCTCCCAACCAGGATCTAGACTCTGTCTTCCGATTTTCTTCAGTCTCTCCCCTTGTCTTGCGCAATTGTTACTAACTTATGAATTAATGCCCACCATCAGTCCTTTTTATTCTGTGTTCTTCTTGCCATTGCCAAACATGCATTCATTCAACAAGAATTTATTTTTATACATTATAAATAATAACAACATTTACTGAGTACTTATTAGCTGTGAGTCAAACATTGTGCTCATACACATACATCAATGAAACATTTTCCGGATCCCTGAAGAGCTCACAGTCTGGTGGGGGAGAGACAGAAATAAAAACAGAAAGATTTTACCCTGTCTAGTATATCAAGGGAGACTTCATAGTAGAGGTGATCATTTTGCCGGGTCCCAAAGGATGGATAAGAGTTCTCCTGGTAGACAGGGCAGGGAGACTTCCATGGGCACAGGGAACAGTATGAACACAGACACAGAGGTTGATTCTTCATCTCCACTCTATCCTGTAGCCATAGAACAAGGGATAAGGCCTCTTCTACACCTAAATTCAAGTCTTGAATAAGAACAAATACGCAATTTCTTTTTATACTATGCATGAAGTGAATACTGTGGCTTTGTTCTTTGATCTCACTAGCAAACATACAAGTAAAGCCCTCAGCCAATTGCTTTTTTGATGGGGCTGTTGAGTTTTGAAAATTGCTCATCGAGAGTCTAAACACAAGATCCTTTGCCCTTTTCATTATGAGCACTAGACTTGAGTGGCAACGCAGAAGAACTACTCTTCTCATCTTGTCTGCTTTTGATTAATTAACTGTTGTTGTGTACAGCATGAATAAATACTCCACATTCACTTTGACCACAAAAATATTCTGTTTTGCAATAATAAATTTAAAAGTGATTCCTGTTATCTACAAATTTCTCCTTTATTTCTCAGCAACCTAAAAATCTTTTCATTTAGCTAACATGGTCCAACAGTACTTTATCCAGCTCTGAGTGAGCACTTTTATCTTCTGAGATATTAGGGAATGCTTGAAATAACATGGATTCTAAAGACTGGTACATTGTAACATTAACACAGTTCAGAGAGGGTGGACTATTTATCCAAAGAGGAAGTTTTTTTCTCTGCTGAAGTCAAGTATTTCCCTCTGTTATCCCCAAGCCTTCAACACACCAGTAGCAGTTACGTACTCAATTTACGTGCCTCTCACAGCATGTGGAAACTTCTGGCCAGGGAGCATTTACTGTGAGTCCACTAGGTAAAGCCATGGCTGAGCCCCAATTAAGAATGCCAGTGCCGTGACTGGGAAGCAGTGGACTTCGGAACCACCACATGGCTAGGTGTGAGCATCCAGGAGGTGGGAGATGTTCTTTCATGTCTGGAAAGATCTCCATGATACTTGAACTCGAAAGTCCAGGGAGCAAATGGCCATGCTCTGACTGCTTTGATCCCGCTGTGGGTAGTACTTTAATTTGTGAGTAAGTTGTAATCTTGCCCTGCAGAACAGCTGAGAACCTTTTTTCTGGAATCAGCTCTGACCCAGATGGACTCTTGGGTTTAGGTGGATGGACAGCTAAGATGTGTATTGCCGTAGTATCTTATGCTCTGCGAGAACACTCGGGCTCTTTTTTGTTTGTTTTTTGTTGTTTTAGTTGTTGTTGGTGCTGGTGATGTGGAATGTGTGTGTGTGTGTGTGTGTAATTAGTTCTACATGTTAAAGAACAGATATCTGAAATCTCACTGTGTTTCCTATCCTTCGTCCTGCTGGCCCGTTAGAAGCACAGGGTCACGCAGGCAAGAGGTTCTCAAAGCAGCTTGAGGCAGCAGGACTTCCATCCCTCAGGAACTCTGCCTTCCTTCCCCGAGCCTGCCCTCTGCAGCCCTGAGTTCTTTTCCTGAACCCCTCACCTAAATCTCCACCTTCTTTTAAGTTCAAGATAAACCCTGTGTGGCATGTTTGTGATGTCGTGCAGAGGCCGCTGTCCAAAAATAAGCTCTTGTATTGAGGAGAGGAGAGGCTGGTTTCAAGAGGCATGCCAGCCCGCCACGGTGTTCAGCAGCGCTTATTGGTTAATGTCTGCAAATTTTCTTTTTCGACAAAAAGCTAAATGGGGCTCGTTAAACTCCTCTTGGTGTAATTTTTTTAAAAAAGAAAGGACAGGTTGAAAATAGCCTACGAACAAGTCTTAGGGGCAATGAAAGCTTTGGTTCTTAGGAAGAACTGGTGATGAGGTCCAGGGAGGGTGTTCACACTTGAAATTCAAATTTCTGCAGCGGCTGTGGGACCCACACAGGAGGGGAAGGCTGGAGCTGAGTGAGGCAGGCCTCGGGGGCAGGGCACCGGTTCCAAGAATAGACTCACACTCAGATTCAACTCAGTTTTGCTTTTTCAAGCACCTATTAACATACAAGCTACCAAATGGTAATAACAAAAGTTCCTGACTCATGCCTGCCTAGGAGGTCAGGATCCTGGTACAGTTTCAAGAGAGAGTTGGGACTGGAAAATCTGAAGGCCTGCCCCATTGTGAGGTACCGGCCCTGTGAAGAAGACAGCTGTCCTGACTCATCAAGGGCTGACAAGGCCTAGCCTTGCCTGCTGTGTGCTGAGAGAAAGAAATATAGCCGGAAGTGGGGTTTTAGTCACTGCCCCTCACTAATGAGCCCCGGTGCTGATAGCTAAGTGAGGGGGCTTCCAGGGGCAACACATTCTATTCTGACACCTCCCTCCCCAGGTTCTACTGTCGGTGAAAGCAAGGGCAAGGAGAGCTTTGCAGATGAAAATTAGTCATCAGTGAGCACTCTATAGCCCACGAGCTTTAACAAGGGCTTGTGTGTGCCGGCTTCTAGACCCAGCACTTGCAGGGTTGTGGATCCCTGGCCTTCTGAGCACCTGAGCCTGAGATGCTCTCTCCTGATCATGCCTCCCAGCTCTCGGCCGTGGTGCCCACCGCCTGGTTCCCCAGGACTGAGGACCTCTCTAGCCTGTATCAATTTCTTTTAATAATATTTTTTGATTGAAGTATAGTTGATTTACAAATGTTGTGTTAATTTCTGCTGTACAGCAAAGTGATTCAGTTACACACATATATATATTCTTTTTTATATTCTTTTCTGTTATGGCTTATCACAGGATTTTGAATATAGTTCCCTGTTCTGTACAGTAGGACCTGTCGTTGACCTGTACCAACGTTAATATGGATTCATGAACACAAGAGCCTTTCCTGCTTCTCATTGCCTCCTGGACGGACAAGGAGGGTAAAGAGGGGATGGCAAAGAATGACTCATTCTGTAGGAGGGAGGGAAAAGCTCTAGCCTCTCTTAAGGTTAGGTCACTGCTAGTCCCCACTTTCAGCAGGCCACAGGCGAAACACATGGGGTTGACTTAGAAGATCTTGAAGGTGTTGTCCGGTGATGACTTCTGGGGCTTGAGCTCTGTGACCTGTTGTCTCTGCTGGAGAACAATGAAAAGATGGCATTCAGAAGGTGCGTAAGGGGCTTCCCTGGTGGAGCAGTGGTTGAGAGTCCGCCTGCCGATGCAGGGAACACGGGTTCGTGCCCCGGTCTGGGAAGATCCCACATGCCGCGGAGCGGCTGGGCCCGTGAGCCATGGCCGCTGGGCCTGCGTGTCCGGAGCCTGTGCTCCACAACGGGGAGAGGCCACAACAGTGAGAGGCCCGCGTACCGCAAAAAAAAAAAAAAAAAAAAAAAAAAAAGAAAGAAAGAAGGTGGGTAAGGCTGAGACCGATGGAAGCAGAGACAGCCACTTGGCAGGTGCATGGTAGGGGGAGCATGTACCAGATTGGGACCCTGACTGGGTGACCCGTGAGGCCCCTGTAACCCTAAGATGCTATGGTTCCCGAGGAATGGGATTGGGGGATGGCTCCTGAGTCTGGAGTTGTAGCAGCCCTGGTGGCCAGTTGGCTCCTTTCCTTCCTCCAGTTCGTGCCACGGACTCAGGAACCCAGGCCTCCTCCCTATCTGCTGAACCATCCACATAGTAACTTACCCCAGAGGCGATAATTCTGTGGGCCCAGCCTTCTTGAGTGTAATAATAATATTGGAAGCCTTTTGTTGAAGGCTTATCACCTGCCGAGAACCACACCAGGATTGTTCCTACATTATTATCTCATTTATTCATCAGCCAGTCCCAGGTTCAACTCCCAGCTGTGCCACGTGTTATCAGGTGTCACTTTAGGCAAATTACTTAAATAAATTAATGCATGAAAAGAGGGTTAAATAAATTAATGCATGAAAGGAGCTTAGCAGAGTGCCTGGCACAGTACTCAGTAATGTTAACCATTGCTATTATATGCCAGGAGTGTCATTATTATTATCAGATCTATTTTATACATGCAGCCAATGCTCTCCAACCTGGGTTCACTGGACTTTAAAGCTTGTTTTTTTTTCCCCATTATGCCTCATTGCTTTTTAAGGCTTCTCCTTTTTTAAAATTAATTAATTAATTAATTAATTTTTGGCTGCGTTGGGTCTTCATTGCTGCGTGTGGATTTTCTCTAGTTGTGGCGAGCGGGGGCTACTCTTCATTGCGGTGCACGAGCTTCTCATTGTGGTGGCTTCTCTTGTTGTGGAGCATGGGCTCTAGGAGCATGGGCCTCAGTAGTTGTGGCATGTGGGCTCAGTAGTTGTGGAGCACGGGCTTAGTTGCTCCACGGCATGCGGGATCTTCCCGGACCAGGGCTCGAACCTGTGTCCCCTGCACTGGCAGGTGGATTCTTAACCACTGCACCACCAGGGAAACCCAAGGCTTCTCTTAAATGATGTGGCAATTATAAGACTCAGAATCATTTGAACTCTCCTGAGAGTGGAATAGTGTCATTTCTCGTTTCCTGTTAAATAGTTAAACACACTGACATACAGATCACAAGATGGTTTCACTTTAAAAATCACACTTGCAGGTTCAGGGGCTGTGTCTCACACATTTTTGTTTCCCCAGTGTCTAGCAGAGTGCCTGTCACATCGAAGGCACTGATTACATATGTATCGAGTTGAACTGACTTGGATCCAGAGGGAAAATGAAGCTGGTGAAGTAACTAGGGATTCACATCGCCCCTTGGCCATCCCTTGGGTGCCCCATTTGGCCCCAAAGGTCGTTGTTGCCATACTTCCCAGCCTACTGTGAATTAAGGGGCTTCTTTTTTTTTTAAGTTTCTTCTATGTTTCTTTCTTCTTAGTCATTCTTCTCAGTTTATTCATTCACCTATTCTAAGTAATCATTAAGTGCCTAGTATGTATCAGGCTCTGTGCTTGGTGCTGAGATATAATAATGGCAAGAAAACCAAAGTTCCTCCCCTCACAAAGGGATCCAGCAAGTATTTAGTAGGTGAGGTTGGAATAAAGTCAGTAAGGAAATACAGAATGTCGTGTACATGAAACAGAAAGATGTGTGTCCCATGTCCCATGCTCTGGTGGGAGAGCTGTGGGCTGCCCTGGGAGAGTGTGGCAGGAGTGCCTCACGTTGACTCATGGGATCAGTTCACAAGGATCAGTGGGAACTGAGTCTTGAAGGGAGTGGGTGCTACACAGGTAAGGGAAATAGGGGGAGGTTGTGTTTTCAGCAGAGAGAAGTGCTAGGAACCTGCTAACCCAACAGGGACCTAGTGGGTATGAAAGGGGGGAATAGAGCTTTTACTCTTGAGAAACAAGATGTGTAGAAATGGGGCAACCTGGGAAAATGTTTAAAGTAATAGCAACAGATAGAAAATCACATCAGATGATGAACATATGAGTGTGAATTCATCCAGAAGAATGCAGTAAGAGGTATTGTGTCAAAGTGAAATTCACAGACTACCTGCATCAGGGTTACTTGGGATGCTAGTTAACTATGCAAGGACATTATCTCAGACCTCAGGAATCACAATGTCTGAGGTAGGGGCCGGGTCTCTGCAAGTTCAGCAAGCACCATGGTGCCTATTAAGGTTTGAGAATGACTGTGAACAAGTATCTGCTGAGCACTTCCTAGGCCTCAACAAGCACCAACATTCAGGATCAGAGAGGAGTGGTCTAAGGCCCGGAGGAGATGGCCACACAGACCCTGGGGCATGAAGGCATGGTGGTCTCAGAGGTGGATAAAGAAAAGGGAGGATGTTTCCAGTAGATGAGGTTGGAATAAAGTCACTAGGGAGTCCAAAAAGATGTGTGTGGGGGACAGCAAAAATACTGCACTGGCTGGAATGGAAGGGCAAGATTGTAGAATAACAAAGATTTAGCTAAACAATTTCTAAGGAATTCTGCAAATGAAAGACATTTAATTAAATAATAGGACATTATTATTAAATGGTCTTCAGCAGGAAACGCCCCACTGCGGTGGAAATGCTACTGCAAGGATGGTTAATAGTAAAATACTTTTGCATTTATGACTTTGGACATCTCACTTACTTTCACTGAAACTCGATTTCTTCATCTATAAAGTAGAGATAGTAATACCTACCTTTCAGGGTTGTGAGGATTGAATGGTATGTATGTGACAAATCAATCCTATTCTGGACCAAGGCTGTATTGAAACAATAACAAAAACTAAAACCAAGCACACACAACTTTTATTAATCCATTGTTGTCGCTTATGATGTCTGATCCCATGATAATTACTGTACCTGTTCACGGTTTATTTCCTCTCTTCCTGTGTGTTGTATGCTTGTCTCTAGCTGCTCAGGGCTTTCTGGGAATCCATATAGCTAGCCTTCTCGTGGTGCGCCCTCTAGTGCTGGATTTTGTAATGACTCAGTCTTAGAACTGAGGATAAAGTCTTCTAATCTTACAATAAACTGTTCCTTAAAGCTAATATAACCTACATAAAAATACATCTTTAGTAGGATGCTTTGCACTGACGCCAAAGTAAAATTACTTTGTAATTTTATGGCTGTAATATCAACGACCGATTAAGGATTTTCTGCTCAAAGCAAAATCTCTTAGCAAATACTGCAGAGTTGAAGATAGAACCAAAGATACAAAATTTCTCCATCCTGAGGCTTCCCCTTCATGCTTCCAAAGCAACGGAAAAACCTTTCCTTCAAATACGTCTTCTACTGATTATTTTACTTAAAAAGTTTCCTTTTTTGAAAGAGTGGAAATATCACTAACTTGGGGACATCAGCAGTCTGACGTGTCATGCCGATTCTGTTATTGGCTAACTGGGTGACCTTGGCTAAGCAACTCTCCTTCTCTGGATCTTAGCTTCTGCAAATGTAAAATGAGAGATGTAGACTCCACTATCCCTCAGGGCTCTCCTAGCATGTGGCTCTTTGCCTATGTAGAGAGGCTGTGCAGGGAGTGGATATCGCGCAGGCTAGGAGTCAGAGACCTACATTCTTATCCCTGTTCCAGGATTTACCAGCTCTAGGACCTGGGCCAACCATTTAACCTGTCTGGACCTCTTTACCACACTGGACCCTGTTGCTCCCAGAGCTGGCACCAGTTTGCCCAGCACTGAAAAGCAAAATGTTAGGACTAGTGGCAGGACAGATACTCCTTATCATGGGGTCCTTGGCCCAGACTGTGGTCACCATATTGTGTCCTTTAACAAAACAAAGACAAAACTGGAGTCCCAGTGAAAGACTATAAGCCCACCGCCAGGACAAAAAGCTGTGGGCTCTGGCAGGTACTTCTGGGGCTTTTTTTTGTTTTTTTTTTTTTCGGTACGCGGGTCTCTCCCTGTTGTGGCCTCTCCCGTTGTGGAGCACAGGCTCCGGACGCACAGGCTCAGCGGCCATGGCCAACGGGCCCAACCGCTCTGCAGCATGTGGGATCTTTCCGGACCGGGTCACGAACCCACGTCCCCTACATCGGCAGGCGGACTCTCAACCACTGCGCCACCAGGGAAGCCCGATTTTTTAATTTTTTTTTAACATCTTTATCAGAGTATAATTGCTTTACAATGGTGTGTTAGTTTCTGCTTTATAACAAAGGATGATGCTTTAAATAGGCTTGTTCTCTGATTTCTCCAGCCATCTTGGGTAGAGGAGATTTACGTAAACCGCCTAGGAAAATGCCTCGTGGGAGCTAGCTGGCCTTATTTGTCAACAGTATTCAGAGGGCTGAAGGGAGAGGCGCCTTCCACATCAACGAGGCAGCTTCACGTCAACAATTATTTCCCTGAATTTTGAAAAACAGCTTCTGTCTTCAGGCTGTGTGACTGAAAGGGAGAAGCCAGGTTGCAAAACAATTCTGATAAAAGAGGCTCCGTGCCTCCCTCCACTTCCTCTGGGGCACCATCGCCCCCCTGGCTACTGAGGAGTCCCAGGAAGGCAGCGGGGGGCACGTGGGCAGACAGGTGCGGAGAGTCTGCTAGTGCTGAGGGAGCTGGCTCATTCCTCCCACATTGCTCTTGTTTTAAAAATTGAGACTCCTGCCAGCAATATATTTAGCATGATGTGCATAGCCACGCAGCTGTAAAGTTGACACCCCGTGGGATGAGGAAGCGGAAAAGCCATGGCTAGGCTTTCCCCCAGTGCCCTCCCTTCACAAAGGAAATCAGGGCTTCTTTGCACACTGCCCCAGATAAGTCAATTGAAGTGGGCACGTCTGCTTTCTGCAACGCTCCTCGCTTTGTTTGCAGTATCCCAGGAGATGGGTTGGAGAGAATGGGGAAAGGAGATTGTCACTGAAAGGGCCCTCGTTCTGCATTTCTAAGTCCCTTGCTCATATGATTAGGAAATCAAACACTTTATAACAATTCAGTGCCTACCAAAGTCTTATTTCTCAAAAATAAGAAAGAAGCCCCTTCATTAAAGAGTCCATCTTTTCTGCAGAGACAGACTGAAATCAGAAAACCTAGATTAAAGCCCACCTCAGTCACTTATTAGCTGTGCAAGCTGGGGCAAATCCTCAAGGGCTATAAATAAAGAAAATATATCCTATCTTCACTATTGAGCTCAGAGAGTGGTTATAAGAATGAAAATTAAAACGTGAGGGCTTCCCTGGTGGCACAGTGGTTGAGAGTCTGCCTGCCAATGCAGGGGATGCGGGTTCGTGCCCCGGTCCGGGAAGATGCCACATGCCGCAGAGCAGCTGGGCCCGTGAGCCATGGCCTCTGAGCCTGCGCGTCCAGAGCCTGTGCTCCGCAACGGGAGAGGCCACAGCAGTGAGAGGCCCACGTACCGCAAAAAAAAAAAAAAAAAAAAAAAACTGATAAGGTTTACACAAAGGATCTGGCAACTGGAAGGGATATTTAGGTGTGCCTGCCTGGCCCCTGGTTCATACTCAAAAAATATCTGTGGAATTGGCTGCTAGAGGGAGATATGTGGGATGTCAGGTATGAAGCAAGCAAAACTGATGGGGGGAGGTATTTGGGGCTTTGTCTTGGCTTACTCCCTTCAGTCCTTTATTTAGTCCGTCCACACATGAAAATGGCTTCAACTCCCTTCAGCCGTACTATCCCCACCAAACAGCTATCCACAAATGGTACACAGTGGACCTGATTCTCCAATCCCATCGCAGCAGCCTGGGCCCATCCATGTGCCCCATGGCTCGTTTGTAATGCCACTCAACATCTATTTTCATATACTAGGAGGCCAGTGCAACAGCCTCCTATAGACCTAAAGGAAAAGAACATCCAGGTGCATATAATCACCTCACGGGGGGGGGGGTCCCTTCTAGGCCACAGCTGGATTACGTTTACCGAACTCGAGTAGAGCTGCTCAGATGTGCATGGAAACACCTGGGGAGCTTGCACAGTGTGAATCTGATCCAGACGGTCTGGAGCGGGAACTGCCAATCAGCCCTCAGGGGGTGCTGGTGCTGGTAGCCCTCAGAGCAGGCTTGGACTGTCGAGGACATAGAGGACTATCAAGGACAGAATCATTTCTGCCTCACAACCCTGTTTGCTGCGGTTGACCCACAGTTGTAAGCCTACCCTCTTGAATTCAACCCCAATAAGACTTGGGGCTTCCTCTCCTCCAGCTCAGTGGCCGGTGCCCTCCGTCATGGGCAGGTGTTCTCTTGCCCATGGACTCTTTCTCATATGGGCTGCTCTGAGACACTTTGGAGACCCAGTTCCTGGGTTCTCTCACTTGCACTTTCTGAATTCCATGACCTACTCACAGATTGGCTGCTTGAAACTCCCCTTTTAGCCTCTGTTCTTGAGAGTTGAACTCTGTTGGAATTCCTTTAGGAATGGCCCTTTGGGGCAAAATCTCTTTAAGGAGGTTCCAGGTCAGCTCACAATGCACACTCCCAAACTGCACTTCTCTTTCACGGTAAACACGCACCTTTGCCCTGTTGTCCGTGGAGTGAACTTGCTGCCCAGACGGCACCCTCTGCACTGTTGCCACAGGCAGCCTCCATCAGACGCCTGCCCTTCCTTTTAGATTTCTCAGGCCTGGGGCCGTTACCCGTCCACGCCCCACCTCCAGGGACACATTTCAATTGCTTCAGAAGGTCTCCCTGAAGCCCGCCATCTCTTCTGCATTGTGGGGATTTGGGGTGAACCACACACCATCCACTGACCAAATCCTCCTCCTGCACTTCCCAGCTTCGCTCTCAGACCCCCCCAGCCTCTCTCAGGGTGAGGCTGGGTAGTCAGCTAAGGTCTCAAACCAGTTCTTACCTCCTTCTTTGCAAGTCCTGCACAGTTGAGCTAGCAACCCACTCTGGAAAAGGGGAGCACTTGCCACCTACTCTCCTGTGTCCTCAAAGGCCAGCCCAGGACTCTCTGCGACTGTAGCCTTTGATACTGTGACAGTCATGGAAGGAGGGTTTGGAACCCCAAAGCATTGTTTTTGACAGAATAAAGTGCAGCCCTTGCTCCCTAAGCTCCACAGGCGTTTGAAAAATATCCGTTCAAGTTCTTCTCCAAGCTATTTGACATAGCTTGACTGGGTCACTATGGAGTGACTGGGTCACTCCACTCACTTCCCAGCTTGGGAGAAGCTGAGGGAGCCCTGGGGGGGGGGAGTGGGCAGCATCTCTGAAAGTTAGACTATAAGAGCCCCAAGGGCAGGGACTCACCTGTCCCCTTCATGGTGCCCGTGCCCTGTCTGGCACATACGGGTGCTCATGGAATATTTGGGGAATGAATGACTGGTCACTAGGAATGTTGGTGACCAGGTCAACCCATTTCTCTGTGATGATGGTCCTTCCTGGGTCCTGGATTTTTTAGAGCAGTTCCTAATTAAAATATGTCCAAATTTGGGATTTGGAAATTATGGTGACTATTTCAGGAAGGGACGTGTTCAGCTTGGATCCTCTTTGAGCCCTCCTATGAAGGTACCACTCCACCCCCCTGGAAGGCAGTGTGGCCCAGGAAGCCCTGGGCCTTAGACAGCAGGAGGGGCTCTGGGGACATTCAGAAGTTGGTCTCTACTGGACACAGTGGCTGAATGGGTGTTGAGTGAAAGAGAGGGTGGAGTCCATGACTATTATAATTATTTTGTAAACTGTACCAGGTATTAGTCCCAATGCATTTTGATGGCTTTTGAAATGATTAATGAAAGAACCGGCTTCTACATTTATAAATTTATTTCACCAAAATATCAGGAAAAGTCTAAAAGTCAGTTGTATGACTTGATGCCAATTTGCCTCTTTTGTCTGGGGTCTGGGATAATGAATGCTTGGTGAGATTGACCTATTTCCCCCCTCACCCCCAGAAATCACGCATCCAAAATTCATTAAGAAGAGATGTGTTTATAGGCATCACCACCTCTAACCCTGTAAAAAACTAGGGAGCATTAACTAATTTCCATGGAATTAACCTACTCACCAGGGGAGATTGGCCGACTGTTCTAGCATACTGTAACACCTACCAAGCCCTATATAGGTAACATACCTATCGTATCCTGCTATTTCTATCAGCTATTTGTGCTGCAAACCCAAAATTTAGTGGCTCAAAACAGCGAGCATTTATTATCTCAGTTTCCATAGGTCGCAAACTGGGAGTGACTTACCAAGGGGGTTCTGGCACATGTCATGTCTTATGAGGCAGACCTGATGTCTACCAGGGCTGCAGTTACCTGGAGGTCTAATTGAGGCTGGAGGATTTACTTGCATGCTCACCTCGGTTGCCAGCTGGCTACTGACTGGAGGCCCTTTGTAATGATTAAAATGTAATATTTACAGTTTTATTATATTTGTAGATAATTTTATCCCACTAGGTACTTCTCTTTCCTAAAGTCTAGAATTACTGTGCTATGGGAGACTGTGACATTTTTTAACATTAAAAAAGAATTTTTGTACTGAAGTTCCTGGCACATAATAGATGTTCGCTAAATATTTGTTTGACCGGATTAAATCAAATGTAGGGCACCACCGAATAAGATGATCAATTTGGTCTCTGCCCACTCTAAAATCTTATGAATTCTTTACTTTAACTCAGAGGCAATTTACCAGTTTGAGTTTTACTGTAACCAATCACCCCTACATAATTAAAACCAGCTCTGGTCCACTGCATCATTTCCTAAATACTGGGAGACTTTCTGTTTCACATACATATAATGGCACTGCCCTCTTAGTATTCATATCTTCAAAATCCCTTACTGGAAATAATCTTCCCCTTTTGTATAAATGAAGTAGGTGGAATTTACACTCTACCCTTTGAAGGTTTTGCATTATAAATTCATTCAGGAACACGGATTATGTATGCTTGTGAGGGTAAAATTAGGAGACAATGTGGCACATCCCCAGAAAGGGGGTGGGGATTTCCAAGGCTCTTCACAAACCCCCAAACCTTTATTATTTTACGCTGTATAAGGTTATTAAGTTCTAAAATTTTTAATCAAAAATATGAAACAAAATATGTTGCTGGTAGGGTAAAGAAGCTTATGGTGCTCCCCTTATCCATCTGAGATCAGTCCCAGGAGGAGGGATGTTTCTATAGATTGGTCACGTTCCTGTCCAACTTGCAGAGATATTCTGGAGCCACGTTTTCGAAGGCTCAGGGCATGGGAGGCGGAGCTTAAGAAAGACTTCCGTCTTTGGGGATGGTTTTCCTCCGGAGGGGGAAGGAAGAAAGAGGTGTTGTGGCTGCTTCATATCAATCTCTGTTGTTTCTTCCCTCTCCGTCTTTCCCCTCTGTCTGGGTAAGTCAGAAGGGCAGGGCTGGGACTGGCTGCCCAGAACGGCTCTGTTCCGGGCATTGGTACCCACGCAGACTCACAGCTTTCTTCTTCTTGGCCCTCATTCCTGATTGTCGTGGCTTGGTTTTGCCCCACCACCCAGTGCTGGGATGAAGGGGCTGAGGCTTGGGTGGTGCCTAGACTAGGAGGGTCAAATAGGCTGTGGGTCCAGTTTTATTTCTAGGCTCTGGGCCACTTGACCTGGGCTCCGCCCAGCCTACTAGCGGAGTACAAAGCCCGAGTTTCCAAGCCATGTACATGTCGGCCTCCAGAACTTCTCACAGGGTTAGCAACAAGCGGAGGATGAGATCGAGGTGTTCTGATCTTCTCTCCAGGTCATCTGTTTTTGTTTACAACAATATGTCATGTTATTTAAGAGGAGGATTTTAGGTAGAGAACATGGGAAATGGACATTAATTCAGACAGTCTGAATTACAGGAGATTGTTCTGAAATGTAACAAACCACAAATCTAAAGTTAGAACACTGGGGTTCAAACACCACTGCATCCTATTGGCTAAGATATTTAGCCTCTGTTTTCTTGGAAGTGTGTGTGTTATATATACAACTTATAGGAGAGTTAGGAGTGAATGGGCTATCATATATATGTTACACAAATAGTAGTAGATGCTTGGTAGACGCTTCTTGAATTTCTATGATAGTTCAAATACATTTTACTGAATTTAAAATTTTCAGGTTATTTTTTCTGTTTTCAAAGACTTACTTGCTAAATTCATAGCATTCTTTTATTTTCAAAGCAAGGGATAAAAAGCTTATGTTTCTCAATATGCAGTCTATTTTGGGAATCAGCAATTACTTTTTTTTTTTTTTTTTTTTGCGGTATGCAGGCCTCTCACCGCTGTGGCCTCTCCCGTTGCGGAGCACAGGCTCCGGACGCGCAGGCCCAGTGGCTATGCTCCGGACGCGCAGGCCCAGTGGCCATGGCCCACGGGCCCAGCTGCTCTGCGGCATGTGGTATCTTCCCGGACCGGGGCACGAGCCCGCGTCCTCTGCATCGGCAGACGGACTGTCAACCACTGCACCACCAGGGAAGCCCCAGCAATTACTTCTTATATTCAAAGACTTGTATGGTTCTGACACACTACTATTTTGAACTATAGCTTTTGTCATTTAATTAGTCTCATTTAATTTATTACATTATGTTGATGCTAATTATGCATATTTTACCTAAAAGGATTAAAAACATTTCACAAAAATATTTCCCACATTTTGTGCCTTCATTCTACAAATAGATATTAGTGATTTTACCTAGTTTTCTCTATTATTCTCATTGAGGGACATTTTCTTACACAGAATCAACTTAGTATGTAGCCAAGTTTTAAAATAAACAATTTAGAATTTTATTTTGTTCTTGCAGTAATGTAATGGCAACACCACAGGCAAAATTAGTCAGATTCAGTGATTTGTCCAAGGACACACAGTTAATAAGTGGGAGAAAGCTAGCAGCCAAATCTGGGCAGCCTGACCTTAAAGCCTGAACTCTGACCAGCATACTACCCAGTCTCCTAATTGATGTCTTAGCCACAGTGATCACCATGAATCCGAAGTGTCTTTAGAAGTCCCGGCTTCAACTACTCTGTCTCTTCAGTTCATGATGATGCTCTAACTTGTTGAACTGTGTGTTCCATATTCTGGTAAAATTTTAACATGGGTGGCAACCATGTGTTTATTGAACAGACACTTACATTGTGCTTACTAGTCTAAATGCTCTATTAAAATTAACTTAATCCTTATCACAGCTGTATAAGCTGTGTATTACCATGTCACCTCCATTTTATACATGAGGCAATTGAAGAACAGAGAGGTTAAGCAACTTAAGCGAGGTTGCAAAACTAATAAATAGTAAATGGTAGAGCTGGGATTCAAAACCAGGCCACCTGGCTAGTAACCATTATGCCACATTGCCTCTACATTTGTGATAACAGTCAATGGAACACTTCTCATAAGCTCAGCACTCAATTAGGGAGATATAGACAAAGATTTTACCCTTCAGTTGCACACAAATTACAATAATAAATAGTTGTTCAGAGAAGGGTAAAGTTCAGGCAGGCTAGAGCAGGCTCTGAATGTATGGCAGACGCTGCTATTATCTATGTTATCTTCAGGCTCTTCCTCTTCCTTTCTAACCAAAGGCCAGTTTTGTTTAGGATAACAATGTGCCCAGTAAGAGGTGGCCGTGCAATCAAGTTCTGGCCAGTGAGATGACAGAGGAAGTCTGCTGGGTGGGGCTTCCTGGAAAGCTATTATTTTCCTGATACAAAGGTTCAGATTCAGTTGACAGGCACCTTTGACTTTTTGCCCTTGTCCTTGCCCTTTCTTTTTCCCTGGGACTCAAATACAATACCTGGAGTGGAGCAGCTATCCTACAACCATGAGGACTAAAGCCAAGTGCTAAGGATGGCAGACAAGGAAGTTAGAAGCAGCTTGGTCCTTGATTTCTTTAAGCAGCTGTAGCAGTCCTGGACTTCTTGATGTGTGAGAAAAAAATAAACCCTTATATGGTTAAAGCAATGTAGTCAAGTTTCTGTTACAAGCAATTGAACGAAATCCTAACTTATACAGAAAACTTCAGGAGTAGAAGAGTATCCATTTAAGCTTTGACGGTCAGAAATATTCAGCTAGGTTGGGGAAAAAAAGAAGCATACCAGGTGTGGAGTGTGTCCTACCCAATGACAAGGAAGCAGAACCAGCACAGTGGGTTCAGGGGAAGGTGGGAAACCAGCAGGTCTGGGAAGAGCATGGCTAGCACAGCTCTGTAGCACCTGAAGAAGAGCAAGAATGGTAAAGGAGCTGATGTATGAAATAGCATGGAAGGGGCTGAGACTCAGTGAGAGATGAGCGTTGGGCCACATCATGGATTTGGAACTAAGAGTTTGGACCTTATGAATACAGAGGTGGGAAGCATCGAAGAGTTTGGGGCAAGGATATGATATTAAAGAGCCTGCATACAGGTGTTCTATAAATGCTATTGGATCTTCACACAGTCAGTCCACAAATAGTTTTGAGCATTCTGCTATGTGCCAGTCACTGTTCTAAGCCCAGGGTGAGAGATCAAGATTCTGTAAGATGATGTAAGTTCAATTTCTGGGTCCCTAAACAAATATTTTAGAAAAGGGGTCCCATTATTCCTTTTTTTTGTTTGTTTTGTTTTAATTAATTTTTTTTTCTTATTAGTCATCCATTTTATACACATCAGTGTATACATGTCAATCCCAATCGCCCAATTCATCACACCACCACCACCCACCGCTTTCCCCCCTTGGTGTCTGTACATTTGTTCTCTACTTCTGTGTCTCAATTTCTGCTCTGCAAACTGGTTCATCTGTACCATTTTCTAGGTTCCACATATATGCGTTACCATCATTCCTTCTTAAATGATAAAACATGGAGTGTTTTGAGTGGGACTGGCTGAGTTCAAATCCTGGCTTTGTCACTTGACATCTCTGTGCCTCGGTTTCCTCAGCTGCATTATGCATCTAATAAAAGTACTTGCCACTTTGCTTAATTATGAGGATTCCATGAGGCAGGACTGACTCAGTGCTCCCTGTCTAAAGGCTGTCCTAGCTTCCCATTGTTCAGTCCCCCAGTCATGGAGCATCCCTTACTCCTCTTCTTGCATCAGCAAATTCTATTGGATTTAACTTCAAAATATCTCCAGAATCCCATTGTGTTGTAGCACGTTCACTGCTATCACCTGGTCGTGGCCACCTTCATCTCTGCAGTGGTTACTTGGTGCCCGTTCTTTCCAGATGTCCTCTTTAGGACTAGTGTGCCCATCCTCCACCCGCTGGTTATTGGTTGTTGAAAGCACAACCTGCTTCACTCAAAACTTACACACTCTTCCAAGGGGCAGCACTGTGAATACACTAATGTTACATGGCAAGGGGGAAGGCGGGTCACTAATCAACTGACTTTCAGATGGGGAGATTACCCTGATCATTCAGGTGGACCCAGTGTAATCACAAGGGTCCCTATAAATGAAAGAGGGGGAGAAGTCAGTCATTGAAGGAGATGTGACAACAGGAATAGAGGTAGGAGTGATGGGATTGCTGGAATTGGATTCTCCCCTAGAGCCTCCAGAAGGGTGGCAGGCTGTGAGATAGTAAATTTGTCTTGCCTTAAGTCACTGTGTTTGTAGTACTATGTTACAGCAGGCACGGGAAATCCATGTGATTTTGGACAACTCTGAAGGGCCATCCCAGCTCCAAGAGCTTCCCCTAGGAGTGGCTGAAGCCTCAGTTGCCACCATCTTGCAGGCTGGCTTCTCCCTCTGCCCTTATCTGCCTTCTTTGTGTCTTTACAGGTGTATTTCCCAAGCACACACCCCGAAAGCCTTCTGCATGCAATTCTCCATCTCAGATTTGTTTCCAAGGAGCCCAAGGTAAGACAGTCTCTCACATGAATTGTTGTAATGCCCCCTGCATGGTCTCCATGCTTATACCCTTAACTCTCTGTTGCAGGCTCTTCTCAACATAGTAGACACAATGACTCTGTGAAAACATAAATTAGATCAAGACACTCCATGGCTTTCCTTTTCACTCGGAGTAGGGGTCAGATCCCGTAAAGGAACCGAAAGGTCCTTTCATAATCTTCCCAACCACCCTGACAATTCCTCCTCTGCGTCATCTCCCATGACTCTCCCCCTTGTTCACTCCACTCCAGCCACACGGGCATCCTTGCTCGTTTTGAACCTGCCGGGCAAACTCCTGCCCTAGGACTTCTGCATTAACTCTTTTCTCTGCTCAATGCCACTTTTCCAGTGGGATCCCTGATCACTCTATTTAAAATAGCAATTGCCCTTCATCCTACTCTGGTACTCCCTATCCCTCTTACCTGCATTATTTTCTCTATGGGCCCTAGAACTTTCTAATATACTATATAATTTATTTATTTTTGTTTATTGTTTTTGTCCTCCCGCTAGACTATACCATCTATGAAGATGAGTATTTTGTTTATTTACTGCTATGTCCCCAGTGCTCAGGACTGTGGCTGGCAAATAGCGGTCACTCATAAAAATCTGTTTGATGAATAAATGAATAAATGCAGGTACAGTATTTAGAACAGTGTCTGGCACGTAGTAAATGCTTAATAAGTATTAGCTATTACTTTTTGCTGGTAGAGAAGGGGTCATGAGATTCCTGGCATTTCAGAGACAACTTATACTGGTATTTGATCCTATGATCCTGCAGGAAGAGGAAGATAAATCACATACACATGTTGATCAGGACCTTCACTTCCTTGCTTCTATGTGTGTGATCTAACCCCGGGATGAGCTGTAGTCTCTTTAGAATAGACTTAAAAGCAAAAGTCTGAGTCTCTCACATGGACGGAGGAGGTGACCAAGGATGCGAGAAAAAGGTGTGGGCTGGAGTTCTTTTTGGAACCACAATTTGGGCCCAGGGAACAGAGGTCAGGAGAAGTCTGATCTGGCTTGAGGTCAGGCCTGATCCATCCCAGGACCTCTTTGGGAAATGGTGAAAGTTCCGCAGTTATACTGAGACAGGAAGGCTGACGGCAGTTTATACTGATTCTAAACTATTTATTGGAAGGACTGCCCTGTTTTAATGAGATTTCTGTGAAGAAAGAGTCCAAAGGTCTATTTCATATCCTTGTTCATGAGCCTTATCCTTTCTTGAACTGTGTGTGGTCAGCCCAAGGTACTAGCCAAAGGTGAGGTCCTTTCTTTTCATAGGTTTTGGGGAAAGAGGCTCAGAAATGTACTTTGAGATGGGAAGGAGCCAGAGTATATGCATGTAAATTTGTAAGATATCCTGAATCCTAGGGAAATACACACTCATCTTTAAAAAATATCTATTCTTCTTCATATATAGATTTGTATTAAACTACAGAAGAACAACATAGTTAATTCTGCCGTCTGTTGGTTGAGCATTTCGAAGAAAAGCTCTTGTGTATGAGGTACTTAAAATCATTGAGTCCTTGACTCCAAAATATAGATAATGCCTAAACTCTCAGGGACAGGAGGGGATTTGTCCTATTTTAAAGATCTTGTGCGATAGACGCTATAACTTTTGTTGCTGGTTCAATCTCAAATTAGACAATGTCTTGGAATGTCTTAATAGCATTGAAGCTCATTTCAATGCTATTTTGATCCCTATTGATCATATTAGCACCCAATGAGTTGCTAACCCTGGAAATTGCGTGTTTGAGATATATATGAAGGAACTCCTGTAATTTTTTTTCCAAAATAAGGTTAATTCCTAATTCTTTAATAGTTTTTTTTTTAAAGAGATGAGATGGGGGAGCTTTCCTGATATTCGTATCATGTTCAAATCATGTCAAAGTGCTTCAGGTTTCCACACCTATCACACAGTGCTTGCTTATTAAAAGTTGAATTCCTAATTCCTTTAAAAATTAACCCATCTTTAAATATCTCTTCTAAATATTCAGAGGGCAAAACATGAAATAGACAATAATATGCACATAGAGGATTCCTTTTAGCCCTTAAATAACATACATCTTTGTTGTATTTCTGTTGATGGGAAGTATGAGCTCTATCTCACATCCTTGTGTCTTGAAGACTTTTGAAATAACACACATTGTTGAGGTAAGGTTTTCACTTAGAAAGTTATAGTTCTTTTTTCATTGCACTTTTATTTAGTGATTTATTTTCCGTCTTGTCTCAGGACAAGATGAATTGGACCAAATATGCAACCTCATACCTCCATTCTTACTGTATGTATGTCATCTTGGTTTTGGTAGGCCACATTATTAACTGAATTTTGAATGAAAGCCTAATCTTCTAAGGTGTGATGGTCCTGTCCAGGGCTGCCTGCCCATCCCACCTGCTTGTCACACTTCACCCTTGTAGTCATGGCTCACTATGTCCCTGCTCTGTTGACATGGATTGATGATTGATATTTCTAGCCATCTGAGTCCACATCTAAATGATTTTTTAAATCTAATTTCTTCAAACGTCATGTATTATAGGGCTGTGTCCACATCTTCAGATACTTTGCTGAAAGGAATAGTCAGTGAACAAATTGCAGTCAAGTGCTCTCCCTTCCTGCCTTCTCAAGTTCACCCCCGAGTCCGCGTTAACGTGACGCATGCTTGAACTTCCACCTGTATTTTTAAAAAATTCTGCATCATCCTTTTCAATCCTGCTTCTTGGTATCTAAAGTGTCTCAGCAACATCTTCAAGCAATAATCAAGGGCATAGTTTCCCAAAACTATAGCATTCAAAGCATCCTGCTTGGTTGTTTGCTGATTTTTTCCAGGCAACCTCTTTTTATTTTATTTTTTTTAATTTTTATTAATTTATTTATTTTTTCGGTACACGGGCCTCTCACTGTTGTGGCCTTGCCCGTTGTGGAGCACAGGGTCCAGACGCACAGGCTCAGCGGCCATGGCTCACGGGCCCAGCCGCTCCGTGGCATGTGGGATCTTCCCAGACCAGGGCATGAACCCGTGTCCCCTGCATCGTCAGGCGGACTCTCAACCACTGCGCCACCAGGGAAGCCCCTCTTTTTATTTTAGGAATATAACAGGAATCCAGAGCTAATGATTTATTGCCCTTCTATCTTCAACATAACACTTCCTACCATAAGCACATTTCTAAGACTCTGTGACAGTCTTAAGGAGCTTCTATTTGCTGCGGATACTCTATCAGCTATTGTTTTTAAGCTCCCCAAAGAAGGCAGAGCATTTCTGAGAGTTAATTCAGACCATGTCCTGATGGGAAACACCACCAAGATCATGTACTAACATGAACCCTGTGAACCTATTAGCCAGAGATTGAATTTTTTAAATTGAGGTATAACATACAAACAGTAAAGTGCAAGAATCTTGTATAAAGTTGATGAGTTATACACGCTCACACCCGATGTAGCCACTGCCTAGATCAAGACATAGATTTTTCCAACATCCCAGAAGGTTTTCTTGTCTTCTTCAGCCCTCCCTTTTCCCAGTTAATACCCCACTCCGGGTAACCATGCATCTGACTTCCATCACCATAGATTAGTTTTGTCTGTTCTCTAACTGCATAATAAATGGAGCCACACAGTATGTGTGCTTTAGTGTCTGGCTTCTTCCTCATCAGTATGTCAGTGAGATCATTCATGTTCATATCTGCAGTGGGACTGCATTTTTCTTTCTTTCTTTTTTTTCCTATTGCCGTGTCTTACTCTGCTGTATCAATGCTCCACAGTTTGTCCATTCTACTACTGATGGACATTTGGATTGTTTACAGCTTTGGATGACTGTGAATAAAGCTGCTTAGTCGGGCTTCCCTGGTGGCGCAGTGGTTGAGAGTCCGCCTGCCGATGCAGGGGACACGGGTTCGTGCCCCGGTCCGGGAAGATCCCACATGCTGCGGAGCGGCTGGGCCCGTGAGCCATGGCCGCTGAGCCTGCGCGTCTGGAGCCTGTGCTCCGCAACGGGAGAGGCCACAAAGTGAGAGACCCGCATACCGCAAAAACAAAAAAACAAACAACAAAAAAAAGCTGCTTAGTCAGAGATCTTTACATGTAAAAGAACACTTAGCCACACACAAATTCTGGTATTTGGACAATCCTTTATGTGATGATAGACACTGAGTAGAAAACCAGATCAAGAACCCTAGGATGCTTTTTGTAAGACACTGAAAATCTATGTGTCATTCAGGTTGAAATCAACTGTAAGAGCGCAGGCAACAAAAGGAAAAAAAAAGATAAATTGGACTTTATCAGCTTCATGGACATTTGTGCACCAAAAGATACTATCAAGAAAGCAAAAATGCAACCTACTGAACGGGAGTAAAATATTTGCAAATCATTTATCAGATGAGATTAATATCTAGAATATATAAAGAATACCAAAATCTCAACAACAAATAAATAACTCAATTCAAAAAATGAGCAAAAATATTTGAATAGACATTTCTCCAAAAAAGATACACAAATGGCCAATAAGCCCATGAAAAAATGTTCAACATCATTAGACATCAGAGAAATGCACATCAAAACCCCACTGAGATATCACTTCACAACTACTTGGATAGCTATAATTTTATTTAAAAAGAAAAGAAAAGAAAAAAAAGGAAAATAAATTGGAGAAATTGGGAACCTCATGCACTACTGGTACAAATGTGAAAATGATGCAGCTGCTGCAGCAAGCACTTTGACAGTTTCTTAAAAGGATGAACATAGAACTATCATATGACCCAGCAATTTCAGTCCTAGGTAAAATACCCCGAAGAATTTAAAGCAGGGACTTGCACAGCTATTTGTACAACAATGTTCATAAGAGTGTTATGGACAATAGGCAGAAGGTGAAAACAACCAAAGTGTCCATCGACAGATGAATGGCTAAACACATATGGTATATACATAAAATGGAATATTGCTCAGCCATAAAAAGAATTGAATTTTGATATATACTACAACATGGATGAAACTTGAAAACATTATGATTAATGAAATAAGCCAGACACAGAAGGACATCTATTGTATGATTCCACTTATGAGGTACTTAGAATGGGCAAATTCACAGAGACAGAAAGTATTATTAGAGGTTACTAATAACCTCTAACAGGTTAGGCAGAAAGGAGAAGTTATTGTTTAATGAGTAGAGAGATGTGTTTGGAGGGGGGATGATTAGAAACTCTTGGGTGTAGATAGTGGATGGTTATACAACATTGTGAATGAATTTAACTCCACCCAGCTGTATACTTACAAATCGTTAAAATGATAAATAATACATTATGTATTATGTATATAATATGTATATGTATGTATAATAAATAAATCAGCTGTAAGTATAAACAGTATTTCTTTGGTATTCAATCATTTGACACATTCTTATTGGATATTAGAGAGTATTAGTGTTAGGCACTTGCAGAAAGAAAGATGAATCAGGCATAATGTATTAGCTTCCCATTGCTGTTGTGACAAATTGCCACAAACTTAGTGGCTTAAAGCAACATACATTTATTATCTTACAGTTCTGTAGGTCAGAAATTCAAAATGAGTCTCAGTGGGAAAAAAATCAAGGTACAGCAGAGCTGTGTTCCTTCTGAAGGCTCTAGTGGAGAACCAGTTTCCTTGCTGTTTCCAACTTTTGGAGGCTGCCTGTGTTCCTTGGCTTACGGCTCCCCTTCCAGCTTCAGTGAAAAGCAACTGCAGCACTTTAACCCTGCTTTTGTTATCACACCTTCTCTGCCTCTGACTGTCCTGCCTCCCTCTTTCATTTACGTGGATCCTTGTGATTACACTGGGCCCGTCTAGGCGATCCAGATAACCTCCCCGTCTCTACAGCTGATTGGCAACCTTAGTTCCATGTGCAACTTTAATTCTCCCTTTCCATGTAGCCTATCGTATTCATAGATTACAGGGATGGGGGACTGGGATTGTCATCTTCGGGGGGTCGTTATTCTGCTCACCGTACATACCTTCCTGACTTCAAAGATTAGCAGGGGAGATACAACAATAAAATAAGTCATGAGTGGTGCAGCCGAAGTGCTCTGCATTTAGGGTGAGAAAGATTATTCCAGCTGAGAGAGAGAATCTATAAACTCTTCTTAGAGACTATATAGGAATAATACCAGGGTGCCCTCTATGTCAAGGACTTCGGGGTTCGCACAGCTTCGTGGCATATGTGAGCTATATTCCACATCTAATGGCCAGGCACGATCATAAGAAAGCGGCTGATCAGTCAATGCCAGAGGGTGATCCACAGTGGCCACCCAGCGGCAGGATTCAGGTGGGTCAGCTGGGGGACAGGACAGCTGTGTTGCCGCTGCTTGACAAGCAAGGCTGCCGGGACCATTAAGTCTCGGCGTGATCCACAAGTGACTCTTGCCCATGGTACCTGCTGGTAAGCCAGAAACTCAGAGAAATGTGAATTCTGGCACTAGCATCAAAAGTAAGTGTGAGACAGACATAGAGAACAGACCTGTGGTTGCCAAGGGGGAGAGGGTTGGGGAGGGATGGAGTGGGAGTTTGGGATCAGCAGATGCAAGCTATTATATAAAGGATGGATAAACAACAATGTCCTACTGTAGAGCACAGGGAACTATATTCAATATCCTGTGATAAACCATAATGGAAAAGAATTTTATAAAATGTGTATATATATATATATATATATATATATATATATGTATAACTGAATCACTTTTCTGTACAGCAGAAATTAACACAACATTGTAAACCTATACTTTAATTAAAAAAAATATGGCTAGGTTAGGTGGGCCAATGTAACCAAATGCTTTTATAGCTCAAAAAAAAAAAAAAATCAATGTGAGAGACCTAGAAATAAATGGCAGCCTGGCCCTGTGATTCTCTTACACACAGTGTGGCTACAATTTGGGTTGCATACCAGTGTTTGCATTTGCTCTGGATTAGCCAAGAAGTGACCTCACCAGCATTTTCATATAAATGGCTGCTAATAGAAGTCAGCAAGACCCACTGTATCTTTTTGTTTGTTTGTTTTGTTTTGTTTGTTTGTTTGTTTTTGCTGTATGCGGGCCTCTCGCTGTTGTGGCCTCTCCCGTTGCGGAGCACAGGCTCCGGACGCGCAGGCCCAGCGGCCATGGCTCACGGGCCCAGCCGCTCCGTGGCATGTGGGATCTTCCCGGACCGGGGCACGAACCCATGTCCCCTGCATCGGGAGGTGGACTCTCAACCACTGCGCCACCAGGGAAGCCCCACTGTATCTTTTGATGTAGGATTTTTCTTAAAAATGACATCTTTGTATCCTCACAGTAGCACCCAAAAAGCACTTTAAACTCACAGGGAGGTGGGCTGGGAAACACTTCTCTCTCCAGGTGCAAAAGTGACGCATTCTGTGCCCCCAAGACACAGCATCACAGAACAACTCTACTAAACATCCAGGCATATAGAGCTGTGGCCACTACAGGATCCCTTCCCAACCAGTGTGCTTCGGTTTTGTCCTCCATGTTTGTCAGGGAATAACTTAATCCACCGGAGGCATAATATGTGCTCAATAAATGTTTAATAAATGCATGAAATGGGAATAAGCAAGTGACTTCAAGTACCTAAAATTCTTAACCCAGATCTAGGTTGTGGTTCTGAAGGATCACACCTCTGTGATCACACCCATTTCCTTGCAATGACCTCATGTCTACACACATCGTTGTTTAGTCAGTTTAACAGACTTGTTGCCAGTCTGTGTGAACTCTAATTAGAAAATCACATTTAAGGATATTAGAAAAAAATGTATTTAAAGTTTGTCTTATAAAAACAAGAAAATTTTCATTAGCGTCTTTGCCTTGGTTAAAGGAAAACATTGTTGGACCTTTGCAGCCTTGCTTGTATCCTACCTCCAAGGGCACATCTGACCCACCAGATGAAGCTGGCTGCCCAGGGCCCAGGAGTTTGTGCCCTTTCTCTCCTCTACTCAATGACATCAAGGAATAATAATAACCTGTTTCATCTGTGTGGCTCAAGGTCTGCAAGGCCCAAAGTATTTCACTGTTTACCGTGAGAGGATGTTTGGGAGAGCTGCTTGTGAATCTCTAGACACGGCCAAGGTGCCACCCCAGACTCATGATCCCCTTATAACTGGAATGTATTCAAGGATGTGTGAAGTCCTCAGGAAATCAGATGCCCCATCTTTGTTTAGGTCTGGCATAACCTTTTATGTCACTTTCTCTTTCTTTTTTTCTTCTATCTCCTTCCTTCCATGTATTTATTAATTCAACAACTATTATTGAGCACCTACAGTGTGCAAGGGGCTGATTAGGAACTGAAGCTTCAGCTGGGAATAAGACAATGGTCTTTGCTTTCATGGTTTTAATGTACTAGTGAGAGGGTAGGGTCATGAACAAGGGAACGGATTAATTAATTAATGAAATATGCTTCACATTATAGGTATTAGGAAGGCAGTTAAAGAGGGTGCTGTGATAGAGAATCATGTGGGGAAAGTGTGTTCTTTCTTATGTATTGAAATGTGTGTAAATAGACAATTGTCTGCAAGTGTGTGAATAACACTGAACCAGCCTTTTTGTGGCAGCTCCTAGAGGAGAAAGCTTAGGTTAGTCCTCCTGGTAAAGGAAGAAAATGAAAACTTAAAATGCCAGGGCAATTCATCTTGTGAGGAACTCAGAAAGTAAGGGACATCCATCTTGTTGATCATAGTGTGTCCAGTGTACAGCAGCATGCTGGCATACAGAAAATGCTCCAAAAAAGTAATAATTGGTGGAAAAACCAACTGACCCTGCAAAACATATGTTTATAAGACCAGTTCTTTCTTTTGTCCTAGGTAGAAGGAAATCCAGCACTCTTGAGTGATTTCCAGACACCTTTCCATACATGGCAGACTTTGATGGCTTTAGGCAGGACCTTCTGGGAAGGCACTTAGTAAAAAGTACCATACATTCAGGGATGCATGGAGAACTTTCTTCACAGCCTCATACAGGAGGTCAAACCATAGGAGGACACCTCCTGGAATTATCAAGACATTGATGCTGGCAGATTGGATGTTTGGGTAAAGGATTATCTCTTGGGACCAGATTGCTATTTACCAGAAGAAAATGAACACTCTTGGCCCACCCTGGGAAGGGTTCATTAGGAAAACACAATACCCAATTATAGCATTTACCCTCTAGTAATTTATTTAATTGTGCACACATCAGCCTCTCACTCCAATAGACCATAAACTTCTCTTGTGACAACCTAAAGAGTCTGACAGGAAGAAGGGGTCAAGTCTTGTCTTGAAGCTGTATTTTCATAATAAGCATGTGTTTTGAGATTACAGGTTTTACATGAATAAAAATAGCATTTTCACTCTTTTCATTAGATTTCACACTTTTTTTTACTATCATAGTCATCATGTGACTGGGTGGCTTTGAGGTGGCTGCTGAAGATCATGGCCAGGCCAACTCCTGCTGCCCCCTACGTGTAACTTATTTTATTTATTTATTTATTTACTTTTGGCTGTGTTGGGTCTTCGTTGCTGCACGCGGGCTTTCTCTAGTTGTGGCGAGCGGGGGCTACTCTTCGTTGTGGTGCACGGACTTCTCATTGCGGTGGCTTCTCTTGTTGCAGAGCACGGGCTCTAGGCGCCCAGGCTTCAGTAGTTGTGGCTCGCGGGCTCTAGAGCGCTGGCTCAGTAGTTGTGGCTCACGGGCTTAGTTGCTCCGCAGCATGTGGCATCTTCCTGGACCAGGGCTCGAACCCGTGTCCCCTGCATTGGCAAGCAGATTCTTAACCACTGCGCCACCAGGGAAGCCCCCCACAAGTCTTTTTCTTGTTGATTTCTTAAATCCCCAATGTTTAGCATATAGTAAATAATTGTTGCATTGAGCTTAAACACTGAGAATAAAGAAGTAATTTTAAAAAAAGAGAACATAGTTATACAAGTGTTAATCTTATTCCTCAATACTTGTATTCGAATGTGTTTCCCATCATTAGTTATTTTTGGCATTCCCAGTGTGATCTACAAGAAACTGCAACAGGATAATCATACTGAATTCAAAAAAATTCATCTCATGCCATCTCCAATAGGGTGTACTGGAGACCACAGGGGAGAGTAGAGAGGCATATTGTCTTAGAACATTTAAATTTAATATTTAAATATTCATTTAAGTGTGTGAACAACAAAGATACACTACCGGCTGGACGCACGTCAGACATTTATTTATACCTACTGTCCCAATCCTCCCTCTCCCACCCAAACCGATTGACCCCCCGAAAGCCCCCCGAGACGGGGGAATCTCTAGAGATAAACTGTCATGAAAACCCCATAAGCTTTCCTTCCCCAGGACATGGCATTAGAGAAGTGATCTCAGCTAAAACAATTATCGCTGGGCTACTGCCAACAGAGAATATTGTATTCCCGGCTTAATAATAATACAAAAAAGAAAATGTAAGTTGAATCCAAATGAAATATAATTCTATCTGCTTTTTATCCAAGTGATTTCGGTGGACAGAGAGTAGGGGCTCTGCTAAGAGCAAATTAAATGAGTCCTGGGATACATCACAGTGGCTTTTAGAGGGAAGGAAGGTCACACCCCCCCCCAAAGGCAAGTCTCTGAATGTCTGAAAAGAGAGGGAGGTGAGGGTGGATTGAAGCCCTGCCTTACTGATATTCCTCGCCGGAGGAGTGTTCTTCCCTTGGAAAATCACTGCTGTAAGCAATGGGGAGCGACAGAAGATTCTTGAGTAGGCGAATGGCAGGACCAAAGTAGCATTTAGGAAGCTGAATAAATATTAGTTGAATGAATGAATGATTCAGATTAAGGGCAAGACAGAGACATGAATTTGGCTACTTCTTTTTTTTTTTTTTTTGCGGTACGCGAGCCTCTCACTGCTGTGGCCTCTCCCGTTGTGGAGCACAGGCTCCGGACGAGGAGCGCAGGCTCCGGATGCGCAGGCTCAGCAGCCATGGCTCACGGGTCCAGCCGCTCCGCAGCATGTGGGATCTTCCCGGACCGGGGCACGAACCCGTGTCCCCTGCATCGGCAGGCTGACTCTCAACCACTGTGCCACCAGGGAAGCCCTTGGCTACTTCTGAATATGGATTTTAATAAAGGATTTAGAAAAAAGGATTAGAAAATAATATCCAATCAATACCATAATTATAGTTTTAGGTTACTTGTAGCTTTCTATCTGCTTATTCTTAGGTTAATGTAACAAAGGTGTTAAAACAGATCTGACTTGTGGAGGTGATAAAATGCAGCTCTACTTTTGTTTTTACTGATGACATTTATTTTGTGTGGCACTCTTTTCCTGTCCTGGATAAACACGATTCACCTATAGGTAATAGACTGTCAGTTCTGTGGTCATTTTAAGTCACAAACATGGCCTAAGACACATTAGAACACACAGCTCTGGGAATAATTAAAACCCTGAATTCTATTTAATGTCAAATCTTGCTTTCCCTGGCCCACATTTGGCTGGCAGCCCACATTTCCCCTTTATTTCTCTTTTCTTTCTTCTCCTTCCTCATTTTTAAGCATACTCCTAGGGTTGGAACACAGAGAAAGGGAAGATGACAACAGGAAGTGATCTTCTGCTGTATCTGCCTTTCCTTGGCTTTGTGCTGAGTTAGGCTCATGTTTAAAGCTGACGTTCTCTTGAGGGCACTTTCGGATTCTCTGGAGATGTGTTTGTTGATGCTCCTTTTTCAGCTGGATGCCTACCCTCTTCTCTGAGGACCCATCCACACACTGCTGGGGTCCCATTGCCCTTTCTAGGTGGTCCTTTAAGGGGATCCTAACACAACCTTAGGATGGCAGACTCTTGATCCTGGGGACTCTGCACTGGGAAAACACTTGTACTACTGCTGGAGGGGGTTGAAGTAATTTCCCAGACAAAGTGGCTAGTTGCCTTGACACCATCATCCCCAACACATTTTCTCTCCTACCCTTCATATTTTCTGGGGCAGAAGTTAGCCCTCAGCTCACAGTGTCTCCCAAGCTTCAGACAACACCTGCCAGACTCTCAAAGTGGCCATGTTGAACACCTCCAAGACTTGACCTCCTTTATTTCTTCAGGGGATGAGAGGTTTTGAGGTTCTTAGGACAAATTTCTCCAAAGAAATCCTTCTCTCTAGAATCTTTCCTCTTGCTTCCCATTCTCCCAAAACCTTTTATACTTTTGAAATGCAAAAGAAGCCCCTGCATAAATATCCTGAATTTTTAAATCAAACTTCAGATTTCTTTTAAGAGTCTTCTTGTGGCAGTCTGTGTCATATATACCTTGGTACCTGAGAGCTATAACATCAGTCCCGCTGGAGAAATTGAGGTGAGAAGTGTTCTATTTAATATCAAGTTACATTCGCTTTAAGTAGGGCATTCTATACAGCAGCTTTAATTCCACTCACTTAATATTCTTGTCCTTTCAAAGTCTGAAGTTGAAAGAACTTCCAGAGTACTCAGACAAACTGGTAAATGATATCTGCAATCTTTTTTCATTCGTAATTCATTAATTTATTAAACATAAAAATTAAAAGCAGAGTGGGCTGCTACTTTTCACCTAATAGGTTAATAAATATTAAAAAGTATGGTAAAACTTAGTAATGATGTGAAAAAACTTTCACAAACTGTTAGTGGAAGTAAACATTAATGCAAAATTTTGGAAGGTAATTTATTAACATACATCCAAATTTAAAATGCAATCTCTATTGATTGCAACCATTGCCTGACCTTCAGAGACAGCTCTGGGTTGTGTAGAAGATTTTACAATTTGAGGGGCACTCTTTAAGAAAGAGAATGAAAAATTAGGAATACAAAATTGGATATGAAAGCAAATATTTAGTTAGAATGCGAAAAAAATTTACAACAAATTACAAATTTTAAAATGCTGACTGATAAAAGAAACAAAAAAATCCAGAAAAATTACATGATGCTTTTGTGAATAAATTATCTTATACACATACTTCTAGAATTTCTTTTGAATTTTGATATGATTCAAGAATTCTGAATAAATATAGAAAATAATCTGAAATTAAGGCGTGCACAGGAATAATTAAAATGTGTTAAAACACTTCTACATTGCATTATGCTACTTGATTATATAATCACATTATTTTTATATGACGTACATCGATTTGTTTATAAATATGTATAGTGATTTTGTCCCTGGGTTGTCTCTTTAAGTTCTTATGCTCCATCGATGGATAATTTTTCACCTCTTTTTGTCTAAAACTGCTGATTCTCTTCAGGATGTGATGTGATCCAATATGTTGGATGTATAAAATATGTAACCAAACAAATAGACATGGTCACCATGGGATTTGCACTGGTTTGTACCCTACAAACCCAGGAATTCTGATAACTTCTATTTTATAATATTTACACCAAAAAAGAAAAAATATATTGTGGGTTTATAATTGCATACATTGCTTATCAAATATATTCATGGCAGGACAGAACTTTTGCCTAGGCATCTGTGAGAACCAAATACTCTGCTTATAATTGTACATATCTGAAGATTGGCAGAACTTTCTCAGACTAGCTTCTGCTTCACACTTTTGAAAACTCATATCTCCATCAATACCCACATACTTCCAATGCCTGGTGAATAGATCACATGCATGTCCCAGTATGGCCTCTGGCATTGCCAAAGTAGGCAGTGGGGATATTGCCTGAAGCCATCCCTGCACCAGAATAGCTAGCAATAACTTAACTAGATGTGAAAGTGAACCGCATAAATATAACCTTCTTAACATAAACCCTATGTGTCTTGGGCTTCCCTGGTGGTGCAATGGTTGGGAGTCCGCCTGCCGATGCAGGAGACATGGGTTCGTGCCCCGGTCCGGGAGGATCCCACATGCCGCGGAGCGGCTGCGCTCGTGAGCCATGGCCGCTGGGCCTGCGCGTCTGGAGCCTGGGCTCCGCAGCGGGAGAGGCCGCAGCAGTGAGAGGCCCGCATACCACAAAAAAACAAAAAAAACAACCCTATGTGTCTTCAACTCAGCTTCCCCTTAGCTGAATCCCAAGCAGCCCGTGGTGTCTCTAACACCAACCTACAGAAGAGCAAGTGTAACAGAGGGTAAGTTGGAGAGGAAAGAGACTGAGGTCCTAAATGACTGTGGCTAAAATAACTTTCACATTTTACAAAAGCATGTGATCATGTGAACACATTGCTTGGGCCCCAAACAGGGCCTAGAAAGGGGCCTGAGCACATGAGGGGCCTAGATGTCATTAACTTCAAGGTCAATCTGCCTTGCCAACCAGGAAGTTACCCTTTTTGGATGAGCCTTCTATTCACAGCACACTTAAATTTACAAGGTTGGTGCACCAGGGTGTTTGTCGCAAATGCAGGTTAGTTAGGTTTACAGTTGGCTAACCTCCGACAAGAGTCAGCAATTGAGTAGAATTTTCCTAAGTCTTTATTTCCTAGCCTCAAGGGCTGAGGAAAGTTACTGACCTCATTATGGTGATCATATACCATTGAAAGGTGTTTGACTTAGAAAATGAAGGTATTGATATTTTGGTAGACTAGCAAGAAGGAGGCTCATGGAAGGACCATGAAAGGGGTGGGTTGTGCTCAGACATTGGGAAAATTAAAGAGAGCGTGGGAAGATGCCTTAATGATCAGTTTAAGGACTCTCTTTTCTACCCTTTATAAGGGAATAGTCAGGAATGATTTCGGCTGGAAGTAACAGAATAAACTAACAGCGGCTTAAATAATCAAGATGCTTAATTAACTCTTAGAATAAAAAATCTGAAGATAGGTGACCTTATAATTCTGCTATTTTGGGACTCTGGGTCATTGTCTCTGTGATTCTCATGGTCAAAATATGGTTGTCACAGCTCCGTGAATCATTCATCCAAAGGTAGAAAACAGGGGACAGCGAGAGAGTGTGTGCGTTTCTCCTTTCAGCAAGGAGGAAAAATCTTTCTAAACAGTTTCCCATCAGAATTCCTCTTTAGGTCTCATTGGCCAAAACTGGGCACATGGGCACCTCTAGGAGAAGAGGGAATTGGGAAAGTGGGTGTCTGGCAAAGGGTCATGGGAGTTCCATGTTTGGCTTAGTCATGCTTCATCTTTCTGAGCTGAACATATGGTTTCCCTGAACAAAAATATGGATTCTAGTAGGAAGAAAATGGGAATTTCTATTTGGAGAAAATTAATGTTACATGCAGTTGGAACTTTTGTGCTGAATATCATAAAACTATCCTTTGCTTAATAATTATTAAACTAACATGAATTGAGAACGTAACATGAAAACTCTCAGTTATTTAGTCAATGCTCTGTGCCAGGAATGGGCGCTAGCTGTTAGATATATATTATCTGCAGCTAGCCCAGCCCTGCAAGATGAATATTTTTATTATTATTTTCAGAGAGATTAGGTTACCTCCCCATTGGGGAAATAAGTAGCTCTATTTGACCTCTATCATTAAAGTCCTTGCATTTCTTGAACTTCAAACGAATTAAAGCATGTAAAATGTTCTCTTTTGTTTCTGACTTCTCCTGCTCAGTATTAGGCTTGCAATTCATTCATGTTGGAAAGGGTATCAGTAATTCATTTTTTTTATTACTGTGTATTATTCCATTATTTGAAAATATCACAATTTATTTACCCATTGTACTGTAGATAGATATTTGGGTTGTTTCTAGTTTGGAGATATTCTGAATAAAGTTGCTATTAACGTTCTTAATGTGTGTCTTTTGGAAAGCCCTCCTTTCTGTTGGATTTATATCCAGGAGTAGCACAGGGTATTTTTAGCTTTAGTAGATACTCTTTAAATCTTTAAAAGATTTCCAAAGTGGTTGTACCAGGTTACACTCCCACAGCAATTGATGAGAGAACCATCTACCAGTGTTTGTTTGGTTTTGTCATATAGAAGGTGGTAAGAGGAAAAGTTGGGCAAGATAAAGGGGATTGTTAGCACTGGGGGAAGTGGGGCAGTTTGAAATTTTAAATACAGTGGTTAGGATAAGCTTTCTTTTTACTTTTTCTTTCCTTTTTGAGAAGGTGATGTTCGAGAAAAGTCACAAAGGAGGTAAGGGAGTGATCAATGCAGGCATATGGAAAATGTCCTGGACAGAGGGAAGAGCAAGTGCAAAGGCTGTAAATAAATGCCCGGTGCCTGCAAGTCAAAGCAACAGGTCAATGTGGAAGAAGCCAAGTGAGTGAGGGGGAAAGCAGTAGAAGGTAATATAAGCGAGGTGGATAGAGCCAGAGTCGGCAGGGTCTTGTAGGAATAGGGAGGACTTGGGCTTTTACTCTGAGTGAAATGGGGAGTCACAACAGGGTTTTGAGCAGATGAGTGACATAACTGACTTACATTTTGAAGAGATTGTTCTGACTGCTGGGTTGAGAATAGACTGTAGGGTGGGAGCAGTAAGCTGTTGCAGGAGGTGACAGTGGCCTGGACCAGATGGTGACAAAGACATGTCAAAACTGGTCACATTCTGGATATATTTTGAAGGTAGAGCCATTGTTATTCTTGGCATCACCAGCTTTAGTATTAGCAATGCTATGATAATAATAATAATCATTTTCAGCCTCTTACTATGTCCCTACTCTCTGTTTTATTATCCTCATAAACTAAAGCTCGAAGACATTAAGCAACACCCCTAAGAACACACATCTCATAAGAGATAGTCCAGGGGTTCAGTCTTAGCTCTAGCAGATTTCAAAGCTCTTAAAACTGCTTTATCACCTGTTCCTGGTTTCCTTTCTGCCTAGCCCACTCAGTGCCTTATACATAATAGGTGGTGAGTATCTTTATATTGAATTAATTAATGACACCATTCACTTTTTCCTGTACTTCCTGAGATTAAACTATACGTTTGCTTCTGAGGTTTTTAAAAAAATGTTGTTTTACTTTATATTTATGTACAGTACGTTTTGGTATATAGTTCTATGAGTTTTCACACATGCATAGATTTGTACAACCACTACCACAATCAGGATATTTCCATCACCCCTCCCCGTAAATTCTATTATGCTGCGTCTTAGTCAAACCCTACCCTCACTCCTAATTCCTGGCAAACGCTGATCTCTTCTTTGTCTTTATAGACTATAAATATTAGGGCACAGGTTTTTGTATGAGTGGTACTGTGCATTTTGCATTTTTCTAGGGTAAAAACCTAGGCTGGGGCTTCCCTGGTGGCGCAGTGGTTGAGAGTCCACCTGCCGATGCAGGGGACACGGGTTCGTGCCCCGGTCCGGGAGGATCCTACATGCTGCGGAGCGGCTGGGCCCGTGAGCCATGGCCGCTGAGCCCGCGCGTCCAGAGCCTGTGCTCCGCAACGGGAGAGGCCACAACAGTGAGAGGCCCACATACCGCAAAAAAAAAAAAAAAAAGTTGAACAAACAATAAGCATATGAACCAACAAACCCAGCCTAGGTTGTTTGTTTGTTTGTTTGCTTTGCGGTATGCGGGCCTCTCACTATTGTGGCCTCTCCCGTTGCGGAGCACAGGCTCTGGACGCGCGGGCTCAGCGGCCATGGCTCACGGGCCCAGCCGCTCCGCAGCATGTAGGATCCTCCCGGACCGGGGCACGAACCCGTGTCCCCTGCATCGGCAGGTGGACTCTCAACCACTGCGCCACCAGGGAAGCCCTGTTTGTTTAGCTTTATAAGAAACCGCCAAACTGTTTTCTAAAGTGGCTGTACCAGCATTTTAGTTGTGAATAAACACGGCATAAGCATACTTAAAAAAAATTTACCCCCTGCCCTTCTAGACCCAGATATCTTTACGTTTGGAGACTGTGTTATTGTGATGTAACTTAAATATAAATAACAAAACTTGCTTGCAGGATTTTGTGGCCAACAAGGAATTCCTTATGAAAGAGGCCTAAGCTTTTCTTTTCTTTCAGGGATGTTGTAGAAGTTAGACAATCAACATGAGATGATGAATGGAAAATTGCCTCAAGATATAAGAACATACATTAATATTATTAAAGATGCCATCATTTATTAATTAAATGAAGGCAGTGTTTACTAAGTAGCTAATATAGTGAAGGTATTATGTTAGAAATGGTCTATGGAGCATATAAGTATAAAACAGAGGTCTTCAATCACAAGCACTGAAATTGAAACTGAGATTAAAAATCTTCCAACAAACAAAAGCCCAGGACCAGATGGCTTCACAGGAGAATTCTATCAAACATTTAGAGAAGAGCTAAGACCTATCCTTCTCAAACTCTTCCAAAATATAGCAGAGGGAGGAACACTCCCAAATTCCTTCTACGAGGCCACCATCACCCTGATACCAAAACCAGACAAGGATGTCACAAAGAAAGAAAACTACAGGCCAATATCACTGATGAACATAGACGCAAAAATCCTCAACAAAATACTAGCAAACAGAATCCAACAGCACGTTAAAAGGATCATACACCATGATCAAGTGGGGTTTATTCCAGGAATGCAAGGATTCTTCAATATACGCAAATCAATCAATGTGATACACCATATTAACAAACTCAAGGAGAAAAACCATATGATCATCTCAATAGATGCAGAGAAAGCTTTTGACAAAATTCAACACCCATTTATGATAAAAACCCTGCAGAAAGTAGGCATAGAGGGAACTTTCCTCAACATAATAAAGGCCATATATGACAAGCCCACAGCCAACATCATCCTCAATGGTGAAAAACTGAAAGCATTTCCACTAAGATCAGGAACAAGACAAGGTTGCCCACTCTCACCACTCTTATTCAACATAGTTTTGGAAGTTTTAGCTACAGCAATCAGAGAAGAAAAGGAAATAAAAGGAATCCAAATCGGAAAAGAAGAAGTAAAGCTGTCACTGTTTGCAGATGACATGATACTATACATAGAGAATCCTAAAGATGCTACCAGAAAACTACTAGAGCTAATCAATGAATTTGGTAAAGTAGCAGGATACAAAATTAATGCACAGAAATCTCTGGCATTCCTATATACTAATGATGAAAAATCTGAAAGTGAAATCAAGAAAACACTCGCATTTACCATTGCAACAAAAAGAATAAAATATCTAGGAATAAACCTACCTAAGGAGACAAAAGACCTGTATGCAGAAAATTATAAGACACTGATGAAAGAAATTAAAGATGATACAAATAGATGGAGAGATATACCATGTTCGTGGATTGGAAGAACCAACATTGTGAAAATGACTCTGCTACCCAAAGCAATCTATAGATTCAATGCAATCCCTATCAAACTACCACTGGCATTTTTCACAGAACTAGAACAAAAAATTTCACAATTTGTATGGAAACACAAAAGACCCCAAATAGCCAAAGCAATCTTGAGAACAAAAAGTGGAGCTGGAGGAATCAGGCTCCCTGACTTCAGACTATACTACAAAGCTACAGTAATCAAGGCAGTATGGTACTGGCACAAAAACAGAAAGATAGATCAATGGAACAGGATAGAATGCCCAGAGGTAAACCCACGCACATATGGACACCTTATCTTTGATAAAGGTGGAAGGAATGTACAGTGGAGAAAGGACAGCCTCTTCAATAAGTGGTGCTGGGAAAACTGGACAGGTACATATAAAAGTATGAGATTAGATCACTCCCTAACACCATGCACAAAAATAAGCTCAAAATGGATTAAAGACCTAAATGTAAGGCCAGAAACTATCAAACTCTTAGAGGAAAACATAGGCAGGACACTCTATGACATAAATCACAGCAAGATCCTTTCTGACCCACCTCCTAGAGAAATGGAAATAAAAACAAAAATAAACAAATGGGACCTAATGAAACTTCAAAGCTTTTGCACAGCAAAGGAAACCATAAACAAGACCAAAAGACAACCCTCAGAATGGGAGAAAATATTTGCAAATGAAGCAACTGACAAAGGATTAATCTCCAAAATTTACAAGCAGCTCATGCAGCTCAATAACAAAAAAACAAATAACCCAATCCAAAAATGGGCAGAAGACCTAAATAGACATTTCTCCAAAGAAGATATACAGACTGCCAACAAACAAATGAAAGAATGCTCAACATCATTAATCATTAGAGAAATGCAAATCAAAACTACAATGAGATATCATCTCACACCAGTCAGAATGGCCATCATCAAAAAAATCTAGAAACAATAAATGCTGGAGAGGGTGTGGAGAAAAGGAAACACTCTTGCACTGCTGGTGGGAATGTGAATTGGTTCAGCCACTATGGAGAACAGTATGGAGGTTCCTTAAAAAACTACAAATAGAACTACCATATGACCCAGCAATCCCACTACTGGGCATATACCCTGAGAAAACCAAAATTCAAAAAGAGTCATGTACCAAAATGTTCATTGCAGCTTTATTTACAATAGCCCGGAGATGGAAACAACCTAAGTGCCCATCATCGGATGAATGGATAAAGATGTGGCACATATATACAATGGAATATTACTCAGCCATAAAAAGAAACGAAATTGAGCTATTTGTAATGAGGTGGATAGACCTAGAGTCTGTCATACAGAGTGAAGTAAGTCAGAAAGAGAAAGACAAATACCGTATGCTAACACATACATATGGAATTTAAGAAAAAAAAAATGTCATGAAGAACCTAGGGGTAAGACAGGAATAAAGACACAGACCTACTGGAGAACGGACTTGAGGATATGGGGAGGGGGAAGGGTGAGTTGTGACAGGGCGAGAGAAAGGCATGGACATATATACACTAACAAACGTAAGGTAGATAGCTAGTGGGAAGCAGCCGCATGGCACAGGGATATCGGCTCGGTGCTTTGGGACCGCCTGGAGGGGTGGGATAGGGAGGGTGGGAGGGAGGGAGATGCAAGAGGGAAGAGATATGGGAACATATGTATAACTGATTCACTTTGTTATAAAGCAGAAACTAACACACCATTGTAAAGCAATTATACCCCAATAAAGATGTTAAAAAAAGAAAAAAAACAGAGGTCTTATCCTCATGGCATTTATACTCTGGTTAAGGAGACAAGTAAAATGTAAAAGAATTTTAAATAACTGATTCCAGTAACGCAAGAGTATGCATTACAAGGATTTATTTAACTTTTCAAAATGGTTGTACATACAATAAAAATATCATACTTATCTATTAAACATCCATATGTATATTTAGTTGTATGGTGAACTGTTGCAAAGTATATAAGTTTCCTCTTACAATACATATTGTGTGAGGTTGACAGGTCCAATATTATTATATCCGTACCTAAGCAGGTGAGGAGATTTGAGCTGGGTTTGGGAGAACAGTGGAGTCTTGGTATTAGAGAGGAGGGAGAGGACATTCCAGACAAATCAAATGTCAAGAGTCAAAGTGCAGAGTTAAAAAGTGCGAGGCATGTGCGGGACCCGTAAACGAACCAGTTGGCTTGTTAACAGGTGAGTGGTAATTGAACACTCACTATGTGCCAAGCACTAGGCTAAATCTGATACACGGGCTATCTCACTTAAATGTCTCCTCAACAGCTTCGTAAAGAAACAAAGAATTTAGATCCTTCTATACAGTTACAAAGCTAATAAGTTGTAGACTTGGGGCTCTAACCCAGATAGTCTGAGTCTAATTCTTCACCTCGACATTATGCTGTAGCTTAAGGCTAGAAAGGAAAGTCGAGGCCAGATTATGGAGGGCTGAGATGTTGGAACTTTGTACCCGGAGGACTTGTGATTCTCCATCTTTTCGCCACTTCTCTACGTTTGAGGGATAGGACACCTGGAGGAACTGCTCCTCAGTAAGTGGTTCAGTATGAGCACGGTTTGGGGGAAGAGCATCCACGTCGCCAGCCTCCGTGTGGACTTGCTACTCACCTGTCCTGAGATGGTGAGATGCCTCTCCAGGAAGGGCATCTCCCTTTTGAGGATCAGCGCTTTAGACAATGGGGAGGTGAGGAAGACTCTCAAACACAGAACACAGAAGGTAACAGTGAACGTCTGGAAAAAGAATTTGGCAGCAAGGTGTGTAAAGAATTAGACACAAGCGACGGAGGCAGAGAATCCAGGGAAGAGACTACTGCAGCATGACTCAGCCTGAGTGATGAAGCCACAGCTAGGCTGGAGGCACGGGAGAGCTGTTGGGAAGGGCAGAATGATAGGACTTGGTGCCCAGGGGGATTTGAGGGCGATGGAGAGGGAGGAGGTAGGCTCTAAACATTTTATTACTGTGCTTCCTTCCTGTGTCTTCCAGGAGAGCTGACTAGCCTCGGCACAGAGTCCCTGGGCCCTCAAAGACTATTGCCACATCGGCCATGGCCACTAGAGGGCTACCCGGCCTCGTCTGCTTGCACCCAGGGAGGGCAGCTCTGCTGTTTAAAATCCAAGCTAGGCTGGCCCCAGAATGCTTTGGGGGAGCTGGGGTTTAGAGCAGTTGATCTCCATTGACACAGAAACTTGGAAGGTCTCCCACTCGATTGACAAGGGCTGGAAACTGGGCCTAAGATGTAGCGATGCATTACAGAGCGCAGGCTCTTCGGGACCAGGAGGCGGGGAGGAGGAAACAGCTGCCTACAAAACCCTGGCTGGGCCACAGCCCTTGGCTTGTCCTGGCCCCAGGGGCCTGAGGCTCCAGAGATTCTGAATCCCTGCTTGCCGTGGTCTCTCAACTGGGCCAGCAGTTGTTACGTTCCTCTTCTTATCCCAGGTTTGAAGTGTGTGTGAGTGTGTACACGTGTGGATGCATATGCATGAGTGTGTGTATATAAGTGAGTACGTGTGTGCATGTGTGTACACATGTGGGTGCAGATATGTGAGTGTACGTGTGTGTATGCCTGTGAGAGTGGGTGCCTGTGAGCGTGCTTGCATGTGTGCCTGCCCTGCAGGCGGAATGTTAATGTTCGTTGCTTGGCTTTAGCCCAAAAGAGAAACAAATAATGAGGTGAAGGGAAGTAAGCTGCAGTCTGGGCTTCAGCACTAATTAGCCGCTCTCAGTTTTGACAAAGAGGGCAGACAATAGCCACACATGAGCAAAGGATGGAAAACCCGGGGACCAGGGTTGTACAGGGGGCTGGGAGGCCACCCAGCAGTCTCCTTGGGCAGGCAAGGCCGTCTCAGAAGGCCAGGTGGCTGGGTCAGGCGGGTGGATCCTTCCTGCCCTTCGGTGCAGATAAGTGCGTGACCCCAGCATCTCTTCCGGCTGGTCTTGCTCTTGCTAAGTGCCGCTTCACTTTCTGATGGGCTGACAGTTACCCACGTCACCCTCCCCTGGGCGGTTTTCTCCTTCTCTTTGTCAAGCCGGCCCCTGTCCACATTTCCCAGAGATGTGGTCACAGCCTTCTTACTCACCAGCTGCTTAGATGGCCCTGGCTTTGACCTGTGTCTGCACCTAGTCATGTTGTTTTGTCCTTAGGCTCCCTGTGGAGGGTTGGAAGCAGAATGGTAAAGGCAGAAGCACAGACTATTTAGTCGATTGCTGAGAAGTCGATTGCTCCTTAATTTCCAGACCTGCGTATGTGCTTATGTGCAAGTGGGTGGGAAAAACGGTGGTAGAAGGTGACGTCAGACCCCCACCCCACAGGCAAGTCTTCACTCGTCAGCAATAGCTGGGGGCCCTGTCCGTGGGTTTCCCACAGGCCCAACTCCCATGGGCTTCAAAGACACGGGTTCAGCTGGGGGATGAGTGTCCCCCAAGTTGCCAAAGTGCCTGCCCTGCCTTCAGAGAACAAGGTCTCTCCTGGGCCCTCACAAGCCCTTGTGAACGTGTCTCAGGGGATACCAGGCCCCTTGAGCGGGACTATGAGAAATTTTTCCAAATCTCTCCATACACAGCAAGTTCTCCTTACACTTGTACACTTGAGTGTGTGTGTGGTGGTGAGGAAGGGGTGACTGGGAGGGTATACATCATCATTTCATTCACACCCTAATAAATCTAGAGAGCTCGCTTCTTCTTAGAAATTATTCATAACACCTCCTGTTTGTTGTTTGTCTTCAAATATTCCCTGTTCTTTGTTTGGCCTCTTCAGGGCACAAGTGGCCCAGTCCCAGTCGGTTTTCTTTCTAATGTGATTCTTCCTTTATAGTTTGCTAGAATGAACAGCAGTGGGAATTCTCAAATTATAGTAAGAAAAAAAAAATCTCCTGAAGAGATTGTTTTAAATGCAGCTTTCTCAGGCCCTGTCCAAATCTATAGAATCAGGCTCAGGAATTTGCATTTTACCAAGCTCTCCCCTGTTACTCCCTACCCCAAGATCCAAAGTCAGGTGGTCCACAGAACATATGCTGTAAAACATGATGCTGGGGCTTCCCTGGTGGCCCAGTGGTTAAGAATCCGCCTGCCAATGCAGGGGACACGGGTTTGAGCCCTGGTCTGGGAAGATCCCACATGCTGCAGAGCGACTAAGCCCATGTGCCACAACTACTGAGCCTGTGCTCTAGAGCCCACGAGCCACAACTACTGAGCCCGCAAGCGACAACTACTGAGCCCATGAGCCACAACTACTGAGCCCACCTGCCACAGCTACTGAAGCCCATGCGCCTAGAGCCTGTGCTCCACAAGAAGACAAGCCACCGCAGTGAGAAGCCCGTGCACCGCAATGAAGAGTAGCCCTTGCTCACCGTAGCTAGAGAAGGCCCGCACGCAGCAGTGAAGGTCCAACGCAGCCAAAAATAAATAAATAAATAAATAAATTAAAACAAAACAAAACAACAACAAAAAAATGGTGCTGAAGGATGTACCTTTTTTTTTTTTTAAATGTTGAGTTTTGAGAGTTCTATATATATTCTAGACCCAAAGCCTTTATCAGATATGTTTTTCCCCAGGCCGTAATTTGTCTTTTCATTCTTTTTACAGGGTCTTTCACAGAACAAAATTTAAAATTTTTATTAAGTCCAATTTATACATTTTTCCTATTATGGATCATGCTTTGGTGTCAAGTCTAAAAATTCTGCCTATTCCTAGGTCAAGAAGATATTCTCCTGTGTTCTTTTCTAGAAGTCTTATAGTTTTGTGTTTATATTTAAGACCATGATCCATTTTGAGTTAATTTTGTATAAGATGTGAGGTTTAAGCCCAATCGCTCCTGCACCGCTTACTGAAAAGGCTATTTCTCCTCCAATGGTTTGCTTTTACTCCTTTGTCAAAAATTAATGGGGGATATTTGTGTGGATCTATATCTGGATTCTCTATTCTGTTCCACTGATGTATGTGCCTCTTCCTTCCAGTAGCAATACATTGTCTCAATACTGCAGTTATATATCAGACCCTAACATTGAGAAGAGTGATTCTCCCACTTTATTCTTGTTTTTCAAAATTGCTTTGGCTATTCTAGGGCCTTTCTTTTTTTCTTTCCTATATAAATTTTAGGAGAAACTCATCTAGGCCTATAAGGAAACTTGCTGAGATTTAGATAGGAATTGCATTAATATTGATCAGTTTTAAAATAGGACTATTTTTTTTCTTGCAGCAGAAGATTTTTAAAAAGCAGCTCTAAAGTCTTACCTGGTTAAAGTTATATTTTTACTTCCAGGCAATACAATCTATTTTTTTGGCTACAGAGAAGAAACTCTATGTGGAAAAGTTGGGGGGGCTGTAGTTGGTATAAGATTTGCTAGTAAACGGTGTTCCATCCTAGAATCCTGGAAGCTAAGCAGACTAGTAAGTGTTCAGAATGAGCTTCCCCAAAATGTGTCACTTTTATGTGAGAATCATTTTGTGCTCAAGGCAATTGAGACCCTGGTAGTTCAAGAGAAACCACTACCCCTCCCTTAGCTACCTAGAAGAATTTAAATTGGGGATGTTCCCCAGAAAAGAGTCATTACCAGAGATAAATTTTATTGGCATGGCGCCATGTGTGGCAGAGCAAATATCTAATTACCAAACATCTGTTCTTCTTCCTATTGTCCTTTGAATGACCTTCCTGTCCTTGGAAGCACCAGGCCCCTATCCCATTCCTCAGCTCAGGATGACATACATACCTTATTTTATCTTTCTGTCTTCGAACCTCTTAAAGTACGTGAGGTTTCTGACCCTGCCATGTAGGTGGGGTTCCCATACATATGAAATTAAGTTTTTCTCTTGTTAATCTGTCTCATGTCACTTTAATTCTTAGACCAGCCAGAAGAACCTAGAAGGGTAGGGGGAAGATTTCTTCCTCCTCAACAGACTCAATGCTTTCAATTGGCTTCTTCAGGGCCCATTGTAGCTTAATTCATACATTGTCTTAGGAAAACAGAATAGAGATGTCTGAAGAGAAGTGGGTTATACTTCTTGAGCCTGTGAGAACCAAGTGTTTCCTTCCGCAAAATTGATCCTCCTCTCTACTTTGCCAGAGAAGGAAGATTGAGTGGACTTGAGGGATTATTGGAAGTAAACCTCCTACCAGCACCATCAGGAGCTGTTCTGAGGGCAGGGGAAGAAGTCGTGGTGGTGCACTAAAGGGAAGCTTTGTTGAAGGCCTTCCAACCTCCCCTCACTGCTCTTGTCTCCTCTTGTGTTTTCTTCATACTTCTTATCCATGAGGGAACCAGCTCTCAGCATCAGATCCTCCTGTCTTTACACCCTTTTCTTCAGTGTTAACACATCCTCCTAGTCACAACTTTAGTTCTCCAATCTGTTGTCTTATTTTTAGGCAGTGACCCAGATACTTGGCATGTTAACCTTCATTTTAGTTAACACCAGATGAAGCAGTCTCAGTTCCCCTTCTGTCCTCATCCAAAAGTTGGCCCCAAACTAGTTCAACAAAATCTCTGATGTCTTTCTGGGCTGGGCTAAGCAATGTGTGCTCCTTTAGTGATATGATTTGTACTGGCTCTGTGATGGGCACCACATCACATAGCTGCAAGCATTGCTGGGGAAGCATTTGATAAGAATGACTACTTATTCAAAATTTGCCCTCAGATTGTGGGAATGACTATGGATGACAGTTTTGGGGCACCTGCAGATGCTTTAAGGGGTTCTTTAACTCTGAATTTTATAGAGGCAATCAAAAGATTTGTTGAGAATGACTAACCTTACATGTGAAATGAGAACTGTATCCAGTTAACTAAACAGTTAATTATATCAGTTAATATTTAAATGTGGTATCAACACAATAAGCTTCAAGTGGCATCAGGTATGTTGTAACTTAAAATGCCTCTATCTTAGGGAATTAATGACAGCTTTAGATCTGGCTAAAGAAATGACTTTATCCGAGCTCGAAGACCTCTTTCCCCACTCCTTCCCCCATTATCCTTATTCTATATTGCTTACCCATCCTCTCATATGTCCTCTGCCATGTTCCCTTGGAATGGTTCTTTTTGGATGCAAACTGTAGCTGATGTGGTCATTGGGTCCATTGTCCCCCAAGAGCTCACTCATGGTGACAGGCACGTCCAGGGCCTGAGGGCTGGAACCCAAAGAAGACAAGGGTGGAGTGTTGCTGAGCTAACCAAGCATCTATGTCCTCTCTATTTTCTCTCCTTGGACCATGAGAGCACACAGCTGCCTTGCTTCGGACTACAAGCTGTGGGGCAGGGCCTGGGGCTATGGAAACAATAACACCCACGGGACTAAGCCACCACTTCTCTTCTTTGCTACGTTCACTTCCATCACCAGAGCAAAAACCACAGTCATCCTCTTCCCCCACCATTTCTGCCCAATCAGTCACCTCTTCCTAGGCTCACCACACTCTCTCTCCTTACTTGCCCAAGGAAGAGGGGGTCTCTGTTGGGATGCACAGAGGGTCCTGAGTTTCTAGTGACACTACTCCGTCCTTCCTTGCCCCAAGCTCCTTCTGCTGATTGCAGAGAGTTCTCAGTTTGCAGGGGCTGTTTCTTTCAGTTCTGCTCTCTGCAGAAACTGGCCCAGCTGCTATTTGGGGGATGGTATCTCCCGCTGAGGTCTGCATGGACTCTGTCCCTGTAGGCTACAGGGATGAGAGTGATTTTTTTGTTTTTCTTTTACGTCTTTATTGGAGTATAATTGCTTTACAATGGTGTGTCGGTTTCTGCTTTATAACAAAGTGAATCAGTTATACATATACATATGTTCCCATATCTCTTCCCTCTTGTGTCTTCCTCCCTCCCACCCTCCCTATCCCACCCCTCCAGGTGGTCACAAAGCACCGAGCTGACCTCCCTGTGCTATGCGGCTGCTTCCCACTAGCTATCTATTTTACGTTTGAGAGTGGTTTTTAAGTCCTTGGCTTTTTGGTAGGAAGTGAGACGCTTTCACATTGAGTATAAGCTAAAACAGGTTTTCCCCCTCTGAACTGAGATCCTTGATACTTCCTGTGTTTGCAATAACAAACAGCCCTCCTAGCTGCTGCCGGATATGGATTTGACTGTTTAACCCCTTCAGGCTCACTACGCAGGTGGGGCTCGGAGAGTGGGAGCTGGGGTGCTACCCTTTCAAGTAGGCTCCACTTCCTATAACTCCCTTCCTGCTTTTGTAATCTTGGCAGGACAGAGCTGCCACCATTCCTCTTTGCCAAGCACTGTCTCTGCTCAGCGCCTCCTGTGCCCTCTCTAATTTCCCTCTTCCTTATAAAATCCTGCTGCCTGTTGAGGCTTCTCTCCCTGTATTTACAGCCGTCTGATCAGCTGGTAATTTACTTTCAATCAGTGCCAGATCGCGTTTCTCAGATTTGTCTCTCTTTCATTTAGTGAGGAATTTATTGCCTTTTTCCTTTTTACCATTCGTTTTACATATTAGCTGCCATGTTGTGCTAATTAACAGTCCCTTAAGTATGAAGGTATATCCTGCCAGTTCAAGGGCACATTTGTCCAAAGCTAGGTCAGACTTACATGACAGCAGGTTCAAATGCCTGGGAATGGAGTAGAATCTTTCCTGCCCAGTCTTATGGCTCATGCCTTAAATCTTTCAGTTATCAGTGTCAAATTTAGATTTCTAGAAGCTTTCTATTATTTAATTCCAGCCAGGAATCATTTTCCTTGCAGGCTGCCTGTCAGGACCATCCTGAATCCTTAGAGGTGGGGGGAAGGATGGTGGAGCCGTGTCTAGGTGTTCTGTCCCTAAGACTTGAGCTATACCCGGTTATAGAGGCTGCCTGATAAAGTCTGAAAAACTGTAGGCCAATAGCAAGGAGATTATTTTTGTGGCTCGTGAAGCTGGCTGAGTCAAGCGGAAGAGAAACTGGGGCGCTGAAGAGAGCGGGTGAGGGCAGATACTCACACTGAGTGAAGGACAGATGGGCTGAGGGTCAACTGAGTCTCATCCACCCAGACTTTCCCCTTAAGCGCACCTTGGGATGCTTCACTGGACAGGGGATGTGTCCTTAAATGACTGACATTAGTAATCTGTTGGTCTTTCTGCTTTTCTGAGAAAGACTCTCTTAGTGGGACAGGATCAGGGCTGGAGCCCTTGACCCCTGCCCACCCTTAACACTCCCTCCCTTTGTTTGACTCATCCCCAAGGGTATTCTAGGATTTCTCTAGAAGAGGGGCTTACTGGTGACCATCTGCTTGAAGCAGGTAGGTAGGGTGATGGATGATAGGAAACCTGTTACAAAGCTGCCCGGCATGGTGGGCAAACTTCTTATCCTTGTGAGAAAGGGTGGGAGAAAAGAGCAGCTCTGGAGGCAGACTGCCCAAGTTCAAGTCCCAGGAGCGCCACTTAGCTTTGTGATCCTGGACAAGGGTCGTAACCTTTATGTGCCTCAGTTTCCCCCCATATGAACGAAGGATAATAATTTGGGAGAGTTATTTGGGAGATCTGTCACTGGACTAGGGCCTGGAGAGGAGAAGGACTGGCAAAGGTGTGAGGGAAGAGCAGGCCCCCACCTAGATCTGTTCAGGAAAGGGGCACCTGGGGACACCAGCCAGCACAGGAGCCCACTGGGGGCCCTGGATCCTGGCTGAGTTTAGCAGCAGATGTGGGTCTGTCAGTTCTCGGGTGTTGTGTAAGGCCCTGGGGCCAGGAGGGAGACTAAACTATACAAAGTGAGTTAGGCCCTCCCTGCTTCTCATGCCTCAGGATTACCTCTACGGCTTCATGAAAGTCAGATCTGAGGCCCCATCTTGGAGTTACTGAGATGAACATATCTGGAGGTTAACCTTCAATCTGAAGATCTTTACTGGGATGACCACAGGCTCTGATGGGGGGAGCTAGAGTCAGCAGAACCAGGGGAAATGAGGTGGAGCTCACGTTGGAATCAGCCTGCAAACTCTCACATCTCTGGACTGATTCTGACTGTGTTCGTTTGCTAGGGCTGCTGTAACAAATTCCCACCAACTGGGTGACTTAACACAGTAGAAATTTGTTGTCTAACGGTTCTGGAGGCTAGAAGTCTATGATCAAGGTGTGGACAGGCTTGGTTCCTCCTGAGGCCTGGGAGGAAGACTCTGTCTCATGCCTTTGTCCTTGATCCTGGTGCTTTGCTCCCAATCTTTGGTGTTCGTGGGCTTGTGATATATCGCCCCATCTCTGCTTTCATGTTCACGTAGTGTTCTCTCTGTGGTGTGTCTGTCTCTGGGTCCAAACTTCTCCTCTTTATTGGAGATAAAGATGCCATCATTATAGATTATGACCTCCTTTTTTTTTTGTCCGCAGCATGTGGTGTGTGGGATCTTAGCTCCCCAACCAGCGGAACCCTTACCCCCTGCATTGGGAGCATGGAGTCCCAACCACTGGACCTCCAGGGAAGTCCCATATGACCTCATTTTAACTTGATTGTCTCTATAAAGACCTTATTTCCAAAAAATATTACATTCTCAGGTACTGGGGCTTAGGGCTTCAGCACATCTTTTTTGGGGGAGAAAGAATTCAACCCATGATACTGACCAGGTGGGAACTGGCTGGAGGATAGTAGAAGGTGAGTGGGAATCATCTGAGAGCCCAATATTGCTCAGGAAGGACATCTTGGCTCCTTCTGACATGCTTTCAAAACTCAAAATAACACTTGAAAATTTTTGAAAAAGAGAAAGAAAAACTCACAGGTATATAAAGAGATCCAATCTTGAGAGATAAGTAACTTTCAAAAAATATTCTGATAACACAAGTGGAGGTGATCCTGAAGAAAGGAATGATTGTGTCTGCAAAGAGAGATCTTTGGTGAGTTCTTATCGTAAAGGGTCATGGGCAGAGGAGCACATAATCGAGAACAAATATAACCCGCAAAAGAAAACTGAGAGTGAAATGCATCTTACAAAAATACTTAGGGTGATAAAATGGACTTTGTTACACAGGTGTAGAGCAAGGAGAATAAATGAGACAGAGGTGATGGATGGTAACTAAACTTACTGTGATCATTTCACTACATATATATATATCCAATTATTGTGTTGTGTACCTTAAACTTATATAACGTTCTATGTCAAGTGTATCAATAAAACTGGAAAAGAAAAGAAAATGTTACTTGAGTAACTTAGAAAATGAGAAAGTGATTTTTGTTTTAAATAAATGAACTTTATCACAAAAAGTACCAAATGTAGAAGAGACACTGCATGGGGCAGAGGATATATGTCAACAGATGATAATAGGCAGGTGTCTATTTTGTTCTGAATTCTTTAATAGAAAGAATACATCTGAAATTGTAAAGGCAGTTCAAAGATGGGCAAAAGGAAACATCCAAATATAGATGAGCTGACAGAAAGAAATCACATAGCTGTCTTAAATGAGTTCAAAAATTTACCCTAGACTAGGGGTTGGCAAATTTTTTTCTGTAAACGTGATATTTTAGGCTTCGTGGGCCATGTGGTCTAGGTTGCAATTACTCAAGTCTGCTTTTGCAGTGTGAAAGCAGCCACCGATAATTTGGAAATGAATAGGTGTGGCTGTGTTCTAATGAGACTTTATTTATAAAAACAGGCAGCTAGCCAGAATTGGGCTGGGCTGTAGTTTGTAGATCCCTGCACTGAAGCAATGACAACCCCAGAAAATGAAAAGAATCATTGTAGGTCATCTCTGAGGAAGCTTAAGGAAAGAGGAATCATCCAGAATCTGGAGAAGGGCCGAAAACAAAAAGGGGAGATTATTTTTCTTTTTAATTGAAGTATAGTTGATTTATAATGTTGTGTTAATTTCTGCTGTACAGAAAAGCGATTCAGTGATATATATGTACATATATATATATATACACACACACACACACACTTTTTTAAAAAATTAATTAATTTATTTATTTTTGCTGTGTTGGGTCTTCGTTTCTGTGCGTGGGTTTTCTCTAGTTGGGGCAAGTGGGGGCCACTCCTCATCGCGGTGCGCAGGCTTCTCACTATTGCGGCCTCTCTTGTTGCAGAGCACAGGCTCCAGACGCACAGGCTCAGTAATTGTGGCTCACGGGGCTAGTTGCTCCGCGGCATGTGGGATCTTCCCAGACCAGGGCTCGAACCCGTGTCCCCTGCATTGGCAGGCAGATTCTCAACCACTGCGCCACCAGGGAAGCCCCACAATCTTTTTAATAATCTTTTCCATTATTGTTTATCACAGGATATTGAATATAGTTCCCTGTGCTGTACAGTAGGACCTTGTTGTTTGTCCATTCTGTATATAATAGTTTGCATCTGCTGACCCCAAACTCCCAGTCCATCCCTCCCCCACCCGCACTCCCCCTTGGCCACCACATGTCTGTTCTCTATTTCTGTGAGTCTTTTTCTGTTTCATAGGTAGCTTCATCTGTGTCATATTTTAGATTCCACATATATGTGATATCATATGGTATTTATGTTTCTCTTTCTGACTTACTTCATGTAGTATGATAATCTCTAGTCCCATCCATGTTGCTGCAAATGACATTCTTTCTTTCTTTTTTTATGGCTGAGTAATATTCCATTGTATATATGTACCACATCTTCTTTATGCATTCCTCTGTTGATGGACATTTGGGTTATTTCCATGTCTTGGCTATTGTGAATAGCACTGCTGTGAACACAGGGGTGCGTGTATCTTTTTGAATTAGAGTTCTGTCTGGATACATGCCCAGGAGTGGGATTGCTGAATCATATGGTAATTCTATTTTTAGGTTTTTTGAGGAACCCCCATACTGTTTTCCATAGTGGCTGCACCAACTTACATTCCCACACCAACAGTGTAGGAGGGTTAAGGGGAGATTTAAAACCTGCAATCCACTTAGCGTCACACTTACTTCTGACACATTTTCAGAACAAATTATTAGATAATCCTATTCAACAAATGTTATTTGAACACCTACTTTGCACTGTTCTAAGTTCTCAGGGATAAACACAACAGGCATGGTTTTTGCCCTCAAGGAATTTTTTTAGTCTCAAAAAGAGAGAAAGTGCTTTTGTAAGAAGTGATTGCCGGGGTATTGAATGTCCTGAAAGGGGAAGAGCAAAGGTCAAATGGTTTAAGTGAGGGGATCTAACTTGGTTTAGGGGGTCAGGGGAGGCCTCCCGGAGAAAATTGAAAATTAAAGTTTGAGGAACTAGCCAGGAAAAGGGGACAAAGTAAGAAAGCATTCTACACATAAGAAGCAGCTTGTGCAAATGCCCAGCTTTGGAAAGAGTCCTCAAGGCAGTGAAGGAAACCAAAAGGGGTACAAGTGGCCAGAGGACTGATGAGAGAGAATGGGCAGGACCAGCCTGAGTGGTGCGCAAGAGCAAGTTCAGGGCTATGGATTGGGTCATTTCCCTGGTACACCAGTCTAGCAACACTGGCAAATGTGGAAATGAAGTGATTATGACAGAACTGTGCTTTTCATCAGCTCATAGTGGCTCCCAAAATCATCACCCCCTTTCCAGATGCCCTTGAGCCAGCCTCTTAGCTGTTCTTCCCACTTCCGGTCTCAGTTCCCTCCAGTTCACTCCCCATTAGATACATCTCTAAAATTCAAATCTGATTATATCACAGCCACGCTTAAAAACCTTCAGTAGATTAACTACCATGGTCCTTGGGACTTTAGTGTAGATGGATTTTAATGACATTTAATTTACTCTTTTTAATATCTTTGGGTGATAAATTCAATTTGTAGCTGGATGTAGAGTCTTTAATGGAATTCATGTAAGCTCCCCCTGTAGTTATGACATCTAGGACTTGTGGCCTACAAGGTCTCTGTGTCAGGGGAACGTAAGAATAAAGGAGTCATACTGCCTCTTAAATGACTTGGCCCAGAAGTGACGTCACCTTCATTCACAGTCCATTGGCCACAGGAAGTCACATGGCCCCAACCCAATTACAAAAGAGTCTGGGAAAAGCAGGGGAGTACATGGCATATTTGGTGAGAACTGTCTTTGCCACAGTGTGTTATTGAGTTTATATCTGTCATAAAACATGGATGGTTAGGTAATATGCCTGATAAGAGAATTAATATTCAAAAATATCTCAACTGAGTAGAAGGATAAATCTAAACTAGCAAAAAGATATTTAGGAGGATTCAATATAAAATCTTATACCTAGGTGAAAGGTTGGACTTGATGACCACTAATATCCCCTTCTATGTCCAGATTCTATGACTGTCTCATTTATATATGTCACTGTTCACAGGATGGGCAATAACTAGAAAGTTTTAAATGATTCTTTTCAATGGTAATGCTCATCTAAGAATGCCACCATTCAATAAGCCACATGTATGTATCGATGTTTCTGCTCCTTGATTTTGTCCCTGAGCTACCTTCGGCAGAGCATGGGCGGCTCTTGGAGCAGTGGAGATGAACTAACGCTTCTTCATTTACCTTCTTTTGTCTGGTGTCCCATATGACCAAAGGGAGCCTGTGAAGTATACAGCCAGATAGAGAGAGGAAGAGGGAAGCAGCATTCATCATGCAATGATGGCCAAACCGTGGCTTTGGCCTCTTTGGCCCTCTGAGTGAACCAAGATTCAATGCTGTTTGAGGGCTTGCAGGGAGGAGAATAGGGCCACAGTTGTGTTGACCCCCAAATAATTCAATTCCAGTGGAAAACAGCAGAAGACTAGGACCCTGGCCCACAGATATTCCTCCATGGTGATCTTATTTTTTTTAAAAAACCCATATCTGACCACATCACTCCACCAATACTCTCCAACTGTCCTTATAATAATATCCAAACTCTAGGTCATGGCTTAAATGGTCTGACTCTTGCCCCTCACTCCAACTTCATCTCATATACTTGCTCTAACATTTACTTCTTGAGGGCAGAAACCTTTTCTTGTGCCCTGTTGCATCGACATGTTGAGAGCAGTACTTGGCATATACTTTAATAACTACCTGTTAAATAAATGAATCCAGATTTGACTTCCAAAGGACTTGACTGAATTCATGTAATGGAACCTCTCATCACTAAATTCTTAAGAATAATCCTTTTTTAGAAATTCCATCCCCATATCCGCGTCGTGCTTTGGAAATGAAAAGCATTAGTTTAATTAATGAGGGGATAGCTGAAGGAGTGAAGAATAATATTGAATATCACGTCCAGTTCAAACTCCTTGGGGGAATTTGGCTGGGAGGATGGAATTACCCAAGTTGGACTGTGCCCAGTGCACCAGGCTTAAGTTATTGGATAAGAGTACATTAGAAAAATGAATTTTGGCAGCCAACAAAATATTCTCTTTATGTGGAAGTAAGTGACCTTGGATTTAGTTTCTTTTAAAGACTGGTTTTCTCTGGCAGGGGCAAGAGATGATACCTTGAAGGAGCCAGGATTTTGTAATGACAGCGGCAGTACTAGGATACTTGGGGGTGGTTGTCCTGCGTCCATTTCTCAGCATCCATTAGAGTAGGAATGTGATGGTCCAAATCTGCTTCTTGTTTTGCCAGTATTTGGTCTCTTCATCTGGAGAATCACCCATGATTGTAGCTGACTGTATTCCAAGATTCGTGAGCCTTGGCACCTGAATCAGATACCTATGGATAAAAAGAAACCATTTGTTTATTCCTTTCTTCTTTCTCTCTTCTTACTCCCCTGTTTAACTGTCCCAAATTGTCAGCAAATGAGTCAAGTGTTCAACGTTTTTTTTCACAGAGACTGAGTTTGGAAAAGCTGATACAGTCCATCATACTGTTTCTCAGTGAGTTTACCGTGACATTCTGGGATTTTGAAAAGACATCTTTTCTGTGTCAAGCCATCCTAGGGTAGCTTATACCCCTTTGTTCATTTTTGGCAAGACAGATGGAGGACAGGGCAGTAAAACAGCAGGATGAAAGGGAGAGAGTGGCGGGATGAAGGGTGTAGACACGGACGTCGGCAGTGGAGGGTGCAGATGGGGCAGAGGGTAAAACAGCAGGGAGAACTGAGCGACCTCCTTGTCTGAACTGTTCCATATTCCGGCATGTCCCTAAAACTGGAAAAGAACTTAAACAGTGGAGGCCTTCTCTGAGGTATTTATAGTCTTTGCTAATAAGGTCATAAATAATCACCTTTATCGTGAAACTAAATAGAGTATGTAATGCCAGTCATGGTGGGGTTTGGAGGAAAACACCCCAAAACACCTCCCCTACCAGCCTGGTCTGGTGTCTACAAGCTCTGCTCCCATCCTTTCTTTGCGCAGAAGCCCTGTCCCTCAAAGCCCCTGTGAAAATGCTGGCATTTTTCCTGGGAGGGGAGGGAGGTCAGCTGACTGGAATGGGGTCGGTTTATTTGGCTGTCAGCTAAGAATTCAAGAGATTGTAGCTAGAGCGTTTGGAATGGGGGCGGGGAGGTGGGGTGGCAGCTGCAATTGCTTTCACACTGGAGAGCTCTGGGGTGGCAAGAGCAACAATAAAAGACACCTGTTTGCGGCCAACAAGGTGAGTCAGAAGATTAGTGGCAACAGGTGTGAGCTACAAGAGGACCATTGCTTTGCTTCTCCCCTTCAGATCTCCCACAAGAATATCTTCTGTGGCCACTCTGATGGGACACGTGCAGGGAAGGGAACTCTGGGAAATGCAGTTCTGCCTCACCAAGCGGACACTTATCAAGCCAGCCTGCCAGGCCAGCTGCTTCCACACCCTGCAGACTTTCCATGACACCACATCGCCCCTCTCCAAACGGCCTTCTAAGTAATTTGTTCATTCTTCCTTGTTCAGCCTGGTTTAAGTATTGATACCACAGGCCTCGAGCAGGGTTAGTGCTGGGGCCAGCATGGAGGCGACAGACTCGGAGGTTAGTGTCTTCTCGGGGAGATCCAACCACAGATGAAACTCCAGCTGCAAAGGAAAAGGGTCTCATCCTTGGGGTGCATAGAGTAGGGGTCGGGCATTTTGTTTTTCATTACCCCTAGCCCTCCAATACCTCCTTCTCACATAGCCAGCCACCAGGTGCACTTATGCAGTTTCTGTCCTGCACAAAAATGTCCAACCAAGCAGGAATATAGCCCTACTTCTCTCATTGGGCTCACAAGTGCTTCAGCCTTGAGGAATAAAAAATGTTTCCGATCCAAGGCCCTGAAGGAGGCACATTTTTACAGTTTGCACAAAGGCACTGGATGTGTAGCTGCGCCCCTTAAGTCACCTGCCTGTAGCTGTCTCACTTTTTTTTTTTTTTTCTTTTCATTTGGGAAAGCCGAGCCAGTGTGGTGCGCCTGGACTTCACAGATTGCCCTCAGATGAGCTCAGCTCCTGACCTTCCTGTCTGGAGCCTGAATGCACCTCCATGTGAGGAAGGTAAGAGCTGAGAGGAGGAAAGTCCTCCCAAAGCATCGGTACAATGATACCTTCATTATGATTTTGAAGAGTTTCTCCTGTTCTTTTTGAGGATCAGCAGAGCATTTCAATCAGAAACTGAGCTTGATAGAGGAGGATTTGGGATGTGTGTGTGTGTGTGTTGTAGGAAGTGAGGCGATAGAAGCACATTTTCAAAGAACCAACTTCCCGTCAAGATGAGAGGCAGACTGTTGACTGATTTTAGCTACATACAGTCTGTGAGCTCATAGAATAGGAATGTGCCTTATCAGGATAGCTTAGTACCTGATAGCTTAGTATCTACTGAGGATGCTTCTTTCTTTCCTGCTGCCTGTCATGGCTCAGACCCACCTGCTTTAGCACTTCCAGCCTTTTGCTCTGATGTCCCTCTGAGCTTTTGCTTTGGCCTTTATAGCCTGGCACACTCCTGGTGGTGCTATTATGGGATGGCTAACTGGAGCTGGTTTTGGACAAGTCTTCATATTTCCTTTTAAGCATCAAATGAAACACTGAAAGTATGTAATGCTTGTGATTAAAATTATAGTGGAAAGTACAACCGGCCCACAGCAGATTCTGCTCTAAGAATCTAAAAGAGATGAAGTAGTTGGCTAAAGAGCAGACGTACATTGTTTTCGAGGCTTTCTGATGTAGACAAAATGAATCATCATTACGTGGTGGGCCCTTTGTGCTATTTAGGGGTCCAGGTCTGGAGCCATTCACATACCCACATCTGTAGACCCAACCCCAAGTAAAACTATGCCATTTAGGAAGTCTGTTCTTATGTTCCTGGATCCTTACAAATTCTTTTATCTGCATCCCTTTCTATCCTCTCTGGAACTTCATAATTCTTTACTCTTTTTTGCAACGTGGAAAAATATAAATAATCATAGTTAATGTGTATTACATACTTGGCATGTACAAGGCATTGTGCTGAGCACTTTACATAAATTGAATGCTATTATCGAATAAATATTTATATAGGACTTATTATATATTAGAAGATGTTCCAGGTGCTGGGGATATGGAATAAAGCAGACAAAAATCCCTTCTGGGGCTTCCTTGGTGGCTCAGTGGTTGAGAGTCCTCCTGCCGATGCAGGGGACACGGGTTCATGCCCTGGTCCGGGAAGATCCCACATGCCGCGGAGCGGCTGTGCCCGTGAGCCATGGCCGCTGAGCCTGCGTGTCTGGAGTGTGTGCTCTGCAACGGGAGAGGCCACAGCAGTGAGAGGCCCGTGTACCGCAAAAAAAAAAAAAAAAAAAGAAAAAAATCCCTTCTGTATGGAATTTACATTCCAAAGGGAGATAAAGAGAATTTAAAGAGGAAACTATATGATAAAGGTGATGATAGATGCATTGTAGAAAAATAAAATGAGGAAGGGTACTAGGAAGTGCCGGTGAGCATTGGGGAGCAGACAGTGTGGCTATTTTAAGTAGGGCGGATGGCAACACTGAAAGCTGATCTGCGTGACAGCTCTGTAAGACAGATAATACTGCTATCCTCATTTCACAGATGACACTGAGGCTTAGAATATAAAAACTTTTTCTCAAGAGTAGATCTACCCGCTCTTCTTCTGCCAGAGTCTATCTCTCCCAGAAGCATTTGCTATAACTTCCCTCCTAGCTGTAGAATGCAAAGCAATTGTACACAGTTGAGGAATTATATCAGCAGTGGCTATGCCAAAAGTGTGAGAAAGAGGAGATGTTCCGTTTCTTGTGGCTCCTACAATCACGATGGTTTAGCTGACTTGCTTACCTTGTCTCCCTCTTGAGATAGAACAGACCTCTCTGCGTGATGCTCGGCAGGGTTCTATGGCCATAGAACTAATACTTCAAAAACAAAAAAATCTCAGCCAATTTTAAAAAATAGACTTTATTAGTTAGAGCAGTTTTAGGTTTGCAGCAAAACTGAGCAGAAAGTACGGAGAGTTCCCACACCCTGCCCCCATTCCCACCCTGCCAGCCTCCCCCACTATTGACATCTGCCTAGTCTTTTATTTACAAGGGTAACTTCTTCCCTGTCCTGTTCCTTTCTCATGTATTAAATCTGGGCTGCAGGTTCAAATACTATCACTCACTGGGTGCTGAGGTCCCGATTCACACCTGGGCTGCCCCATCCATCAGGGGCCAGCTGTTCTCTCTCTTCGCAAGGAGGACGCAGTGCAGGCAGAGGAGGTCAGAAGGACATGCAGGAAACACGGACGGACAGATGGCTGCGTTCCTGAGTGCTTGCAGGGCCTCGAGCTGCTGCAGGTCTGAGGCCATCCCTGCCTCATAGCCCTGTCAATTCCACCAACCTTCTCCTCCCGGCCAAGGTTGTGCAATTTTCTAGGAATTTCTCAGCCCTGGGTTTCCCCTTTTGCTTTTCAGTTTCTCATTGTGAGTCAGCTCATCTTGCCCTCCAGACTTGCCTAAAAACTCCATATTGGATGTTGAGCGGTGAATAAATTCCTGTCTGCTGCCACGTGCTGAGTCACCAGGGACTCCTCACTGACTCCTGGCTGCCTTTTGGGCTGGGGGGCTTGCCCTAGGGCTGAGAGGAAGCAGCGGGCAGCCGGATAACCACACCTTCAGGCAGAGGCACTTCTGAGAAGCCGTCCTCCATCCTCCGGGTGAAAATGTGTAGTCAGCCAGGCGGGTGGTAGAGGTGCGTGGGCTGGTGTCGGGGGTGACATCATGCCCGATCTTTCCTGCCAGATTGGAGGGGAGGTCATGCGTAAGCTTGACTTTTGAGGGAAAAGGAGGTGGAGTCATTGATGAGTTTCTGTACTTGAGAGTCAAGGGATGAGGTCACATCTGGGTTTGTCTTCTTTGGAAGAGTGAGGTCATGCTGCTGTTTCCCATATTTTGGGTCCCGGAGTGAGGAGACAGGGTACACTGTGCTAGGATTTGCCTTCTTTAAGAGGCTGGGGAGGTTAGGAAGCTGCAGTGCCTTCACAGGGAAGAGCTTGCTTCTCTCTGGGAAGGTGCCTGAGGAAGCAGCCCTCTGGGGCAGTACAGTGTTGGAGAGCTCTGCTGTTCTGCTTGGCAACACCCAAGGCCACACTATGATTTTCATAGGCCCCTTCCTCCGTGAAAAAAAAATTAAGAATTTTCTTTTATGACTGTGTTGGTGTAGAGATGAATAGAATCCGGACTGGAATTATTATTACATATGCATTATTATATTCATTTTCTTCTGATTTTAAAAGAAAATGAAAACATTCTCGTGGGTCTCTAAAAGGTTTCATGGGCCTTAGGCTCTCTCTGCCTAATGGATAAATTAGCCCTGAGGTCAGGGGTCTCCTCTTCTTCAGAAAGGAATCTGGGGCTGGAGCAAAACACACAGGGCACCGTCAGCTCCCCACCCTCACTTTGCCTGACTGAGATGCTCTGCCGGGAACTGGGCTATGAGACCGCACAGAACGCAGCCTGTCTTCTTGTGCAGACGGGGCACTGAGCAGAAGCAGAGTGGTCCACCAGCCAACAGGCTTGCTTGAGAGGACTGACGTCCGGTGAACTGCCCTTACGCTAAGTACCTAATTCATCCAAGAGCAGATACTAGTCATCTCCTCAGGCAAAGGCAGAGATCCACGGGGGCAGGATTTGGAAATTCATGTCAGGTGATCAGTGTTGAGGGAGCCAGGTAAGGTAAGAGTGATCACATACTGTATTCACGTTCATTCATTCAACAATATTTATTGAACATCAGCTATGTGCTAAGCACCAGGCCTTGGGGGTTACAAGTTCTGACATTCATGGAACTTGAATAAATATTATACCCTCTACATTCTCCAAGACATCTATTTATAGCCACAGATAAGTTGGGGAAAAGCGGAGGGAGAAAACCATTAAATTGTGAGAAGCCATGTCACCTACTACCTGCCAGCGACCTGATGTGCGTTGTCACTTGATCCTCCTCACCACCCCATGAAGCACAAATGTAAAGGTACGTGCATGCCTCTGGTTGAGATACGTGCAGCGTCACTATGGGTGCCACACCTGAAGTGTGATTGCCTGCCCCAGACACACTCAGCAACTGGGCACAGCAGCCAGTAGAACATGGAATGAGAGGTCTGCTGGGCAGGAAAGTTCTGCAAGTGGAAGTCAAGTTTCAAGGAGCAAACCTAGCTGGGGTCAAAATCCTGGGATGTACAGAACAGGAATCTCAGATCAGCCAGTGTCCTTCAGGCGGGCACCAACGATCTGGGCACACGCAGTTCCGGAAGGAGTCAGAAACCACGGCCCTGGAGGCCTGGACCCAAGCGAGGTGAACACCAGTCCTACAGAGGGAGCTGTCTGCTCCTGACCTGTTTTTGCCATGTGCTGGTGTGTGTGTGTGTGTGTGTGTGTGTGTGTGTGAACATCAACTGGGGCACAGGGAACTGGATTCCAGGTATTCACACGAGCCAGGAATCTAGCAGTTTCTGGATGAACCCTGTTGCCTCCTGAGGCAGGGTTAGATTATTGTGTTGACCTCTCAAAAATGTGAAATTGCTCGTTCGTTTTACACTGCCATAGCATCTACTGATTGAAATGATCGAAAATGTACTTAAAAATAATACAAACAGGTATTTTCCTTCACAGGCTTCTTATACTGTCCTTGTTTTTCTCTTATATACTGAGACTCACGTATAACCCAGTCCTGCCCCACCTAGGCTTGGTCACATAATAGTAACTCAACAGAATAATATGCTGAGACCCACTGTTGCCATCATCTGTCCATTAACTAACCTCTATTTCTGCTTCTAAGCCCAAACCCCATTACCCACCCAAGTCACTTTAGAAATAGATTATTTTTTCTTCTTTCCCCTCTAAGTATCTGACCAAACCAAGAGCATGCGAGTCTTTGGGTGAGATCCAGTCTTCCCAATCTGTATGGTCTTCCCTCCCTCCCTCTCTCCCTCCCTTCATTCCTCCTTCCTTCCTTCCTCCCTCCCTCCCTCCTTCCCCCCTTCCTTCCTTCCTTCCTTCCTTCCTTCCCTCCTTTCCTCCCTTCCTTCTGAGTAGTAAGTAGAGTATATAGAACGTAACTTAATCTGTTTTAGTTGATAACGAAAATCCTTCTGGAAATTCAGATTCACCATTAGGAATTATTTTCATTGGATAGAATGATGAATATTCATGTATGAAGCCTATAGACTAGTCTGAATTGATAAATCCTTGAGAAATGCCCTGAAAGTTGGTGATGAGCAATCCTCAATTTAGAGTCACTTTTTTTGTGATTTCCCATTTTCTCCTAAAAATCAAAGGCAGAAGAATTTCTGATTAACTGAAGTTTCTGGTTATTTGGTCTCTGGTAAAAGCTTTCTTTGCCACTTTCTTCTTGTCTTTTCCTGATACGTCTGGGTTCAAATATTAGGAAGACCCTAACAAAGGAAAAGCCCTGCTCTTTATAAACCATCCACATATTTGTCTGCAAGATCATATTCATGTTCATAATTATCCCTAGTTGAAAACATTTTATCTTGATTAATTAAAGCACTTCTGCTGCTACCAACAGCAGGGAAGAGTCTCTGGAAAGGACTACAAAGTCACTTGGCCTCTCTAAAACCTCTACTGTCCACAAGTCTAGACAAGCACGTGTCTGCCACCACTTTAATATTTTATCTAGCATAGCAGAATTGTGGCAATTACATACTTTCAATTGCTTCTGTCACACTTGAACTCTACCCACATAATTAACAACCTCAACTTTTAAAAAATGCTTTTCTGTTTTAAATTCCATATATTTTCATTGTAGAAAATTATAAAATACAGAGAAACATAAAGAAAAGTACAAAGATCACCCTTAATCATACTACTAAGTGATAAACATTAACATTTTGGTGAAAATCCCTCAAGTATTTTTTTATTGACACAATTATTTATATTCAACTTAAATCTTACATTTTAATAGGGATTTGTTATTTTTCCACTAAAAAATATATCACAGATATTTGTTCCATGCAGGTAAGTATTCATACACAACGTGACGTTTAATGGCTATGTAGTGTCCAGTTGTGTAGATGTATCATGATTTAGTTAATAAATCTATTGGGAACCACAATTAGGTTGTTGTCATTTTTTTTTTCACTGTTGTATGTAATAGAGACATAGACAGCCTTGTACATAGATCTTTGCAAGAAATCCCAATTACTTCCTTATGGCAAATTCCCAGAAATGGAAGAGTTGGCTAACAGGGCTTAAACATTTTCAAGTCTTTTGCTAAAATACTGCCAACCTTGTCTCCAGAAAGAATGTACCAATACTAGTGAGGCTGAACACTGTTTTACATGTTTAATTGGCCATTTGTATGCGAGCCTTAGGGAATGGTTCATTAATGCCATCTACTCAATTTCCTAATGTGATGGCTATCTTTTACTTATTGGTTTGTAGGTGAGCTAATTGTTATGTAGTTTCCACTGTCAGATCATTTCCAAAAATAAATTTTATGGCAATGTTTGTTTTATACACTTCTTTTTTGTCGCCTTCTCTAAGAAGTTTATGGAAAGTGAATGCATGTTAAAAACCCGCCAGATTACTTTGCTTCCAAATTTGCAAGTAATGTTTCTCCTAAGTCTACGCATATAATTATTCTGTTTTGAAATTTTGCAGTGACTCCTTTTCACCTTCAGGATGAAAATGAAACTCACCAGAAAAAAGCAACATACCTGATCTAGCAGCAGATTTCTTCTTGAGCTGTGCTGTTCAATACACACTAGATCTGATGTTAAACATTCTCATCACACACAAAAAAGAATAACAGAGTGCAGGAGGAAACTGTTAGAGATGATTGATATGTCTGTGGCATAGACTGTGGTGATGAGTTCACATCTATACACTTACCTCCAAACTTATCAAGCTGTATACATCAATTATGCACAGCTTTTTGTATGTCAATCATACCTTAATAAAGTGGTTTAAAAACACAGTAGCCACTAGCCACATGTGGCTACTTAAATTTTAAAAATGAAACAAAATTAAAATTTCTGTTCCTCACCTGCTCGACAGCCACACATAGTGAGTGGCTAACTTTTTGAATAGCGCCGATAGAAAACTTTTCCATCACCACAAATGGTTCTGGATACAACTGATCAACAGATTTAGCTTTTTCCAGTTCCTGTATCTGCTCTCTTCTATACCTCCTAGCCTCTACGTAGAATGCCCCTCTCCTTTTCTTTGGCTAATTCCCACATACCCTGCAGATCAACTTTCACCTACTCTGGAGAAGTGTCCCCTAACCACTCATGTCTCCAGCCTGGATTGCATGCCCTTCTGTGGCCCATTGGAGCCCTGGGCATAGAATGCCCACTACAGTCAACTGCAGATGTCGGTCCTTGTCCTCTACCAGCTCACTGAAGGAAGAGCATGTCTCCAACTTCTGATTCCCCAGGACCCAGCTTAGTTTCTGAAAAATGGACAAAGTTTAGTGTATGTTGAATAAATGGTCTGCCCATCATTTGCCCCCATCCTGTACAAATGCACCGGTTTATTCTTAAAAATTCTCAAGAACTAAAACGTATGCCAAAAGAAGTATTTAAGGAACAATATATTTATTTTAGGAATACAGTTATTAACTGTAATAAAGTAATGAAATCCATGGGCATGCTTTATGAACCGCCTCATAAAAGATAGTTACAATAGCAATACTATAACCTTTCTCCCGATAGAGATATAGACATATTACCTTTATACTTCAACAAATATACATCATTGGAATAATTACAAACCATTTCCTCTTAATAATTCTCATAAAAAATAAAAGCTTTTCTGTTATCCTTAGTCTTCCCGAATCTCTCTGGGTTCTTCATCTCCTGTTCCTTCTAAAGTGACAGAATATTGCTTGAGAATGTGCATTTGTGAGCACCAGGTCCAGTGTACTTTTTAATCTTTTAATTAAAAAAATCACAATTCATATATATTTCTTAGAGAAAAAAATAAAATACTGATACATGTAAAAACTAGAGGATAACTCACTCATAATCCCATCACCAGATGACAACCTCTGCTTGCATCTGACATATAATTTCCTTCGATTTTTCTCTATGAACAGATATTTTTTTTGTTTCTTGCAAAAGTGAGATCATACTGACCTTAGATTTTAATTTTTTTCAATTAACACATCATAAATAAGTTTATTTATCAAGAAATATGTCTGTAACATTATTTTAAATGTCTATCTAGTATTTAAAATAACACTGTCCGCTTTTGGGAAGCTTCGATTGTTTCCAATCTTTTTTTTTTTTTTCTTCTTGTTAATAGTGCTGTGACGGCTCTCCTTCTGACTAAATACTTTCCAGGGATCTATAGATCTGAATGTGTTCTCCTCCAAGGCAGAAACAAGGAATGACCTTCTTTTGGGGCTGTAGAGAGAAGAGGTGATTACAAACCTGCCCAGGCCAACCCAGAAACAAACCAACCAAATTAATGGGTCAGTGGACCACTGTTGGTGGATTCCCTAGAAAACCGTCTGAGGTAAAGCTTACCTGCTAATGCTTCTCTGGGAGGTGCAATGGCAAGGTCGTGAAAATGAGGGAAAAAGAAAAGCAAGGCAGGGAAGGAGGAAAGTGAGTACTTGCTAACGAGTTGGTCACAGCTTCATGATAAAGCACAGCTGGTTTCTTGGTGACATGGGACAGCTCTGGCAGGGCATAACAAACAACTGAGCCTTGGAATGATCCATAGCAGGGAGGATCCTTGGGTCTCCTTTCTCTCTTTGGTTCAAGTAGATCCCGCCGGCATGAACTCCCCCTCACTTCCAGGTTGTGTCACCTGGTCAGCTCTGGACAGCGGTCACTATGGGGCGGTGTTTCCTCTAGGTCTGAAAGTGGTTGGAAGAGCAAGGGACTCCCTGGGTGTAGTCAGGGTGAGCATGGGTTACAGAGATGCTTCCACCATGGCAGGCTCACGGGGTCCTGGCAGAACCTGAGCCTCACCCTGAGAGAGGCAGGAAGTGCAAATAAACTAAGAAATGGTACCGGCAGAGGAGGCGGATAACCTCTGGCTTTTCAACCTGTAGCTTTCCCAGTAGGCCTATCAAAGTCCTTGGTTTTGAGAAAAAAAGGGATTCTGCAGAGAGCTAGCCACGTGAAACACCAAGTCCCATTCCCCCCAGGAGGTAGGACAGGAATGCAGCATTGTGAAGAATGGGAAAAGGAAGTTAAATTCTGTGGGCAGGAAAGCTCCACCTTTCCTCTGGGGACAGAAAAAGAGCAAGAGGTCAGACAGGGACACTTGGCTGAGTCCAACCACGTCCTCCTCTGCATCTTCTGGTCTGGACCATCCAGCCCACGTGACTCAAGCCAGCAGCCGGGCCCAGCCAGGAGCCGGCTTCGGAGAGGGTGGGCAGATACAAACTGTATATCTTGTTGTGCCCTGAGACCCACAGCACCTCCAAATGAGCACCCCCTCAAACCACAAGGGGCAGAGGCAGAGGGGGGAGGTTTTGACTCGAGAATGACACTAAGAGTTCAGTTTAATTGAGTGGTTTCCTTTATGACTTTCCAGACTCTAAACAAGGCAAGTTTCCCGCAATCAGCTGGTCTATTAAAAAAATGGCAGCAAAGGAAGAAACTAGGGTGTGAAAGAAGAGGAAGAGGCAGGGACAAAGGAGAATGAGTCTGGGTGGTTTCCCTGAGGTCTCCCATGCCAAGGACAAGTTAAAGCAACACATTACTGTTTATGAGTCTCATTATGCAAGGCCAAGTTTGCTCTGGGCATTGTCAGTCTGCCCACACTTGGCTTCTCCTTGCAGCCTTTGGTTTTCTTCAAGACCAACCAGATGGTAGTTTTTTTCTTTTTACAAGGATTTGAAAACAGAGAGGAAGGTCTCAGACAGCCTCTGTAAGATTATCCAGGCTTGGAAAGTAAGTGAGGATAGGCTTAAATTCCTTCCTGTTTCCCACTGCCTGAAGGATAAACCAAAGAGCTCTCTGGTGTTGGTGGCATATCCAAGGCACCCTCAAGCTGATCTATCCATCCTTATTTCCCATGCATTTCAATGGCTCTTGATCCTTCCCTGCCCCTAAGACCTCCAATGACAACATGGGCCTCTCAGGCCTCTGTGCCCACTCAAAAATCTCTTTCCCCACAGTGCTCTCAATTCTTCCTGGGCGTCACCTGCATCAGGACTCGGCTCAGGTTCACCTCCTGAAACCCTTCCTGTCATCAGGTGAATCTGACTGCATCCTCCCTGTGCCCATGTGTAGTGTGAATGGACATCTAGGTGAGCTCTTGGAACACACTGTAGCTATTGGAGACACGGCTGGCATTTCCTACTATATTATGAACTATTTAAACACAGGAATCATATTCATTTTTGAACTTTCAGCATCTAGAACAGTGTCTGGCACCTGGAATGTGCTCAGAAAATGCTGGTTGGTGGAGAAAGCGCCTGTGTTTCCAGAGAAGTACAGTTGGTCCTGTGGATACAGAGGGCTGACTGTTCTACACTATTTTATATAAGGGACTTGAGCATCCATGGATTTTGGTATCTGCACAGGAGTCCTGGAGCTGTGAAAGGAAGATCAAAATGGCACCAGTGTTGCTAAGAGAGCTCTCTAAATGGAGCTGGAAGGCCACTGAGGAAGTGTGTCTTGTACACATCTCGCCCGCATAGAATCTGAACTTTTGACCACTTATTGTCTTAAATGCAGGCACCCAGAACAACTGCCAGAAACTCACGATGCTTACCCGACCCTTACCTTAAAACAACTGGTGACAGCCTATCCCTTAAGGACAAATATTTCTTTTCTTTTGTCAGAGTACAGCCTCATGGCTTTTGCCTTTATAAGCCCCTGACTCTTTCTTTTCCCTGGAACACTCTTTTGGCTTTACCTGAATCTGTCTCCCAAAATGCAATTTTTCAGACCCCAAATAAACATTTTTCCTATTTGTAGCCTTCTGAGCTTTTTTGGTCCACAGAGCCAGTCCCCTACAGATATCTAGGGATGACTTAACTGCATTTACACGTCTGCTACACCACTCATCATGCTGCCCAATGGTAACTGCTTACCTGTGGCTCTCCTGGGATGCTTCAGCTCCTTGAGGGCAAAAGACAATGCCTTTGAGACGATGCCTAGCACATTCTAGGTGCTAAATAAGTGTTGACTTTAGGAAACTGTGCAGTATTGTAGGCTACTTTTTACATTATCCAGAGCTCAGTACATAGTCATAATAACACAAGCAAATTTCTTGAGTGCAAGCATTGAGCTAAGCACGTCTTACACATTACACAACTAATCATCACAACAGCCTTAAAGATGGGTACCCCTCCCCCGCCACCCTCCATTGTATGAGGAGGAGACTATGACTCAAGGAACTAAGTGATTTGCTCTAATATGCACATCCGGACAGTGGCAGAGATGAGATGTAAACTCTGGTTTGAATTCAGATGCTATGAGGCAGCCAGCATTTGGGCTCTAGCCCTTCCTCCCCATATCTCCAGTTACCTTTCAGCATCTGAACTTCCAAGAAAAGGGAACAAGCCTTCCTTCCCGAATTCTACCCACTTCTCACAGCCCCCACTAACTGCTCTCCATATAGCTAACCAGCCACTTGGTTGATTGCATTATTACTACATTGTCATTCCATTTTACTTTCTGGATATCAAACTTTAGGTTGTATCATAGAGACCTTGAAAATAGCTATGACTTGTGGCTGAGGGTGCAAGAATGGAATACTATGCAGCCATAAAAAGGAATGAAATAATGCCATTTGCAGCAACATGGATGGACCTAGAGATTATCATACTAAGTGATGTAAGACAGAAAGAGAAAGACAAATACCATATGATATCACTTATATGTGGAATCTAAAATATGACACAAATGAACATATTTACGAAACAGAAACAGACTCGCAGACATAGAGAACAGACTTGTGGTTGCCAAGGGGGAGGGGGAGTTGGGGAGGGATGAATTGGGAGTTTGGGATGAGCAGATGCAAATTACTATATACAGAATGGATAAACAACAAGGTCCTACTGTACAGCACAGGGAACTATATTCAATATCTTGTGATAAACCATCCTGTGATGAAAGAACATGAAAAAGAATGTATATATATTTGTATAACTGAATCACTTTGCTGTACAGCAGAAATTAACAAAACATTATAAATCAGCTATACTTCAGTAAAATAAAGAAAAAGAAGAAATTTACAACTTAGTAAGGACAGACTTGGTACCAGCATTAGGATATATAACATCTTAGTACCTCCTGAGAAGGGCCAAAATATGGATATCTTTAACATAAACAGAGGCCAGAGAGTTTACATTAACTTTCCCAAAGTCATACATCAGGTAAAGGGTAAGTGAGGATTTGAATTCACGTTGGATTCCAGGGCCTGTATTGGAAATGCAGGTCAGGCCTAGATTGTGGTAGATCTTGAAAGGAAGTCTAAGACTGTATTAAGACAGCGAGAGGGTTTTTGAACAGAGGAGCAATAAGATCAGAGCTACACTTTGGAAAACTAGTCTAGTGATGGAGAAGAGAAAGTGAGGGTGGAGGCACCAGAGGTCTGTGGGGAGACCGTTTAGGAGGCTGTTGCCACGACTAGTTATGCTTAGATGAGCTTTGCTCTCAGACACATTAAGGTGTGTCTTGAGATGACAGGACAAGTGGAAATGCCCAGAAGCTAGCTGGAGGTGAGAGGCAGAAGAGAAGTGGTAATCAGAGGCAGAGATCTGGGAGTGGCTACAGAAAGGCTGCAGACAAAGCCCTGAAAGTGAATGAGGTCACTAGTGTCTGGGCTAAGAAGGAAGGGGGCCAGAGGAGTGAGGATTAAGCTTGGAGATTTGGCATTTTCAGAGTGAAGGAGAAAGGCAGGACATTTTGAAGACAGGAGGAATAGTCAAAGAGGTGCAGCTCAGAGCAACGACTTGTAACAAACTGGCTGATAAGACAACTTAACAACAGACATGAGAACTCCTCTTATGGGATGGAAGTGTGTTGAGAAAAACTGTGATAAGCTGCCAGGGTGACAGGGGTGAGAGCGAGGATGTAGATAGCGGGAGAACGTTAAACTACCCGGTGCTGGAAGTGAGGAACTTGAGATTAGGGCTGTGGTGGAGCAGAGAAAAGACCAGAGGGCTGGGGAGAGGGAAGGATGGGTGTGGGGAGGGGTGAGGGGGAGGGGTGATAAGGAAGGTAGAGGGGATGGCCAAATCTCTTCGTAGACCGGCTGAAGGGCTGTTACAAAATTAGGGCCCTAAAGTGGCTTTCATGAATGCTCTGTATCTCTCACAACCTTCGTTAAAATCTGAAATGCACCGAAGCCTGGTGTGTGCACTGGGGGAAATAGGAAAGTGCAGATTGTCTTTCAGGTGCAGAACAGGGATCAAACAGGGGGAACAGTGAGTATGAGTGGAAGACATTCTATAGAAACAGAGGTTCTGAGCCAGTGGCCTGAATCCATAACCATACCAGAAATTTGTGAACTTTGGGGAGGACACTGGACTTCCAAAGGGCATGGAATGGGGGAATAGCCAATTTCATCTAAATCCTGAGACACTCAGACTCCAGCTGACACCTGTGGTACAACCTTATGGTGGAAGACATGCCCTTCAATAGTTATTCCTTCTGAATGAACTAAATATGCTGGTGGATTTTAGAGAGTGAACATGAGCGAGGAGAGCCCTCAGTGAACTGGTTTGGAGATTTAGTAGGATGCAGGGAGAACACAGATCTTAAGGCAGCATTACATAGACAGCTCACATCAGCTGTAGCAGGGCAGGCTGCCCAGCTGTGAGTCATTAGTTTAAATTGTCTGCTGGAGAACATCTCTGGGACTTTTCTGGTCCATTTGCTCATGAGTAATTGTTTCCTAGAAAACTTTTCCAGCCCCCAAATGTTCTTCCTGAGCTAGAAGGATAGGACCTAACAGATAAGGCTGCTGCAAGCAAGGGGTCAGAGGCTTCAGAGATCTGTTCTTGCTGCCTGTCCCGCAGTCACTGTGAGGGTTTGTCAGGAAGGGAGCTAGGGAAGGAGACAGCTTCTGTGCCTGGAAAAGAATGGAAGCTGAGGAACTTGGCTAAGGGACCACGGCAGGGCTCTGCACTTTCCCCCACAGACACTGATAAGACTTTTCCTCTTATTAATCTGTGTAAGTAACAGACCCAGGGAGTATGCCTGTTTGTGTACACAAGCATCCCTGAGCAACTGAGGAAATTTTGGCTGACACTGGGAGAAACATACGATAATCAAATAAAATTTCTGAAAGCACCTTACTTATACCCTGTCAAAAAGTTGATGATTTTTAAGATGTGATTCAATAAAATGATATGATGGCTTTCTTCCAGTTATTTCATAATAGTTATTCTACCAGGCTCTCCCAGCTTGCCCAAAGAAATTAGAAACAAAAGGAGTGAAGAAAATACTAGCTTTCTCAATTCTCTGGTTTTTTACAGTAATCACCAGATATGCTGAAAGATTGTATGAAGTTTCTGAGTGTACTTGGCCTTTATGGATTTTGTGTTTCTTAGCTAAAATTGCTCGTGAACATCAGTTATGGAGAGGTGCTGCCCAATGGTTGAAGAGGATGGTGTATATAGTGTGACAGGTTATATTTTTCACAGGTGCCTCAACACTATCTCCGGCTCCACATATGCTTCTTACAATGTGACATGGACATTGAAAGGTGGGGGTCCGTGTCACCTCTCCTCTGCCCTTGAACTGGACAAGATTTACAGCTATTTCAACCAATGGCAGAGGTGATATCATAAAGTGTGAGGCAGTGTACTTTCTGGCTGTTGGAATAGTCGCCTCGGAACCCTAAGCTATCATCTAAGATCTCTGACTACCCTGAAGCTGACATCCTGTGAGGAAGCCCAGGCCGTATGGAGAGGCCCATTTGAGGTTCCAGCCAACAGCGAGAATCAAATGCCATACATGGGAGTGAAGATGTCTCCAGAAGATTCTAGCTTCCAGTCACCGAGTCTTCCCAACTGAGGTCCCAGACATCATGGAGCAGAGGTAAGCTGCCTTTGCTGTGCCCTTTCCGAATTCCCTGTCCACAGAATCTGGGAGTATAAAAAATAATTGTTTCACCCTATTAAGTTTTGGGGTGGTTTGTTACAAGGCAATAGTAATTGGTACAGATATGAAACCAGGAGCCCTATATGGTCCCCGAGTCCTCCTGAGATAGAGATCTGGGAGTGGCTACTCTGTGGAAGAGTTAGAGCTTCTTGGAATACTATTTGAAAACCTCTGGACTAACCAAGGGCTCCAAATTCTGTGTTTCTAAGAAACCTGGAATTTAATAGCTTTATCAAGAAAAAGAATTGTCTCATTCAGTGTTATGAACTGAATTGTGTCCCCCCAAAAGATGAAGTCCTAACCCCCGGTACCTGTGAATGTGAACTTACTTGGAAATAAGGTCTTTGCAGATTATCGACTTAAGATGGCAGCATCAGGGTGAGCTCTGATCCAATATTCTGTGTCCTCATAAAAAGGAGAAGTTTGGACACAGAGACAACACACACAGGGATAACGCCATATGAAGATGAAGGTAGAGATTGGGTGATGCATCTATCAGCAAGGATTACCAAAGATTGCCAACAAACTATAGACTTATGGAACAGATTCTCCCTCACAGCCCTCAGAAGGAACCAACCCTGCTTTCACTTTGATCTAGAACTGTGAGACAATAATTTTGTTTGTTTAAGCCACCCAGTATGTGGTAGTTTGTCACGGCAGCTCTGGGAAAATAATACATTCGAGAACCAGTTTGGACAGGAATGATAGTCCTTTATAGCTCCAGGGTCCTCAGTTAATGCAAGTTAGGCTTCTTGATTCATTCAGCAATATCTTTTCGAGGTCCATCTCATAGAAGTCACAATGGGAAGCACTTTAGAAAAGTACAAAGACAAATTAAGTCTTGGTTTCCACAATCACTGGAACACCAACTCTGGAAGGAGAGATATGATAAGTCCTAAAATAACCATAGTACAAGTGATAAGTGCCCTAGATAATGAGGCATGTAGAAAGTGTTAAGAGAAATTCTAAATAAGCCTTAAAATTCTTTTAAAAAGTCTCAGTGATCTTAGTATAAGTAGAGCCAAAATTAGATTTGGATGGACAGAGTTGAAGGTAGAAGGGGCGTTTCTATGAATGTCTAACACTCAGTGGGTCCCTGGCTAATTGATTAAAGTACATAGGTAAAGTATAACTCCTTTATTGTCAGGTCTATTTAAAGCATTTATAGAGTCCTAGATACATTTTTGTATAATGATTGTTTCCTCCCTGTACACATAAGAAAAAAATGTGTATGAGTCTAAACATTTTAAGACAAACTAGAATGCAACTTCTGTCTTACAAGCATTTACTACAAGGTTTTAGAGCCAACTTTCAGGCATTTTTGATGCAAGTTCTTTTTTTTCTTTTTTCTTTTTTAGTTTTTATTGGAGTGTAGTTGATTTACAATGTTGTGTTAGTTTCAAGTGTACAGCAAAGTGACTCAGTTATACATATACATATATCCACTCTTTTTTTAAGATTCTTTTCCCATATCGGTCATTACAGAGTACTGAGTTGAGTTCCCTGTGCTGTACAGTAGGTTCTTATTAGTTATCTATTTTATATATAACAGTGTGTATATGTCAATCCCAATCTCCCAATTTATCCCTTCCTCCATCTATCCCCTGATGCAAGTTCTTGATCAGATTTATAATTAAAGCTCTCAATAGTCACTAGTAGTTTCTTTTTAAAAAATCATTTTTATTTGTTTTATTATATAAGTTTCTGAGTTAGAAAAAGTTATTTGAAAATAATGGTCTAGTTAGTTTTCCATACTTGAGATTTGATTGTTTTCACATTGTTGGTAGAACTGAAGGGCAACAAATCAGCCTGAAGTTTAGAAAGTGCACTGAGCATCCTTTATCAGGAGGTTCCCCGTTGACTCACACCTCTACTCCCCATACTACCCCACAACAAACAAAAACCTTATGTAATATACATCAGGTATTTAATCCCTCTGACATTTTTCATATTTCCCATTTGAAACCAATTCAGTTTCTTTAAGAGTTTATCTGGACTTAAAATATTTATGTAGCTAAATGTTTTGACTGAGTAGTTTTGACCGAAGCTGAATCTCTAGTTTTCAATTTCACAAGCAGAAACTCATTTTAAACACTTCCTCACTTCTCGTAATAACCTAGAATGGAAAATAATCTTAAAATTTTATATATATATATATATATATATGAAGTACTTTCCTGTACACATGAAGCTAACACTACAACGTAAATCAACTATACTTCAATTAAAAAAAAAGCAAAGGGGAAAAATACTAAAGTTAGGGCAGTCAACATCCTGTCTTTGTTTCTGGATGCATAAAACAATTAAACCTGTTAGCATGCTGATACTGTGAAGGCTTAGAATGTGACTCCCAAGAAAATATGCAAGTTGCATCACCAGAGGCTAGAACCTGGGGAGAATTAAGAAAAAACCCTGAATAAATAATAAGTCCTGAATAAAGTCTTCCTTACCATTCTAACAAGTATCAGTATCAGATTAATTTTTTCTTTAACACCACTTAGAGGTCATTAGTGTACATGGCCTCAGGTTTTCGTTGAGATTGGTTACATCATAAAGTATTTTTCATAAAGCAATTTAAATCATTAAGAAAGATAATTTATACATACAACTCAATGGGCATAAATGGAACACATCAACTATTTCATAAACTTGTGGACATTTATTTCTCAAACTTACAATGATTGTAGCTTCACATTTTTCATTGAGATCTTCCCGGACTGGGGCACGAACACGTGTCCCCTGCAACAGCAGGCGGACTCTCAACCACTGCGCCACCAGGGAAGCCCCTAGAGTATGATTTTAACAAAATTATTCCACATAATCTATGTGAAATTAAAACGGAATCCCAAGAACCTTGTAATTCAGATTGAAGAAATGCAATTTTTTCCTATACCAAAATCTCTGCTGAATAGTTGATTTTTTTTTTCTTAGAAGAACTATGGAGGAGATATAAAATGCAAAACTTGCATGTTGCCTCTTTGTGTCACTTTCCCCAAGATCTGTATTACATGAAACTAATAAGAATGGAACTAAATACTTTTTTAATGGTGCTGTCTAAATGTAACCTGAGTTGAAATAAAATTAATTCCACAACAAGGACCTACTGTATAGCACAGGGAATTATATTCAATATCTTGTAATAACCTATAACATAAAAGAATCTGAAAAAGAATATATCTGTATATATTTATATCTGTATATCTTAATCACCTTGCTATATACCTGAAACTATCACAGCACTGTATATTAACTATTCTTCAATTAAAAAAATTAATTCCTTAAGTGTTTAAAAAAATAAAGTCCATCTTCTAATTGTTCCCAAACTTTACAAAAGAAGAATCCCTGAATCAAAATAATCAGAATGGTCATTTCCGTTCAGATGTTTGGTAATAAAATCTTTGCCTAATGTTGTGTTTTTTATGCAAAATCTCCAAACTCTGAAAATACTTCATCACTTATGGTATGCCTGATCACATAAATGTTTACTTGTACCTTGCTTTGTTCAAAAATGTTTAAATATGAAATCTAAAGTATAGCCTGTATTCAAAGATTTACACACAAAAATAATGTAGCTTATGAAGAGCTTTTCACTTTTTCCTACTTGGATATTTAGGATGACATTCAAATGTACATTCAGAAATACGCAGGCCTTATGCTATGGCTATTTAAGTATCCCACTGAGTCTAAAATTGGCTTTAGTGACTACTCTCTTCATATACGTCTCCATCCAAATCAAAGTGCTTATCTTATATCTTGCTAGGCAACAATAATGAATAACTGAATCAATCTAGTTAATTTCAGTGTTTATCTCAATATTCTGTACAAATGAAAGGACTGGAAGATGGGGCAGTGGAAGGTGGCAGTGGACAAGAGACTTTTTCTTATGTGCATATTACACTGAAATCACCAGATGTCTCTAATCTGCTGCCCATCTCAGTTCTTGTCTCCATAGTTTCTCCAGAGCTCTCACATACTCCTTCCTAAGTTTCTGATACACACATTCGCAAGGCTTCTCTCACCACACTCACAATCTTTCCTCATCTCAACAGTTCTTCTCCAAAGGATTATCAGTAAAATAACCGAGTCATAAATAACTATAGAAAAATACGTAAAGTGACAATTTAGCTTCGAAATTTACCCGTCACAATTTTCTTATGCATAAGTGGTACATAAAGTTTTCTTATAAAGGGCTTCCCTAAGCCTGGGGTGTATGTGTTTAACTAGGGGAGGCCTTCTGGTTGTACAGAACCATTCTGATTTCTTTAATGACAATCATTACCATAAAAGTATTTACTGAAAGCTGGGCTGGACAGCCATTGTAAAATCTGATCTGGCAAATGCACAGAAACTGCACTCCAGATTACACAGTAAGGCACTAATTACCCAAATGAAACTCCAGGGGCACCTTGGGGAGATGCAGTACAGAGAATTAAGGAAGGAAATAATTAGTCACAATTGCAGAAACTGGCTAAATACAAAGTGAAAGAATGCATGCAGCCTATTTCCTGCAGAGTACAGGAAGCCTTAATAACAGAATATGCAAAAATACAAGAGAAATCCAAAAGAGAAACATGATTTCTACAAATGAATAAGAAAGGGACCAATCTCAATTTTAAATTACAAAAATGACTTTATTTTCTGTTCCTATGTACTACATAGCCAAATAACCTTAAGACATTGTATCATGAGTTTACACTATGACAAATCAACTTTCAAGCATTTTCTTGACAGTCTTAGAGGTTTTGCCAGCATTTGACACAATCTGAACACATAAAGCGAGAGAAAACAAGCAGCAGAAGGAAAACTAAGTGACCACGTAAGGCATTGAGTTTCAACCCTAGTAAAAATATTCATTAAATAGGCAGAATCGTATGGGAGAGGGAATGGTATTCAGCAGAAAGCAAATTTATTCCACATCCGAAACCACGCATAGGGACTGTTATTTAACATGGCCAAGAAATTAAGTTGTTCGAAGTTATATACCCCTTTTTAAGGTCTTCTAAATAAAAAAAATTCCTTGGGGTGGGAGGAGACCCTCTTCCCTCACCCCAAAAGGAATTCAAGGATGTTACCTTTATCAGTGAAAGGCTCTGGGAAGATGGAGTAAGAGTGGACAGCTAGTTTGGAAGGATGGTATGCAATTGTATTAGAAGCATGTCACTGAGGCCTAAATCTGAAAAATCAATGGCACGTCTGGTCGAGACTGTCCAGGCTTTCTTACAATGTATCTGAATAGACAAGAAAAAAAGTGAGAAAATCTTACCGACCCTTGAGGCATTCCCCTCACTAATAACTGTGCTGTTTTGCTATGGAACCCTATGTACCCTGAGTTCTTGAGATCCTACCAAAAATGTGAATTGCTTGAATGGCATTATCACATTCAGGATTTATAGGAGAATGTAAATTGAATCTTAATTTAGTCTCTAAACACAAATGGAAATTGTTTTGAGGTTTATCTTATCTATTCACTATTACATATTGCTGACAGTTTTCATAAAGATGGATCGTGAGTGTTCACTGTTTTAGTAAATATATCATTACTACTGATCAGGTGTTTGGTATGAAATTAGATTAGAGAGTAAAGTACTCCTTAAAAATTGGACTTTTCTTAGAATTAGGAACATAAACAACAGCAAAACCCTTGGGGGAAATGATAACAAGAGATGTAAAGATTTTTTCTTCTCTTTCTTATAACAGAAATCATAAGATAGCATATTGCAGAAATGTAGACTTTCCTCATCCCAAGTAACCCAAGGAAGATTCCAGGTTGCTTAAGCCCCTCTCTATAAAGATGGCTTCAGAGGCAGATAAAGAGGCACCTCTAAATGACCAAAGTATTCACAGCAGGCTTATGTCCCAAGCCTTTCTGAAAAAGCAGTGCCTGCACACAGGATGCCATGGAAATTGTTAGAACTCATTACAATAGCTACATTGGAAACCTAAGGCAGAGAAAGGTGGGTGAATGAACAATCAGAAAATTTACCAGTGTAAATAACAGGTTTCACCGTATCAAGAACATTTATATTAAAAGTGTTGTATTAAAAACAAAACAAAGTGAAAACCCAACATATAACTAGTTTTCTGAGATGTGGTCTTCTTAGGTGAGTTCCACTGGGATATACTTAGATGCTCTGTTTCAACCAGGCCATCTCCAGACAACTGTCTGTTCTACACTTAACCATTAAAACTGACCAAAAAGCATACTCACTATGGGTGTCCAATAGCCATAGGATTTAAGAGTACATATGATGCTTTTATATTTACATAAGCTGTTTCTCATGAGTCTTATAGAAGTTGGAGAAATAGAGCTAGTTGTTCCTTTTTAGCAAGAGCACTTGTAAAAATACGAAAAGGATTGGGTTAATACCCCTTTTAACACTGAGTTGATTCATTAAAGAACTTTAGAAAAGTCAGCAGTTCATTTACCTGAGTTTCCCAGTTAAAGGCTAAAGAGTAATTTAATGCTTTTCACTTAAGAATGTGAACAAAAATATACAATATTAAAAAGGGTCAGGGTCAGAAAATTTAGACTCAAGATGAAGTTTGAACATTTTGAATTTTTATAAAATCTAACAGAAACATCTATGAATTTTCCTTCCTAGTTAAACCATAAAGTCATAGAACTATACTGATTTACTGGATGTTATTTAGAACTTAGGTTAGGGGTCAGCCTGTGAAATCATTAAGAAAGCGAATCAAATTCTTTTGGCATTTTGAGCAAATTGTCACAAAGACTAATTATTAGTTACTTCAGTTATGAACACATATGAGATTATGAGTTAACACCAGATAAAGATTTCAGCATAAATATGATTTTTAACCTGAATAGGTCCCTTTTAAGGGTGATACAGAAAACAACTATAAATTTTATCCCGAAAAATAGTGCACCTAGTGTTTTACCAGTAGTTATCAAAGCTCACCTTGCAACAGGGTCATGCTCAGCCATGGACAACCTTCCAGGTTTGTTTGTTTGTTTAAAACAGGTAGCGCTATGTTTCTAAATATAACACATTGTTCATAATCAGGATCCTAACAACATTCTAGAATTGAATATTTTATCCTACAAGAAATATAACCATGTTACTATTTTAAACATTTTGTTTCAATTCCAGGGCAAAATAAACCAGCTATACAAAATCACCATTGTAACACTTAAACACAGAGCAGAGACAGCAAAGCATTTTGGTCTACATGATTCAATTATTAAATAAATGAAAAGCATCTCTTCCCCAAATCCTTTACCCCACGAAGTATCATAACAATTAAAACACAGTTGAGGTACATATATCTGCTGAGTAGTTCCCATAGCTGTGTTCCATGTATGACTCAAAGTAGCATTAAACAAAGTCACCAGGATCAAGGGGTAGATTTTAAAAGCAGCATCTTGAAACCCCAAACCATCTTTCTATTTTTCTTCATTAAGTCACAAAACTTCCTTAGGTCAGACTAGGGTTCCGAAAACAGTGTGAATTTGGAGCATAAAACAAAATTCCCATGATAGGTAGCACTGGTCCTGGATTGAGGGCACAAATAGTGCTTTCATTTTCCTGTTCTATACAGCTTAATAGTCAGTGAAAACTTGTGCCCAAGACCCATGCTATGTTGGATGTTTAAGTACAGAGATAAATAAAACTTGGCTAACCACCAGGCAAAAATTATTTCTATCTACTTAGCAATTTATTCACACTTAAAAAAGAAAAAAAAAAAGGAACAGAACCATTTTAGATGAGATACTTTTTTTTAAGCCAAAGAGAGCAGACTTTCTGTGCTTGCATCACTAACATTTGCAGCAAGGACAGGCTTGAGGGAGATAGATTTATATACGTACATATACGTGGATTATTTCGTGTAACAGGCAGAATTTGAATAGAGATCCCCACTTCCACACTACCCAGAGGAACCAGTGTGCCTGCCTGGAGTGCATCAGCTCTTTAGCAGAGTGCTTTAGTAGCACATTTTTTTTTTCTTCCATCGGATGTATTCTCATATCAAGATATCAAAGATGATTAAGTTACTAAAAAACAGGCTTCTGATTCTGATTTTTAAATTTAATTACCTATTTTAATTAAAATAAATTACAATTTCTAAGGTTGTTCACCAGTACTACATACAATATTGATATTAAATGGGAGGAACCTCTGTATTTCCTTTTCAATGATATTTTTTAAATGTTGGTAAAAATGTAAATCAGTTAAATTATAAATGACCAATTCAAGCAAGCTGACCACGGGAGATTATTGTCTTTACTCACTTACAAAATCCTTGCCTAAGTATAAATAACTGTCAGATATGTGAAAGAATAGAATTTAGGGCTCTGTTGGAGGCAAGGGGAAATTTCGAAAATAATAGTCTATGACAATGCCCTTATGTGAGTTTACACTCCAGAGAAGTGTTTTCTATAGAATGAAATAATTGGCCAATGGAGAAGGCAGCTGGAATTAAAATAACTAGCACAGATTCCTTGGTACACATACAATGAAAACAAAAGTAAGGACCCTGTACAGGTGTAAACAAGCTAAAAATGACCTTGGCAAAATATCTTCATGGATTTAAAAAACACCAAAAGCATGCAACTTAAAGTTCCCTTCCCTTCACAAGAATGAACTGAAAAACCAAAACAAACAAAACAACCAAAACAAAAAAACAGACGGAACCATCTGTTTCTGTCAGTAGAAAACAGTAATAGATACATTAGGTTCCAGGACAAATAAAACTTTAAAATATTAATATTGAAAAAATACAATTAACTTTTTATTAAAAATACATACTCCTTACTCAGTCTTTGTGTACATTTTGTTTTGTGTGAAAAAGAAAAAAATAATAAAATAGGAAAGGCATTAAGACTACCTAATTATTTATACTGTATTTGGTAGAAGCATGTTTCAGTCAAACTTTAAACAAAAATAAGTTATTCTGTTTTCATTTGCTCCCGGACATCAGAAGGCAGGGTTTCAAACAGAGCATCTTCTACAACTAAACCAGCTCGCTTCAGAGCCCGACAGTCGCCCAGTTCGGGAGGGAGAATTTCAAAGTGATTGCCTTTGACATCTAAATAGGAGAGAAATAGTAAATTTCCAATTTTTGGTGAAAGTACTGATAGGCTGTTTTTCCCAATCTTCAGAGTTTTCAGTTTCTTACAGAAATAGAGTTCATCTGGAAGGCTCTCCACTTTGTTACAAGTGATGGAAAAATACTGTAAACTTTGTAGGACTCCGATCTCAGGCGGGATAAATCTAATGTCATTGTAGGACAAGTCCAGGTATCGGATCTTGTTGCATAGGAAGAGGTGGGAAGGCAGCACCTCTATTTTATTGTGACTAAAGAAGAGGCGCTCCAGGCTGGTGAGTTTCTTTATATGCTCTGGGATGTAGGTGATGCTGTTATACCACAGTTTTAGCACTGTCAACTTTCTCAAGTGCTGGAAGCTAACGATCTCTTCTATAGATTTCAGATTATTTTCCTTGAGGTCCAATTCCTGGAGGCTAAGCAGGCTGAACACGGCATGAGGAATGCGCTCCAGGTCACAGTGGACCAGCTCCAGCTCTGTCAGATTGGTCATCTTCTTCAGATTGTTAAGCATCACCAGCTTGGTGCCATCGTTGTGTATGCACATCTTCTGGAGATGGCTGGAAACATCAACCACTGCCTGTGGGATTTTGGAAACATTGCTTTTGATAGAGAGAATTTTAAGGCTTTTGAGATCCCGCAGAGACTCAAGGGTGATATTTTTGGAAATATCGTGACTTAGAGAGCCAACCAGGTAGAGCTCCTCCAGGTTCCGGAGGCCATACATCCAGGGGGGCAGCTCCCTCATATCATCAAACTTGACACTCAAGACCTTGAGGTTCTCCTTCAGGAAGGAGAGCGCCGCGCTGTGGATTTTGACCGAGCACTGGTGCAGAGAGAGCTCCTGGAGATTGTCTAGCTGTGCAATGGTGGCTGGTACCATGACATTCTTAATGATTTCAAGTTTTAGAGACTGCAACTCCGTGATTTCAAAAACAGTGTCTGGAAGCCCAGAGAGCATGATGAGAGGCAATTCCAGGCGGTTATGGGCATTCGTCTGCAGCTTCTGCCTCAGTTTATCCGGAGTCCACTCGTTGTTTAAGTTCAGCTGCTTTAATTTGTTTTCACTCACTTCAGATAGGAACACTGCAAATCTCTTGGAATACAGAGGGTCGTACTGATCTATCATATGAAGCATAAAAGCAAAGTCATTTTTCACGTCTGGAATATCATCAATTCCAGTTTCCTGCCGGACGTACTCAAAAGAGTACTCCCTCAGAGAACGGTAGAACAGCCAGTATAAGGTATAAAGGCACGTCAATCCGTAGATACTTACAAAGCACAAGTAGCAAAAGGAGAGTTTCGAGAACAAGTGTGCCATGGTGTGATTGCAGGAAAAGTTCTTATATCCAGTCATGTCCTGAATGTCAACATTGCAGTCCACTGTAAACTGGACTTTGGAAACCAGGGCGCTATTATATGCAATGATGATGAGGAATTTTATAACCTTAAGTACAGTCTGACGAACATACATAGCGTATAATATATCACCTTCTTCTACGTGCAGCCTGAACTTCTTCACCTTCTCAAATAAAGCCTTCGCTTGCTCACCCTCCTTCTTATCTAGAGCCCCTGCAGTGGATTTGTCAACCACAAACTTCTCAGGAATTGACTTTAAAGACTGAGAGTTGACCAGGCCGCCTTCCGGACCAGACGGGGTGGCGTTGGACCTGCTCACGTTCTTCCTGTTGTCCTTTTCTTCTGAGTCCTCCCCAGACACTTCAGATAAAGCCCGTGTGGTCCAGGGAGAGTCAAAACACTTCCCCAGGATTGAGATGAAATGTTCTATTTTGGAGCTGGAACCAGGGAATTTGAACCAAAAGTTGCTACAGAGCATGAAGACCAGGGTATGGATGAGGACGAGGTAAGGGAAATACTTGGCGTACCAGTGGAGGGCTCGCTCATAGCACATCTGGTTAATGAAGCTGTACTGCTGAAGGTCCAAATCTGTCTTCAGTCCTTTCATTTCCACAGTGACTGGGTTAGTGGGAGACGGTTTCGGTGGAGGCAGTGGGGTGGTACTGGCCACTGCTTGAGAGACATTCGAAACGGAAGACTGGTTCTGAGAAGCCTGCACTCTTTTTGGAAGGCAGATTATCTTGTCTTGCATGACCTGAAACAAAGAAATAATATTTTCAAATTATATTACTCAAAGAGCTTTCATAATGTCATTAGGGCGAAGAAAGCAGCAATACCATCCAATAAATGTCCATTTCCTTTGCCTGGAGAATACAATGTTCAATTCCAGCACCGAGATTTTTATCCTTAGCCCACATGTTGGAAAAATGAATTGTATCGATATACCTTTGTTCACCATGTCTAACTCAGGACACAAAACGCAGCAGTTTTTTAGGACACAGAACGATTCACAACAAAATAAATAGTTAAAGAACATTCACGTATTTAAAAACATTTGCATTTCTTCTCTCACTGAAGCCTGGGAGAATCAGTCATTGGTCTGGGAAATACATCCTCTTATCAGACTCAGTCTTGAATTGGATGGGTCCCAAGATTGATATTAGTTTCTGTATGAGAAGCATTAAAAGGAGGAAATACGGGAGAAATTCCCATCTTTATTGTTTCCTCTTTTCTTTCTATCCATATCTTAGACATGCATAGATGAACGTGAATGGCTTTAATAAAATGGGAATTTACCAAGCTTTTGTAAAAACTATTTCTTCAGAGAGAGATGAAAAAATACAGAAATGTTCGATAGTAAAATAGTTATGTCTAAACTTGCTGCTTTTCACACAAAATATTACATCAACTTCTATCCCTCTACCAATGCTTCAGCTTGTTGAAAAGAATATTAAGCCTTAAGAATGTCCAGCAGTCTCATAAGATTGCAGTTTGGGTAAGAGAGAACACATTCTTTCTGAAGATGAGGTAGGATGAGGCAAAATACTCCTTGAATCAACCTGGAGGAATCATCCCCAGGAAGAAGTACACGTAAGTGGAATCATCTGGACAATAAGCAAACAGTTCAGAGAAAGAATAATAACCAAGAAATTGATGGTAATAACATGGAATTAATAATGCAGGGAAGTCTATTTGTACCTTATTAGGTCAAATGGCTGAAACTCCATAGTGTATAACGATTTTGCAACAGCACAGCTCTTTATGTTGATTCTAGAAGTAGAAACTGACTCTATTACAAAGTAGACTGCTATGGCATGAGAATATGACCATAACCTGGTGACATGGGAGATACAGCCCCATAGAGAGAAGTATTTACGAGGTTTGACAATGCAGTGGAGCACCCAACACTTAGTTGAGTGTCTGATACATAGGAGACCATCAGTATTTGCTGAGAAAGTGAATGAATCTAGAACTGACACTAGTCCTTCCAATTCAGAGTTGCATAGGTCTGGGTGTAGACCACACGTCTCCTAGGGATGAAGATAAGGATGGTGATTATAGTGAGGACAGCAACAAACTTTCTGTTGTATTTAATATGCAGTCCTGTTCCAATAATGTCATGGGTATTAATTATTTTGTCACCTTCACCTGATAAGGCAGGCACTCCTTTTATCCCAATTTCACAGATGAGGAGACCAAGCCACAGAAAGGTTAAGTAACTTGCTTAATGTTATCAAGCCCAGGCCACCTGGACCCAGAGCCCACATTCTTATTTTATTTTATTGAATTTCTAGGATTAAACCAAAAAGATCTCAATTTGACTTTATCCTAAGTAACAAATTACCTTCTATAAATTATACATATTTTAGGGAAAAGCTTATCTCTCCCCATATCCTATGCAGATAACAATGAAAGAATGAGGTTAGGGGAAGAGAAGAAGTTTCATTTATAAAGATTTATAAAGGCTCCAGCCTAAAAGATATAGCAGGGGGCTACTACTTACTATGTAAATCAAAAGAAGGCAGGGAAGAAAAACAAATGTAATTGCATTCAGAGGGTTCAGTGGCTACAGAGGTGTGAGAATGTTTGAGAATGCCTTCAAACATTTTAATCACTTACCTGATGTTAAACATGCCCACGTTTGTGGGCATATATATGTCTACTTATAATTATACCAATAAAGTATTGCCAATCCATATGTCAAATATTAGAAAACTTAATTATTTTTCCTTTAAGTTTAAAATAAACATAAAGCTTTCATTTTAATCTCATCTCAATGGGGCATCCTTTATATTTCTTGGAGGTCAAGCACTCTACCTTGGAAACCTCTGGAACAGAAAATAGTAAGAGAAAGTCTTGACAGATGCCAGATTATCCTGAAGAAATATCAAAGAGAAAAAGTAAGAAAGTCAGTGTTTGGGGCCATATTCTAGATGTTTTCTCATTCGTGGTCTCATTTAATGCCCCCAGTAATCTGTGAGGCAGGCATAAGGTAGGGGCTAGAGACCAGCATGGAAAGAAATGCTTCCCCAGCACCTTCTCCAAGAGTGACACCTTTGAGCTGGTATGTTAATATGACATTGTTAATGGTGTGATGAAAACAGAGACAAGCTAGAAGGTAAAAAGGCAGGCACCTTCTGGAGGTGCTAAGTCCCTGCCAAGCAACCAGGTGGCCCCATTACTGCCCCCTGCCCAGCCCTTCTCCAGGCTTGCTCCTCATGGGGGAAGACGATAAACCTCTGGAGCTTGGCTGCTACAGAGGGTTTCAGGTTATGTCCTGCACCAGGGTGCCCAGCTGACGGGCAAGTGTGGGCTGAAATCCTGCTTCTGCCCCCCTCGGTCAGCTGTTCACCCTCATGGGATGCCTTTTTATATTCTGCACAAAGGTACCTGACTGGCTCGCATCTGCCATGCTAGAGAGGTAGGTCATTTTCTCCCCATTCTACAGAAGAACCCAACTAAAGTTCAGAGAAGTTCAATCACTTGCCCACGTTCACGTAGCTAGGAAACAGCAGAGCAGACTAGTATATTTCCACCATTCCAGATAGTCTCCGCATTCCTCCGAGTTTCTGCTACGATGGCTTTAAGAGAACAGCCCAACGTAGGAGGGGAACACGTAGACAATCTCCAGAAGTTCCTCTCCGCCTTCTGATGTCATATTTCTTTCAATCTTCACAAAGATCTAATTTTTAAAATGTGCCTATTTAAATCCCAGGAAGGTAAAGACAGTGCTCTATTTTCCAGAAGCTGTTAACTACTCAGAAACGAGCACAGAGTAGAAAAAGATGCTGGAATTTAGACACCACGAACAATTGCTGCTCATGCTGCCAAGAGAACACATCCTAAGAAGACTCCAGCAGAGACACATATCATAGTTGAAGTCCCAAAGAATGTGATGGCAGGTTGTCTATCCAGGACTACGAAAAGGAAGAGGGCAGGCGATGGAGTCCAACAGTAAAGAGTGTGAGGACTTAAACAGTGAAATAGCCACAGGAGAGAGGAAGGAAGTTATCTTCCATGGTTAATGGAAACTTTGCAACACTGAGAAGAATTGGGAGAAGGATCAATATTTTCAAAGGTAGAGTAAAAAAGAGAAAGAAGACAGAAAAAAATAAGGCAGATAGGTTTCTTTTAAAAAAAGAAAAGGGTAAAGGGTGTTTCTGGGGGATATCTGTAAATAGCAGCTTGTAAGAACTTGAAAGTTTCTGTTTCACCTTTTCTGCTCTTTTGAGAAGCTTGTCTAATTAAACCTATACCTCACTTCTTTTTGCCTTTACCCAGAAATTTAAAGATTAAAGTACAAAACAAGCCTTAAGGAAAGGCTGCAAAACAAATTGCAAAGGCATAATGGTAGGGTTCCAGGCTGCCGGTGCAGGGCTAAGGGAGAATGCTTGGGGTAAGACCAGGGAGAAAGCCACCGCCCACATCCCATCCTACAAACCATCGAGGCTCAGACCATCACCACCAGCTCATACACACACATGTCATTATGACGAGGAATCCCATCCTTTTCTTCTAGGGACAGCCCTCAGACTGCCTTTGGACGAAAAAGCATTGAGACTAGAGATACACAGAGTCTTTATATAGGGGGAGGGCGAGAAAGAGGGGAAAGAAATGAGGGTAGGGGGAAGAGAAAAAAATTTAAAAAGCAAGATGAACAAGAGAATCTGATCCACAATATAGCAAGGTGAGAACGTTACTCTCCTAAAAGCAGATACGAGAATAATTCTTTAAAAAAAAATTTTTTTTTTTGATGTGGACCATTTTTAAAGTCTTTATTGAATTTGTTACAATATTGCTTCTGTTTTATGTTTTGGTTTTTTGGCCACTGAGGCATGTGGGATCTTAGCTCCCCAACCAGGTATCAAACCCACAGCCCCTGCACTGGAAGGTGAAGTCTTAACCACTGGACCACCAGGGAAGTCCTCCATGAGAATAATTCTTGAACGAAATCATCTACTTTAAAGAAAATATCTCAGTTTGGGAATGAGGAAGATAGGGATATAGAAGGAGGTGAGTCACTGAGGGCAAAGGTCAGGTGAAGCCAGGCAACAAAGATGCTAACTGCCCCCCGCCCCCACCCCGCGCTGTATTGGGATGAACAGGCTTGGAGGTAGGAGGAGTGAGTCAGCAGAGCAGAGAGGGGCTAGAATCGAAGGAAATAGCTCAAGCAACATGGTAGGAGGCTGGGGTGTACACTCATTATTTCTATTTTGAGATGTAAATACCTTTCACTCTTCCCTAAACCTTTGGTAAAATCTGCTAAGTGCACACATACACCCCTATTATGAATGAATTTTGTGGGAATCACAGCAAAAAAAGGACTAAATTTCATGCTTGGATCAAAACTGAACAGACAAGGAGAGTTTGCCTGGGATGCTAAAAATCTATAAACTGTTTCCATGAAAGCAGGAACTGGGACCATGAGAACCTAATTCTTCTATGAGTCCGTCAGAACTTAGGCCATGGACTGGAATTTGATCCAATATCCTCTAGGTCCTACGGAGCAGCTGACATCCAGTAACATGAGTATATAAAATGCTCCTCAAGACTTTACAGTGAAAGTTCCTAGAGGAATAAAAAATATACATGTAAAATTGTTCCATGTCTGTCATAATATCTAGGTAATATCTCTGGAAAAGAAACACAAGGGTTGCAGTGATTGGAGAAATGGGCTCACTAAAGTTGGATTCATGAATTCCCATTTGCAAATTATTTTGAGATAACACCACAGCTGTTTTTGAAAAAAAATTCTAAGGTCAATGAAATCAACTGAATTTCTTGCTTTTACTTTCTACAGGGGGATGTCTTTCAAGAGAAACGAAGTAAAATTCAAACTTCTTTAAAAAAAGAAGCAACCCATCCAAACTATGCCCTGAAATGCTGCTCAGATCTAGGAAAAGAAATCAAATATTTAAAATTGTAATTATCACATTTATACTAGCAAAGAGATGCATTTTTAAGTAGAGTATGTACACTCTTGATCGCATGTTGAAATACCTCGCCTGGTCAATGTAAACTTAGGGCCTTTTAATAGTAATCTTCACAGTTTTAAATCATTAATGCTCGTCTACATCTTTGATTGTTTATCTTTGATGATGGTTATTTGATTCTCAGTCCCTTTGTTAGAATCATAACACCCATTATTATAATGTAAAACTAAGATCTACTTCACTTAGGCAGTTTCCAGAAGAGGACGGCGGTGAGAAGCAGCAGGGAAGAGTGGTAACATGTTGAAACAGTTTCACATTTGCATGAATGAGACACCAAAGGGCTGAGGTTCAAACCAAGCCAAACCAAACCAAACCACTTAGCTTCAGAGGAACGGCTTGATATAACGAAAACAGAGCAACATAAATAAGGGCCAGCTTATCCATTACGTGAGGGAGACATAAATGACATCGATGGCGGTGGTGTAGGATGTGTAGAACATAAGGGCTGCGTAGTTCTGCGTGTGCCTCAGGAAAAGCCAACCATTGTGGAGGCTCTGCTGTACGTCAGATATGTTAGAGATACCAAGAGCAATGTGCCCTTCCAGGTCAAGCACAGGAGAAAGACAACTGAATCAGTCATGAGTGGTGCAAGTGCTCAGATTCATGCTCGTCTTTCACAATGAACTTTATAATCAACTTTATAGTCTAGATCCAGAAAAAAAAACAAAAAACTTGGTGGTATTTTTATTGGGATTACATTACATTTATAAATTAATTTAAGAAGCACTGACATCTTTATGGTGTTGATTCTTCCTCTCCATGGTGTGTGTTTCCACTTGTTCAATCTAATTTTCTGTCTCCCAAGAGTGTTTCATAGCTTTCCCCAAATAGATTTTGGACATTTATTGTTAGGTTATGCTTAAACATTTTATTTTTTGCTATTATAAATCTTTTTTAAAAAACACATATTTAGCACAGAAGGGAGCATCCTCCCTTCACCTTGCCTACTCCCTTGCCATTCCTTAGGAAGCCCTGATAAGCCTGGTGCGTACTCTTCTGGATCTATATCTGTGCATTTACAGAAACATGACATATAAACACATGGGATCTTCCTACATGAGTTGTTCTTGCACCTTGAGTTTTCCACTCTCATAGTATGTCTTGGAGACCTTAACACATCGGCACATAGGGATCTACTTCATTCTTAAGGGCCACGTTATTACGTGGTGTGGATGTGCTATAATTTATTAAAAAATTTCCAACGACGATGTGCATTTAGGCAATTTATTAAAAACATTCCAACGACAGTGCCAGTCTCAAAAAGGTACATGCTGCCTGATTTTACATGGCATTCTGCAAATCAGGCCAGAGAACAGATCGGTGGTTGCCAAAGGTTCACTGCAAAGGTTCAGAACCAGGGAATTCCTTGGGGTGTTGAGATTCTTTTGTATCCTGCGTGGTGTTACAAGAATTTATGCATGTTTTAAAATTTAAATAGATACCTTGTTTTGATAAAGAGTGCATTTTAGAAATGCTGTCTAATATTAACAGAGCTCCACTGGCTTTTTTCTGTTTTTTAAATATCCTTCTTTAATCTCTATTTTGCACCTTTGTCTGTGATTTTGTTTTATTTTTTTAGGTGTCTGTTTTATGTATTTTTAAAAAAAATCTAAACTAATCACCTCTTTCTCTTACAACTGAATTTAATCTATTACATTATTTTGCTAACCTCACTCATATTGGGATATTTACTGATATTTGGATTTATTTCCATAATTTTATTTTATTTTTTTAACATGTTCATTGGAGTATAATTGCTTTACCATGGTGTGCTGTATAACAAAGTGAATCAGCTATACATATACATATACCCCCATATCCCCTCCCTCTTGTGCCTCCCTCTCCATATTTTTATTTTTATATATACCATTTCTTCCTTCTTCCTGTTTTCTGTTGCACTGATAACATCTTCCACATCTCCTGTTTTCCATCCTGCTTCAGCTGGTTGGGAAGGTGAAGATTAAATTTCTGTAATAAAGGTTATCTATAATTTCTCAAAACGTATACACTTAAAGCTTTTCAGAATCCCTACCTCCCCTTCCAAGCATGTTTTAACTACCCGCTGAACTATCCCGTTTTGTTGTTCTCAGAGTTTGTTTTAGCTTTCCTTTGAAACACACAATTAAAAAAAATAATCTATAGTTGCTTGTGATTATTTACATATTTATCATGTGCTCACCAATTTTCTTAGATCCTTTATCTTGCCCCTGGGTTCCTTTTCCTTTTGATTAAAGTATCTCCCTTAATAATTCTCTAGGGTAGCTTTGAAGATTTTACCGTTAACCCCAGATCTTCTATAGTTTCACTTTAATTTTAAGTGTATGTAGATGAACACTGCTCGGTATCTGTAGCTAAGGATTTGACTTTCTTCAATTTTGGAAAACTTTAGCAAAATCTCCTTAAATAATTGCTTCAAAACTTGCTTCATCATTTCTTCCATTTTTTTCTGCAATTCCTATTAGATGTACGTTAGAGTCTCTCAACTGATCTTCCACGGGTGTGTGTTTGTGCTTTTTAATACCTGTCTCTCTCTGTGCTGGCCTCTGGGTAACTCAGAACTCTTATGTAATTCATTACATCTTTCTACAACTGAGTACAGTGTCATTATTCTACCTATTGATATTTTAAAGTTCAGAGGCTTTTTTATTTCCATGATTTCTAAATTTTTTATATCCATTTGATCTTACATCATATCTACCTACTTTTTAATGTTATTTCTTTGCCCACTCTAAATCTATTATTTCTGCTTTTTATTTTATTTTTTTTGAACTTTTTTTTTTTTTTTGGTACGCGGGCCTCTCACTGTTGTGGCCTCTCCCGTTGCGGAGCACAGGCTCCGGATGCGCAGGCCCAGCGGCCATGGCTCACGGGCCCAGCCGCTCCGCGGCATGTGGGATCTTCCCGGACTGGGGCACGAACCCGTGTCCCCTGCATCGGCAGGCAGACTCTCAACCACTGCGCCACCAGGGAAGCCCTTTTCTGAACTTTTTAAAGTAAATGTATTTATTTTAACTTCACTGCTTGTTTTAAAACTTAGTTTCATCTCAAGTGGAGTGAATCAATATTCCAACTGTCAGTTTTGCTGAGAGAGTTTCTTAGCATAATTTTCTTCATGTGTTCTGGGTGGTAGGCTTGTTCTGAGATTGTTTTCTCTTGCGCACTCTTTTGTGGTTTCCTGCACCCAGCTCCCCAGTCCACCATTAGGGCTCGTCATGGTGCTTTGATGTTCTACAGTGATGTCAGGATCTCACAGTTCCAGTCAGGGAGACATGGGCAGGCTGACTCAGTTCCTGGCTGGGAGGCACCCCAGATACACGGTTTCCTCTGAAGTACCAGCTCCAGCAGCCAGTTAATTGCCATTGTTTTTAGCTTCCTTTTGGGAGTGAGGACCTTTGGCTCCAAACAGTGACCAGGCTCCGGTCTCTTATCTTGCTTGGTGCATTTTTAGTTCCTTTACTGGCAGGAGCTGAGCTCCTGGCCGCTACTGCCTGTGTTTGGATGACAGCCCAGCTGTTGCTTCAGCCCCACTCAGTATTCCATTTGTGCTCCACAGAAGTGTTTATCTTGTTTTTGAGTCCATGTATGCATTTTTGGTACCTCCTTTTATATTTTATCATGGCTATACCCGTTGAACATAGGGAGTGTTTTCAAGCATAACTCTTGCTTTACTATCTTTTCATAAGAGAGAGACAGTGCGCTGTAATATAAAATTAGTCTCAAGACTACCATTATGAAGAATCAACGTTGCTTGGGTAGCACCAAACAAGGTAAACCTGCAATGTCAAGTTCCTCTTCCCACAAGAAAAGGCTGGATTTCTTTATACATCTGCCCCTAACAGCATAGGAGGGTACTTATTTTCCTACAACCTCAACAATTAAGTACGATATTTTTTCTATGAACTATAACCCCCAACTTATTTCTCTAGTTTAGACTTTACATCTTAGTTATGACTCTATTATCACTGAAAGAAGTGAGAAAACTTGCTGCATATGGTGAAACAGCAGGCGTCATTCCAATATGTTAATGTGTGACCCAGGGGTATTCTTTAGATTGTGATCTGTTCGTTTAAAAGATGGTGCTTTAACTTGGTTATGGCAAGTTGGATACAGACATGTAGACTGGAGCCACAAAGTGGCAGGTGGGCCAACAGGAAGGTGATTATCTTTTACCCTCCCTCCACTCCATAGATTCAAATACAACTGGTTCCAAAGGGTTGCACCCTGAAGCTGATTGTCCAGATTTGTCCCCAGTCTGACAGAACAAAACAAGCTATCTCTGCTGATCTGAGAGTGACCTAGCAAGAAACAGATCCCAAAGACCTATTCCCCAGGGCTTGTTCAGAGAGATACTAAGGACAGACTATCCATATAGTCTAAAACTATAAGGACAGTTTATAACTTATTGAATATCTACTTTATGCTAACCATTATAGGAAAATCAAGGAGGCATAACTAACATTCTAAAACTTATTGAATATCTACTTTATTGAATATCTACTAAAACTTACTGAATATTTACTTTATGCTAACCATTATTGGAAAATCAAGGAGGCATAACTAAAAGCACTTACAGTCTCCTTGGAGAGACAAATAGCCACGTGAAAAGTCAAACAACAGTGCACACAAGGCTGTATATATACCATGTGAATGATGTGGTAAATGAAATAAAAGCTAAGGCTTGCAGTGAGCAGAGAAGGATTCATGCAGTAGGAACAACTTCGTTTGGGCCTTGAAGCTGCTGGACTTGGATAGGTTTTGCGGGGAGGGTAAGGTCAGAACCTTGTGGGTTCCAGAGACAGGAGGCAAAGGGCTGCATTTGGGAAGAACAAGGAATAAGATTAAAAAGATGGGACCTCCCTGGCGGTCCAGTGGTTAGGATTCCGAGCTTCCACTGCAGGGGGTGCAGGTTCGACCCTTGGAAGGGGAACTAGGATCCTGCATACCGCACAGCGTGGCCAAAAAAAATTTTTTTTAAATAAATAAATAAAAAGATGGACTGTTGCTCTTCCTTTCTGAGGTAGACCCATTTCTCCTGGGAAAAGAGATGGAGATACAAGGGAAGGGAATTAACTTTCACGTCACTAAGTTATCAGTTAATGTACGAACTAACTAATTATGTTCTCTCAGAAATAAGATGCTAGAAGACAAAGTATCTATCCTCAAGAGATGTGAGATTTACCTTCATCAGTGATAGGATTAACTCTGAGAATGCAGAATCTGTTTTAAGGCTAACTACTGAAAATATTTTAAGTACCAAAAACTCTTGTTGAGAAAGAAGGAACTGAAAAGGCAGGGAAGATGGTTGTAAAAGGGCGAAGATTTAAGTGATTTCATTCTCAGGAAATGTCTTATTCAAAAGGCTCACTATTCTCCAAGTCCGATACACGTGTGTCTGGGGGCAGTCACCACTGGAGCACAAAAACAGACATCCATGATCACCACACACACTGATCCCTCTCACTAACACAAACGAGTCCTTGTCTCCAGGGGAAATGGAAAAGTGTAACTGCAAGGGTGTGGCATCATTTCCTGCCTGCTGTGCACATGGTATCTTCCTTCTTTAATGACAATGTTTAAAACTCATGTGTTGGTCAGGAAATAACACCCTGCCTGTGTATGGAGGAAGTTTAGACCCAGAGAGTAAAGAGAGAAAGAGAGCGAGCAGTCTAAAGATAATTGACGAACTTTCAGATGTTTATTAATAAACACAAGGGCTGAGTAAAAAGTCTGTTTTTATTGGTTGCTCATTTCCTCAATAGCAACAGGAAAAGGAGAGGCACAAGATCATACCCTGGCACCTCTGGGGCATGAAGGCAATGTCCTGGGGAAAAAATCGAAGGGGTTGGAGGGGTGAGCTGATTAAAACTTAGATTTTTGAATTAACGAATTCTCTTGGTGATAAGGTATAACAACACTACACTCGCTATAGGATTCATCTGTACATGATTAAAAACCAGACATCAAGCAAATCTCTAGTGAAGCATCATCAGAAATTTCTCTGCTTGAGGAACATAAAACGCCACCAGTCTGGTGGAAGAATTAAACATTGAAAAAGTTAAAGCATAATTACCCGAGTCATTACTATACATTAATAGAACAAAAGTATACAGTTAACTGGAGCAGTTTTTAAGTACTGATTTTCCCTCTATCGTAGTACCTGTGGAAACACAGTGTAATTGGCTATTATCATTTTACCTCCTAGACCAATAAGCTCTCTAAAGGCAAGCTCCAAACTTGTTGACATTGCCTGACACAAAGTAAGTATGTACTAAATATGAGGGGAATAAACACACACTGTGCCCCCTCCCCAAAGGAAAACAAACCACAACAACGGCAAGTACACACATGTATAAAATCAGATGCCAGTGAACATCTGGAAAAATTTGCCTTAGCTACCTTCCTCTGAGATGAAACAGCTCACTTCACACAACCTCCAAATTGCCAAGTGATGTCAGCCTAGTGATTCCTAAAGCCGAAGCTAAGTGCTGACTCATTGAAGGTACACAAGGAGAGTGCCAGATTTGGGAGGCACTACCTATTCATTTCATTTCCAAGTAAAAGAAGAAACCATCACATTTACTTTAGGATCCTGTATGCATTTTGATACCTCTCTGAATAAAGGCAATTCTCCTACCACTATGAATATACATACACTGACTTTTCGAGGGTAAGCATGACTATACATACTATGAATGTTAATTTTTTTTAAACCCTTGGTTAGCCTGAGACTTTCCAGCCATCAAGGATGCCTTCGTTTCCTGTAGCTTGTATTTTAGTTGTATCTATGTTATGTTTTCTTCCCCTTTCTTTTGAGGAAAGCTTCTCCAGGACACAAAAAAAGAAAAGAAAAATGAGGGAGTGGATGAGATTCAAAACTGTTTTCATTTTGCTTCATGGCATTTTTCCATAAGCCAAGTAGACTAATGAGTTATTTAATCCATGGCAATTTTTTTTTTTTTTTTTTTTTTTGCGGTACACGGGCCTCTCACTGTTGTGGCCTCTCCCGTTGCAGAGCACAGGCTCGGGACGCGCAGGCTCAGCGGCCATGGCTCACGGGCCCAGCCACTCCGTGGCATGTGGGATCTTCCCGGACCGGGGCATGAACCCGTGTCCCCTGCATCAGCAGGCGGACTTTCAACCACTGCGCCACCAGGGAAGCCCGATCCATGGCAATATAAGATCTAAGTGGAAAGCACCCATTTCAAAGTCAAACCATGTGAGAAAATTCAGTGCATATACAAAAACTATGGATAAACATTAGGAACATATTGTTAGTGATTCATAACCAAGACAATTTGTTTCTGGTGCTTAAAATTTTGAAATATTTATAATTATGCTCTTGAAATAAGAAAAAGCTCTGAAGCACCCCCCAGGGACAGAAACCATAGTTCTGTACTCAACTGACTTATCTCTGGACACCCTGCAGTTCACTGATAAATCTGTGAGCAGTAGTAAGATAAAAGAAATTGGGAGAGTCCCGGAGAAACATAAATCCTCTGGACTATCCACACCAATGTACAAACAGCAAAAAGATACAGAATTCTAACACTGGAATCATACAAATAAACAAAAAAGTATTAAAAGAATCTTTAAAAAAAAGATCATTTATTTTAGAAATTTTCTATAGTAATCAAAGAATAATTTGCTCTAGTACTCGGCAAGTGAATGATGTCAACTGCCAGGCTGTGGTAGCCTGCCAGGCTGTGGTAGCTGTACCTTGTTATGACAAGAAGACTTGCAGGTAAGGTAAGAGTCATGACAATTTGTCATTTAGGTGTGGTGGATAGTAGGAGAATTTTTTTCCCAGCCATTATGCTTTTTGGAAGTTAAGCTATTCTGGACTGCAGAAATACCATTAATTTTGTTCCACACATTCCAAGCGAATAGATCTTTTACCATATAAGGTGAATTTCAGTTATGGATTTTTCCTTTTTTCTGACTCATCTAGATGGCTGATCTCTGGGCAGGACTCAAGACTCTTCTTTGTTCCTCCTTACTTCTTTCTAGAAGGAGGGCTAGTAGACATGGCAACATTAAAGGAGTAGTATTAAACCTTGGTGCTCATAAGGGGTTAAGGCTCTGAGTTCAAGCAGGGGATCTCTTGGAATTAGTTTGTTTGGAGTCTCTTTTTAGAGCTCCTCTCAGGAGCCATCACTTTGAAGTCTCTCTTCTTCCTTGAAGTTGATGTGATAGGGTGGGTCTGGAGCTGCCTCTCTCTTGGAAGTGGATTATACCCTCGGAGGGCCAGGGGAGGATAGCTCACATAAGCTCTCCTCTTGGCTTTAGGGAGAATCAATAGTCAATTTCCTCCTGCCCACCCCTTCCTCACCCTGTCTCTTCCTTGCCCAGGTTCCCCTTTTCTTCATCTGGGCAAACAGAGATTAAAGTACAGGGAAAGAGGGTAAGGAGGCTTCCTGTGCTTCCTCCAGCTTCTGGTCCAGGTCTTCAGCACTTAGGCAAAGGAAGTCCTTGTGACTTAACCGAGTTCTGGCCTAGCTCACCAGGAGAGTGATAGTGAGGTTTGGGGCCAGAGCTTAGTTTTCATTAAATGTTCTTTTGCCTGTCTTGTCCTCTGTCTATATAGCTCCTGCAGATCCTCTGGGAGAGGAAGGCAGATAGCTGTGGGAGGGAAGAATTGGGCATGTGGACCTTGATCTCAGACTTCTCTCAATCAGAGGCCCAACTCATCACACCTGTGACATATGGCAATGCCCCAGATGAAGAGAAGGCATTTGAAGTCTATAGTTTAAAAGACTAAAAATAATAAATTTCTATTTTACCATCATTTTTTTTTCATATCTGTGAAGTGGAAATGATGCCAATCCTGCTCATTTAATAAAACTGGCTCAGAAAGGCCATGTATTTTACCCAAAATCATATGGCAGAGTCCATGTTTTCTGCTTGAAGCTTTGGGGAAAGATTTAACTCTTCTCTTTAATTTACTTGACCTAGCTGAAGTTATAAAAATTAACCAAGATTTTATATTTCCAGTGAGCATATGAGGTTTCTTACAAGGTAAAATGATGATGTAGCCGATGGCCTGTTTATTAGACAAAAGATTTGTGGTGGATACTGCAGAATTTCTAAAAATATTAAGTTAAGAAACTGACCAGTACAATGATACACAAAAGTGATTCAGAAAGGGATCTCTACAACATTGTCTCATCATGCATTAGGTATTTTCTGAGTCCAGTATCCAGCACCAACATTTTAAAACTTAACATCAACATCCCAAAACATAAGCTAATGTACTTGAATTTAAGATTACACAGCCTTAGCTTTAGGTATCAGTGCAAAGAATCTCACTAGCTCTTAAGACTAATATACCTCAGTCTTTAGTATATTAGTATATACCTTAGTATATACTATACCTTTAGTATATTAGTATATACCTTAGTATATTAGTCTACTAATATACCCTACTCAAATATAAATTTGAGTAGGGAGATGCCAACTCAAATTTAAAGTAGCTAACTCTAATATTGCCAGTTAGCATAGTTTATTTCTTAGGAGGGCTAAAGATTTAAACTTGCTATTACATGATGAACAGTCATGTGTACACTTAAAAGCCTTTATTCCTTTATTCTTAGAAAAAACGTGCTGTTACATCTAAAAAGCTGAAAGTCTTTATTTGCTAGACACTTCCATGTGGACATTTGCCCCACAAGTCTTATTCTTTGTAACACACCACAACACATTTTTTTTTCAGGAATATAATTTAAGCCATCCTACCTAGAATATCAAGAAACTTGATTTCCCCAGGTAGACTTAACTATCCTTCCTCTTTTGCAGCTATTGCAATATATGGTCATTGCAATATGAACACACACACACGCACACACACACACACCCCACAGCAATTATCTTCTGTTTTAGAAGGATGTATATGAATGTCCATCTTTGCAACAGTTTAAACAACTTCAGGTCCAAGACCAAGTTTTGTGTTGTCAGAACTTAGCACAGTGCCTATAACATCGCATACTGAATAAACTGGTACAATGAATGAATGTGTTATTTTGCTTCTCCAACTATTCCTTAAGCTCCTTTGGGGCAGAGATGGAGCCTTAAATTATTTTGTATTCCCAATAATACCTAACAGTTCTGGGAACCTAGTCAACATTCAATAAATATGCACTGATTTATTTGCAGTTTCATAGCAAAAATTTCATTAAACAGAACACTTCTCGCTATCACCAAATACACTCAGGTAGAAACTAGATATTAATCCATCAAGGAAGCTATAAAAGATTTCTATACTGGATGGGAACTTATACTAAATCACCTCTAAATTCTTTTCCAATTCTGAAATTCTATTTTTTTATTTTTAAAAGACATTTAACTAGTGCAGGACTATAACCTTCTTAGATTCGAATAAACCAATATCATGAAAATATCACCATTACTCAGAAACCACTAAATTTTAAACGAATTTTAAAAAATCTCCAAAAGACTAAAGTATACTAAATAGTTAATGAACACAAGCAAGCCCTCAAAAGTTCATTTGAAAACTCATTGTTTAGAAAGAAGAAACCATTTTCCCACAAAACAACATGGAGGTTTTTAGACTCTCAGGGCAGTTCATAAAATCTATTCCATGGGTACAAGATCAAGTACTAATACTGTTACAGAACTCAATCGACACTCATAATGTGGTTTATTTGGGGATGCCCGAAATATTCTTCTCCATAGGACATCTGTATGAATGGGCAATCATCTGGGTAAGAAAAACCTGGTTTTCACCATGGCATTCAACTTTATTATAAAACAACCACATACGGCCAAAACATAAATTCTCAGTTCTGTAAAAATATACTTCATTGGTCTCACGGAAACGATTCTGTAACTTGCTCTACTGAGGTGCCTCAATGTCTATAGTTTCTTAAGTTTCTCTGTCACAACAGCATGATTTTTTTTACACACAAATTTTGGCTGTAGTTTTCTAACATGTGAGGGCATATAACATATACAAGTCAGGAATTGTTGATCTATTATTAGCACATTTTTGCGGTACATCCTCAAAGGACTTTTTCTTTCAAGTTTATTGCTCAAGCATAAGGGCCTGTCTCCCTTCTCTGGCACTAGGTTTATGCGAATTATTCTAGAGAGGATGCTCCTAGTATTCCTATCCAGCTCTGCAGAGTGCTGTGGTTAATCTCTGATACTACTAAAGAGAGATCGTTTGCTACTGGCTGCTTTTTCTGCTTTTTGCAGGGGAGATCTGATTTTTATCACCTTGTCGTTAATTATCCCACACAAAGCTTTCCTCCATCAGTTTATGATCCAGTTTTAAATGACAGTTTGTACAATTGTTTTTATTATTAAAAGAGTCAATGAATTCTTAGAGCTGCTGAAGCACATTGATTATTCACTCAACACGCATTTCTTGAGTGTTAGGTCTAAGACACAAAGGTGGGTACAAAGATGTATCACACACAGATCCTGCCTTTTAGCAACTTGAAGTCTTGAATGGGCCATGAGATATGTTCTTAACATTTTCTTCCACACACTGTGGTTAGTTAAGTGTCAACAAAGAGGTAATACTAATTGTTTTGGTAGTTCATAAGGTCCCAGGTTCCAGATACCACAGGATTAAATTCTTTGTCTTAACTCTGGCAAGTCTGAAGCTTAAATCTCAGAAGGCTGACATTTGCAGTAATGCTCAATTTAGGTCAATACTGACTTCAAGTCTTACACAGTGGATCCTAGCAAGAAAACACTGCAAAGGGCTACACTCCCCCGTGCTGTCTCTATATCTGCCACACTGGCCTCTTGTGATTCCTTTGCCTGGAATGTTCTTCTCCCAGATACCCACATACCTCCCTCTCCCAGTTCCTTTAGTTCTGCTCCAATGTGACTTTTTCAGAGAGGACAACCCTACTTAAAGTAGGACCCCTGTCCCTCTCTCTCCTTACACTGCTTTTTCCTTACAAAGAAAGCACTTATATCTGACATTATATTTTAAATGTATCTTTATTTTTTTGGCAGGGCCTTGTCATTTTTATCACTGCCTAACCCCATTGCCTGGAACTATTTATTATATGTTAAAGACAAATGCGCATGGTTCTGTCTGAGGACACACGGATTCCCCTTGTAGCCTCCCCTCCACCAGGTTATTTACTCTCTACAATGGGCATCTGTGATAATAGGAATCTCACTACCTAACATGACATTTTCAGAAAGTTGTTAACTTTTTGAAAGTTGAGTTTGTATTGAGCGAAAATCTTCTTTCCTAAAACTTCTGTTGTTGGTTCTATTTGGTGTTCTAGGACACGCGGAATCAGTTTAAAACATCTACACTTTCCACATGGCAGCTCTTTGAGCATCTCCTGTCTGTTCTCATAGTCCCATCAATCTTCTCAACTTTAGGCTATATATACCTTCAACCAGGTCTCATATAAGGGTTTTTGGTCTCTCTTTTATGCTGGTCACAATCTCTTAAGTTATGGTGTAAAATACCCAGAAATTAGCACAGTATCTCTGTAATTCAAAGGTCTCAGTCCCTTTCCACAGCCGTTAAATGCTCACTGTACATTAGCACATGCCAGAAATGTCTCATCCACTTTTCCTCACTCACTCATCCCTTCATTCCACAGAATGAACTCTGGTGAGCACTTACACATGACCCACAGGGCTGCTATTGTCTTTCATTCTGGGGATGCGGGAATGAACCCTACAGACGAGGCCTGGCCTTATAAAGTTTCTATTCCTAACAATTAGAGGTAATTCTTCCAATTAGGGTTTTGTTTTTGAAACAGAGGGATGCTAAATCTTAGAGCTAACAATTTACCCACTTGTGAAATCTAGAGTTAGGAAATTTCCTGCTTGTGAAATAGAATATTTGCACAGAGATTTATAAATTTACAACTGGAAAAGGGATGAGAATTAGATGGAGCTTCTGAAGAAATTAGTTCATATAGTCAAAGTGTTTTGTTGTGTGTGAGGTGGGATTGGGGACCCTCGGGGCAGAGGGCTGAACTCTCCATATTTCTCAAGGTGCAGTATGTTATCAGGTCCTGCAAAGCCCCTCCCTCCCCATCTCCTTCACCTCCTCTTCCTCCTCTCTGTTTCTTTTCTTTCCTTTTATCACCTTACACCACTCTATTCCTCTTCACCACCATAAGTGAGCACTCTTCAAATAAATTTTGGTATATGTTCACCAAGTTGCTTTTTCTTAAAAAAAAATCTAACTAGAATTTTCTTAATATTGCTTTGAATTTATAAACTAATTTGTGAGGACTGAACATCTTTGTAACATCAAGTTTGTGCCATCCAAAGACAAACAATGTCTCTCCATTTATTCAAATTGTCTTATATGTCATTGACTAGGCATTTAAAAGTTTTTAAGTTCTTGTGTATTCTTTTTTTACTTTATAAACTTATTTATTTATTTATTTTTGGCTGCGTTGGGTCTTTGTTGCTGTGCGTGGGCTTTCTCTACTTGCGGTGAGCGGGGGCTACTCTTCGTTGTGTACGCGGGCTTCTCACTGCGGTGGCTTCTCTTGTTGCGGAGCGTGGGCTCTAGGTGCGCGGGCTTCAGTAGTTGGGGTGCGCAGGCTCAGTAGTTGTGGCCCGTGGGCTCTAGAGCGCAGGCTCAGTAGCTGTGGCACACAGGCTTAGTTGCTCCACGGCATGTGGGATCTTCTCAGACCAGGGCTCGAACCCGTGTCCCCTGCATTGGCAGGCGGATTCTTAACCACTGTGCCACCAGGGAAGTCTTTGTGTATTCTTGATTAGCTTAATTCCTAGATATCTGATAGTTTTTGTTGCCATTCTGAGTGGTATCTTATTTTTTGTTAAATCTTTTAGTTGGTATGTATCTTTCTAGTTGGGAGTGTTTTATTTCATAGTTTAAAAATTAGACACAAAACAATAACACTAGATTTAAAGAAAAACTATATGAAGGCCAGATGTCCCAAAACAATAGGAATTATAAAATAATAAAAATGCAGGATTTTACACGAAAACAGTAGTATAGGGGACAAAGGGGCAGTGCTCATTATTTATATTAAATAGAAGACTCCAGATATAACCTAGAAACTTACTAGCCTTGTAATTAAGATGTAGTGCCAGTGTTGGCCTAATCCTTAGCACAGGGTCACTGTATGGCTGGGAGGATCCAGATGTGGTCAGTGTTCTCAGTGAAATGGGAAAGAAGGGCCTTGGAGAGGAACCAAGCGAGGACAGAAGAATTCAAGTGGATCTGTTCGCCTGATAGGATGAGAGGATCGGGGAGGGTCTCCAAATCAGGGGTCCTGATTAGAAATACAAGATTATCTCCCTCCATATCATGATAAACCCACTTAATAGAGATTTTTAAACATGGATTTTGGTGATTTACAGTACAGGATCCACAACAGAGACTAAATATACAGTAAATCTCATTTGCTTCACATAGGAAAAAAATCCAGTACTCTGTCAGTGCTTTATTATTTGAGGGAAAAGATGTATTATTAAACAATCAATGGCAACATGGTCATAACAATCCATAATAGTGAAATAAAAGGAAATGTTCCCCATTCACTGACTGGCATTGGACGGCATCCGATGATCTAAGAAAAGCATTTAGATTCATGTCCTGTGTTAAACCCAAGCAAGTGAGGTGAAAGGCACTCATATATTATTCTTGTGGCCAGGAATTCACTGCACATTAAGTTGTCAAGGTGATAGATGACAAGAAATAAAGTTCTAGGGAAGAAAAAAGTATCAGTTTGAATAAACCACCATAACAAGGGAGTCTTAACTGAGGCATATTTTTGTTACTAGATGTAACAGGGATTCTGAAGTAGTGTTTCTCTCACAGCATCTACCACCATCCCTACAGAGATGCGAAAGGTTTTCTTTAAAATTATGTTCACCATCAAATGATTTTTGTTTCATATTCCCCAAAGACTGAAGTAGAATATTGACATGTCGTGGGTACACAGAAACTTTATAAAACATATCGTAGATGAGGTCTTCATTTTAAGCCTACCCATTGGTGCTATCTGCTGTTTCATTAGCATTCTGAATTTCACCTTAAACAATAGGCTAATCTAAGTACGATTCAGATCTGGCAAAAGAAAAAGATCTACTAGAGATCCCAGTTAGTATGGGACAGAGGACTCGGGGAGAGAGGTATTATAGAAGCAAGGATTCAGGGCACATTATCAAAATGAACTACTCTGAAATCCCTCTGCGGTCTATAATTTTTACCACCTGTGCTTTCCAGTGAACTGCCTGTGAGCATTATCGGCTGAAGGCCATGTGCCATGGCGTTGATGCTGATGGTTCTAAATCAGAGAAGCAGTTGAGTATGTACCAAAAATAAAAGTGGGGATTAACTCCAACCAAGCAGCTCAGATGCACCAAACTCTTGTTCAGTGTGATCCTGCTGGTGCCAGCCAGTTTGCTCCTGGCGACTGGCTTAGTCCACAAAGATTTTTTTTTTTTGGTAGGTGGTTTCAAGTCATTGAAATCATTCCCTTGGCTTCCCCCCTCCCCAATTCAGAAAGCAGGAAATGTCTTTCCTGTGTAGCAGTCACAGAGCAGTCCCCTAGGGTTTTCAGGGGGCTTGTCTTCCAGTTCCTGCTTCTGGTTTCTAACTGTTAACTCTATATTTGGTAATGGCCTGACGATGGGCTGTTTTGGATTTGGTCATAATAAGATAACCTGGAGTCACGGAGCAGAGATCTAAAGCAATCTTATTTTTCCAGGAAGCAACGTGTTGACCTTTCAGGATTTCGTCTATTTATTGAGTGTTTTGAGTAGTTGAATAATGTTGTTTATTTATAGCACAAGATTGGGTGTTTATGCTATGGGTCCTTGAGGGTCTGTGACTGTACAGAAATAGGATACATACACTCTCCTGGTTTACAATGAGTTTATATTTGTTTCTTTGTTTCTTTCTGATGTAATCTAAGGAATGCTCTTTATGCATGCTCTTATCCCATGGCAGCCTTGAAAATAGCTACTTGCTCAGAAACGAATAAATATTTGTCAGATGAGTAAGACAAGTGTTGATTTTAATCCTTTTACATCAGGGCAAGAAAGAATCAACATCCCATTGATAGTCGATAACTTCCTCCTTCCCCCAGTATCTTTAAAGCTACATAGTGTTAAACCTATATGCACACAATCTTTTAGGAATAAAGAGATAATGAAATAGTGTTTGCCATTGGAAGAAGCCATTTAGAAAATAGTCAAAAACGATTGGATTCCTATTTTACCACCAGAGTGCTCTTCTAACCCTACTTAGATTTTGCTTTGTCGTGTTTTCAAACCCCAAGCGTTAACTTGTTTTGTAAGTAAGATCAGAATGACTGCACTTTCATTTCACAAAAGGAAAATCAAGGCATAAAAACATATTTTGATTATTGTAAGATCACCTTGGAAATGGGAAAGGATTTTGAGCTTCACAGAGAACCTTTTGTTTATGAAGTTATCAGTCATTAAACCAATTTCAGAGGATTATCATAAGAGAGCTAAAATAAGAGATTAAATTCTCCCCCTTGGAAACATTACTTTCATTTTAATATGAATACTGAGTGGTTTTACTTTCTTTAGTAATTTATATCTTATTTCTTGTCTCTTCAATGTTCACTATAGGCTGGAAGTTTTTTTTTTTTAATAGCAGGTGTATAGTGAATAATCTTTTAGAGAATCTAAGCTGTAATTCAGAAAATCAGTTCTTTTTATAACTTTCTATTTTCTTTTGGTCATTTTGCACTCGTTTTTATACTTAAAATCCTGTTTTACGAGCCAAAATTTGACCACAGGATCTGTGCAACTGTAATGATTCCATAATATCCCACAGCAGGGTGCACAGGGGTGAAAGCCACATGCTGGAGAACTGACCTGAGATCTGAACCCTCGCTGCATCCCTCTTGGCTTTGGGGGCATTACGTAACCTTTCAGATGAGAATTCTCACCTGAAAGATGGGACTAATCTACTCCCCAGGGGTCCTTCTGGGAGCTAAATAAAGTACATAAGGATTCTACACACAGGTAGCACAGGTTCCTTACCAGTGTCACTCAGTGCGAGTGCTATTAGCATCCTGGATTCTGTGAATGCCCCACCCAGTGCAGGATGCCCCCGAAAATGCCATGAGGACCCATAATGAGGGCTTTGTGAAATGATCACACTAAATCTATTGCTTATGCTGATTTTTTCTTCCATTCCTCTTTTTTAAAAATGTATATTTTGGCTTTGTATACTCATTCTTTGAGAATTAGCTCAAATTCACCTCCTCAAGTCCCTAACTTCCAGTAGCTGAGATGACATCATATTTAATGCTCTTGAAATCTATCACCATAAAGGCGCTTTACAGTGGCCTCCAGGCCCTACATGATCCAGCAGCTGCTACCTCTCAGGCCTCATTCTTCTACCACTCTTCTCCTCACTCTGCTGTAGCCCACTGGCCACCTGGCTTTTCCCTCAACATGCGAGGAATACCCATGCTTCAGGCCTGCGACATCACCAGGGGTCTTCCTAGGATCATCTCAACGTTCAAACTTATAGTATTATCATAAACCTCATTTGGTACCAGAATCATTGGAAAGAAACAGGATTGGAGTCACAGCTTGTCAGCCAGGCAGCATCATACTCTCTCCCTTTGGGGGAATCTTCACAACTGCCTGTGTGGTGGTCCACACCGCTGCCCAGGAGCTAGTCTCTCCCTAAGCTTCTCCACGATCATCTCAGATGCAAGAAAAAGAGATCCACTGTAGGCAGATTCCGGATTTACTCTGGCTTCGATGCCTTATGCTCCAAAGGAGCCAATAGCTCTTGTAACTCAATAGATACACCTTCCATGTATCAAGGGACATGCCCAGTTACAAGTGTCACCACAGTCACAGAAATCCCATCTATGGCTTCCTACCAGGCGCTTATCATTCTCCCAGCCCAGATGCAGTTGACCAATCAGCAGCCATTTATGCCATAAGCAATGTTGCCTAGTAACACAGTTAACATTCTACCTTTATCAGGCTCCCAGGGAAGCTGAGCTAGAAAGCTGAGAAAGCCAAATGTCAAATTCTCCTGCAGAAGGGGAGGGGTCCTGTGACTGCTTTGTTCATCGTGTCTCTTACTCTTTCTGTTCCCTCTGTCTGGATGGCTCCTCCCGGGACATCTGCAAGGCCCGCTCCCGCACCGACTTCAGTTCCCTCCTCAAAAGTCACCTCCCAGTGAGGCCACCCTATTTGAGAACCACAACTCCTAATCTCACCTGCTGTGATCTCCTACCATCCTCGTGTGCTTTATTTTCTTTTTCATTGTCCTTATTACCTTCTAACATATATAATTTACCAACTGATTTTGCTTGTTTTTTCCCCCCACAGAATTTAAGTTCTTTAAGGCTGGGATATTTGTCTTTTATTTCTTTCCTCCTGCACTGATAATGCTTGGCCCCTAGAACAGTGCCTGGCACACAGCAGATTCTTCAACAACTATTTGTTTTATTTATGAATGAATTAATGCCCTTTCTCTCTTTCAGACTCTAGGTTTTCATTGGCATCCTTTTTTTTGGTGGGGGGAGGAGGGCGAGATATTCTCAGCCCACAAATAAAAAGCAGCATGGTGTTAGGGATTAAGGATAGGGACTTTGGGGCCAAACTGCTTGGACTTCAATAAGGGTTTTGCTACTCACCTTGGAAGTTTCTCTAATCTCTCTGTGCCTTAGTTTTGCATCTATAAACGGGGATAATAATAGTATATCCTAGCGTTGGCATGAGGATGAAATGATTTAAAACATGTGTAAAGTGTTCAGAAGAGTGCCTGACACGTAGGAAGCACTAGATGTTAACTATTATTAAAATCAACATTAAAAAGGTCTTTATTTCTCCTCTGCACCACTTCTAGCTATTTCCCTCTCTCCTAGCTCTCCTTCCTCTCAGATGATCTACTTGAAAGTTCCATAAGCCTTTAACTCCCACTCACTTTTCCAACCAGTGACACTAAGATTTCTAATGCCCTAGTTGCTGCTTTTCTCCCCTTAGCCCGTGAGTTAGTTGAACTACCTGCCATCACTGACCACACCTGAGCCCCTCCTCTCTCTTGGTTTCCCCCCGTCCTTATGGCTGCCCCTCCTCAGCCTTCTCCAGAGGAGTCTCCTTTTCATTCATTCACTCTTCACTGTTATTCCTGACATCATCTCACCAACCACATTCTCCTGGGGCGACTCCATTCCCAGGCATGGCTTCAACTCTCATGCTGATGACACCCAAAGGGTGTCAGTCCTAATGACTGTTTCCTAGAGACGTCGTGTCCTTTCTCACATCCATGACTTGGAGCTTTCCTTCCTCTTCCTGGCACTTTCTTCATCCCCAGCTCCCTTTTCCTGACTGGTTCTCAAGTTTTAATACAACCATTTCTCTTGTTCCTCTCCTCTGGACTCGCATAGAGCTTTTCAGAAGCCTCTAGCACAGTATAACCTTTTCTGTTGTCTGTTTATTTAGTTTCCCCCTAGAAATGAACTGCTTATAGGTATATATGTCCTCAAAGTATGGTGCCTGATACATAGGTTTGCAAAAAAATCTGGATTCAATATATGAATATACAGTATCTATATAGAACAAATTATGATTCAGTTACAATTTAATTCAGAACTAAGCATTGGGTTAAGATAATATCTCATCAAAATGTCAGTCCTTCCAGAAAATCTTATCAGGGGTAAATATAAGAGATAAAGAAAAACATTCCATTTTAACAATATAAATGCACTCTGGCTATACATAATATATTTTGCTATATTCTATATTTTGCTGTGGATATAAAACCAACTTTGAAAGATAAAGGGCTCCCTTTGATGTTTGTGACATCAAATATTACTTGACTATAGTCAACTGCTCTTTGAGCTCAGTTAAATCTTACAAGTACCATATTTACCTAATTAGGAAAGTTTAGGAAATCAGGCTTCAGGCTCCCTGCCATGATTACAAACACCATGCATAAGTACAGAAGAGCAACTAATATATACATGGTTAAAAATCACACACTCTTTTTAAAGAGGTTTCAACGGCTTAGTGTCTTGCTCTAGCTCTGTTTTTTTTTTTTTTTTCCGGTACGCGGGCCTCTCACTGTTGTGGCCTCTCCCGTTGCGGAGCACAGGCTCCGGACACGCAGGCTCAGCGGCCATGGCTCACGGGCCCAGCCACTCCGCGGCATGTGGGATCTTACCGGACCGGGGCACGAACCCGCATCCCCTGCATCGGGAGGCGGACTCTCAACCACTGCGCCACCAGGGAAGCCCCTGGCTCTGTTTTGACATGAGTCTAGGGACCTACCTGCAAAGTGCATCCGAACACACCGATCATCAGCATGGCCACGGACAAGTAGTCGGTAAATACATCCCACCATGGCTTCAGAACCCGGAAGGCAGGCTGCTGCTCAGAGAACTGCCGGAACTCTGTCACCGGAATCATGTTTCTGAGAAAAGAGAGATTACTGGTGAATTAATTTATCTTTATGCACAACATACTGCATTGTTAACAGCATTTGAAATTCTGCTTCAACTCGTCGGATTCAGTGGTCTGAATCAGTCCAGGAGCTGTCACAGCACCTCAGAGTTTTAACAAGCCATTGAGAAATCCACCAGTTGAGGAAATAAGGAGCCCCATGTCGAAAAAGCAAGTACCTTTGCTAACTCTTGTCTAACCAGTGGGTGCCCTTTAGCTCCACATGGACCAGAAAGAGCATGACCAGAGCCACCCGTTATTTCCTGGTGTCTCCCTTCCCCTAAACAGAACACAAAGATGCCAGAAAGAGCAGAGCCCATCCTTTAAAATGTTTTTGCTATTTATCTTATCATCTTGGGTTTTTGCTTCAAACTATTTTTTTAAGTGTATCCTCAGCATTGGTTTGTATTAATTATTTACTAAGCCCCATTTGTAAAGCCTTTTGCTTGCTCCCTGGGGAAGGCAAACGACTTTGCCACTGGTCCTTTTCTTGTAAAAGGGACAGTCTCATTTTGGGGAGGAGGTGTTAGGGAGAACTTCAATTTTTTTTTTTGCCCTCCCTCTTTTTTTGGTTCCTGTGCTTTTGACTTGATTTTTTTTCTCTATTTCCTAAATTTCACTGTGAACCTCAAACTTATCCTCTGAGAAAACAGTTTTCTCTGGAAACACCTAACTCTAGCTAAATGACATAGGATATATGAATAGGGTGCACTGAGGCTCTGGGAAAAGGGGAAAAGAGACACATCCTTTTCTTAGCCTGCGTTGTCCTTTCTTATCGCTCAGTCCCACTGCCTGTATTATGATCTAAGACTTGAAGGTAACCATCCAGCTACTGGGAGAAGGAATATTCTTTCCTTATCTCATGGCAAGGAATAAGGGCCAAAAAGACAGTCTCTCTCCCTTTTGCCATCTTTGGATCCAATAATCTTGCTCTTTACACCTGCCCTTGTTATTTAGTCTGATTAAAGGCAGGGAAAGGCTACATTTGGTGCTCATTCTTCCAAGCCTTTTTGTTTCCTGGATCTTCTCTTCCCTAATAGTGAATTAAAGGCTGTACAATAAACAGCCTAAAGAAAACCAGAGCCTCTTCTTTGAGTTCACTGCTGTTTATCTTTGGAAACTATTATAATGTGTTCCATTCCATCTCACTGCTTTATCTGACTTTTTCTTAAGCAGTCTTCCTTAACACAACGTTGAAAATTCAACCGCTTCGTGCTGCTTTCACCTATGACCTACCTACTTGACATCTTTGCAGCATTTGATATGATTGCCTCATTTTATTGAAACACAACTTTCCTTTTCTTTTTTTTTTTTAATGTTTATTTATTTTTGGCTGCGCCAGGTCTTAGTTGTGGCACTCGGGCTTTTCGTTGTTGTGGAATGAGGACTTCTTAGTTGTGGCACGCAAACTCTTAGTTGCAGCATGCACGCGGGATCTAGTTCTCCAACCAGGGATGGAACCAGGGTCCCCTGCATTGGGAGTGCGGAGTCCTACCCACTGGACCACCATGAAGAGTCCCAAAACACAGCTTTCTTAACTCTACTTTGTTACCACCACTGGGCTGGAAGTTTCTTGAAGGGGGAAAACCTATATGTTATGCATATGTGTGTTCTCAAAACATATGTTGCAGGCAAGCCACCCAAGCTAAATAAAAAACTTCACTTATTCCTAGTGTTATTAGCATTTCAGACTAGTCCAAAGTTTGATTTTCCTGACCTTTCACGACCTTTTTCTTCTCAATGGATCATTATAATCTCATGGCCCCAAATGTTTTCTCGTCACAGCTATCCAGTGGCGGTCACAGACAGGCACGAACTCATCTTAACTTCCACATTCTGCCTAGAAGCTACTGTCTTGTTCTATTTTGCACCCCTACCACTTACCACAGTGCCTGGAAAACAAGGGGCCCTGAACAACTGTCTGTTAAATTGATGGGTGAATTCAGATGCTTGTTCATGGAGCAATGCTCACTCAATCAGATTGGGGGGGGACCCTAGGCAGCCACAGTGACAGCACTAACAAGTAGGGTACCTGTGCTGTAGTCTACATCCTTTGATAGATTTAGTTATTGTCTCCTTCATGATAAGTTCCTGTACATCTTGGAGGGAATTGGGCTTGTTCTTTGAAGCAAGGAACAATTTCAGGAATAAAATATACCAATGTGTATTTTATTGAGAGCTGTGTTCTCAAACTTTTTGACCTCAGGATCCTTTCATGTTCTAAAATGTAGTGAGGAGGACCTCAAAGAGCACTTTTTAGGTGGGTGATAGCTATCAATACTGGCCACATGAGAAATTAAAACCAAGAAGTTTCAAAAATATATATTAACTCACTTAAAAATAACAAAACCATTACAAGTTAACATAAATTGTTATTATAAAAAATAACTATATTCTCCAACACAAAAACAATTAATGAGAATAATGGCATTGTTTTACATTTTTGCAAATCTCTTTAAAAGCTGGCTTAATAGAATATAGCTGGATTCTCATATCTGCTTCTTCAATCTGCTGAGATTTTTTTTTTTTTGCTGTACGCGGGCCTCTCACTGTTGTGGCTTCTCCCGTTGTGCAGCACAGGCTCCGGACGCACAGGCTCAGCGGCCATGGCTCACGGACCCAGCCGCTCCGCGGCATGTGGGATCTTCCCAGACCGGGGCACAAACCCGTGTCCTCTGTATCAGCAGGTGGACTCTCAACCGCTGCGTCACCAGGGAAGCCCAAGATATGTTGTTTTGATTGAAATTTATGAATCAAATATATATGCAGTTAGCAAAGGGAGGACTTTCTTAACAGACTTTTTATATAACTGGGGATATTAACTTTTGATAATATATCAAACTAACTTGGTTAGTTGCAATATGGAATCTGAAAACTATATCAATGAACTTTTCAAGCTCCTTGATGTTAAAACTCATTCGTCAGGGAGGACCTTCAAGATGGTGGAGAAGTAAGACATGGAGATCACCTTCCTCCCCACAACTACATCAAAAATACAACTACATGTGGAACCACTCTTATAGAACGCCTACTGAACGCTGGCAGAAGACCTCAGACTTCCCAAAAGGCAAGAAACTCCACAAGTACCTGGGTACGGAAAAAGAAAAAAGGAAAAACAGAGACAAAAGAATAGGGACAGGACCTGCACCAGTGGGAAGGAGCTGTGAAGGAGGAAAGGTTTCCACACACTAGGAAGCCCCTTCGCGGGCGGAGACTGCGGGTGGCGGAGGGGGACAGCTTCGGAGCCACGGAGGAGAGCACAGCAACAGGGGTGTGGAAGGCAAAGCAAAGAGATTCCCGCACAGAGGATCGGTGCCGACCGGCACTCACCAGCCTGAAAGGCTTGTCTGCTCACCCGCCAGGGCGGGCGGGGCTGGGAGCTGAGGCTCGGGCTTCGGTCGGAGCACAGGGAGAGGACTGGGGTTGGCGGTGTGAACACAGCCTGCAGGGGGCTAGTGCGCTACAGCTAGCAGGGAGGGAGTCCGGGAGAAAGTCTGGACTTACAGAAGAGGCAGGAGACCATTGTTTCGGGGTTCGCGAGGAGAGGGAATTAAAAGCGCCACTTAAAGGTGCTCCAGACACGGGCGTGAGCCGCGGCAATCAGCCGGGACCCCACAGACGGGCATGAGATGCTAAGGCTGCTGCTGCTGCCACCAAGACGCCTGTGTGCAAGCACAGGTCACTCTCCACACCTCCCCTCCCGGGAGCCTGTGCAGCCCGCCACTGCAGGGTTAGTGATCCAGGGACAACTTCCCCAGGAGAACGCACGGCGCGCCTCAGGCTGGTGCAACGTCACAGTGGCCTCTGCCGCCGCAGGCTCGCCCCGCACTCTGTGCCCCTCCCTCTCCCCTGGCCTGAGTGAGCCAGAGCCCCCGAATCAGCGGCTCCTTTAACCCCGTCCTGTCTGAGCAAAGAACAGACGCCCTCAGGTGACCTACACGCAGGGGCGGGGCCAAATCCAAAGCTGAGCCCCAGGAGCTGTGCGAACAAAGGAAAGAAAGGGAAATCTCTCCCAGCAGCCTCAGGAGTGGCGGATTAAATCTCCACAATCAGCTTCATGTACCCTGCCTCTGTGGAATACCTGAATAGATAACGAATCATCCCAAATTGAGGAGGTGGACTTTGGGAGCAACTGTAGACTTGGGGTTTGCTGTCTGCACTCTTTCTAATTTTTATGTTTATCTCAGTATAGATTTTAGCACTTGTTATCATTAGTGGATTTGTTTATTGGTTTGGTTGCTCTCTTCTTTTTTTTTATTATTTATTTAAATAATTTTTTCATCTATTATTATTCTCTTTTTCATTCTTTTTTTCTCCCTTTTTTCTGAGCCGTGTGGCTGACAGGGTCTTGGTGCTCTCACCTGGTGTCAGGCCTGAGCCTCTGAGGTGGGAGAGCTGAGTTAATGACACTGGACCACCAGTGACCTCCCAGCGCCACGTAATATAAATCAGCGAGAGCTCTCCCAGAGATCTCCATCTCAATGCTAAGACCCAGCTCCACCCAACTGCCAGCAAGCGCCAGTGTTTGATGCCCCATGCCAATCAACTAGCAAGACAGGAACACAACCCTGCCCATTAGCAGAGAGGTTGCCTAAAGTCATACTAAGTTCACAGACACCCCAAAACACACCACCGGATGCGGCCCTGCCCACAAGAAAGACAAGATGCAGCCCCACCCACCAGAGCAGAGGCACCAGTCCCCTCCACCAGGAAGCCTACACAAGCCACTGAATCAACGTCAGCCACTGGGGGCAGACACCAAAAACAACGGAAACTAGGAACCTGCAGCGTGCGAAAAGGAGACCCCAAACACAGGAAATTAAACAAAATGAGAAAACAGAGAAATATGCAGCAGATGAAGGAGCAAGGTAAAAACCCACCAGAGCCAACAAATGAAGAGGAAATAGGCAGGCTACCTGAAAAAGAATTCAGAATAATGGTAGTAAAGATGATCCAAAAATTTGGAAATAGAATAGAGAAAATACAAGAAATGTTTAACAAGGACCTAGAAGAACTAAAGAGCAAACAAACAATGATGAACAACACAATAAATGAAATTAAAAATTGTTTAGAGAAATCAATAGCAGAATAACTGAGGCAGAAAAACGGATACGTGACCTGGAAAATAAAACAGTGGAAATACCCACCCCAGAGCAGAATAAAGAAAAAAGAATGAAAAGAATTGAGAACAGTCTCAGAACTCTGGGACAACATTAAATGCACCAACATTCAAATTATAGGGGTCCCAGAAGAAGAAGAGAAAAAGAAAGGGTCTGAGAAAATATTTGAAGAGATTATGGTTGAAAACTTCCCTAACATGGGAAAGGAAATAGTCAATCAAGCCCAGGAAGGGCAGAGAGTCCCATACAGGATAAACACAAAGAAAAACATAAAAAGACACATATTAATCAAACTATCAAAAATTAAATAAAAGAAAAAACATTAAAAGCAGCAAGGGAAAAGCAGAAAATAACATACAGGGGAAACCCCATAAGGTTAACAGCTGATCTTTCAGCAGAAACTCTGCAAGCTAGAAGGGAGTGGCAGGACATATTTAAAGTGATGAAAGGGAAAAACCTACAACCAAGATTACTCTACCCAGCAAGGATCTCATTCAGATTCAATGGAGAAATTAAAACCTTTACAGACAAGCAAAAGCTAAGAGAATTCAGCACCACCAAACCAGTTTTACAACAAATGCTAAAGGAACTTCTCTAAGTGGGAAACACAAGAGAAGGAAGAGACATACAAAAACAAACCCAAAACAATTAAGAAAATGGTAATAGGAACATACAAATTGATAATTACTTAAATGTAAATGGATTAAATGCTGCAACCAAACGACACAGACTGGCTGAATGGATACAAAAACAAGACCCGTATATATGCTGTCTACAAGAGACCCACTTCAGACCTAGGGACACATACAGACTGAAAGTGAGGGGATGGAAAAAGATATTCCATGCAAATGGAAATCAGAAGAAAGCTGGAGTAGCAATTCTTGTATCAGACAAAATAGACTTTAAGATAAAGACTATTACAAGAGACAAAGAAGGACACTACATAATGATCAAGGGATCAAACCAGAAGAAGATATAACAATGGTAAATATTTATGCACCCACATAGGAGCACCACAATACATAAGGCAAATGCTAACAGCCATAAAAGGGGAAATTGACAGTAACACAATCATAATAGGGGACTTTAACACCCCACTTTCACCAATGGACAGATCATCCAAAATGGAAATAAATATGGAAACACAAGCTTTAAATAATACATTGAACAAGATGGACATAATTGATATTTATAGGACATTCCATCCAAAAACAACAGAATACACATTTTTCTCAAGTGCTCATAGAATATTCTCCAGGATAGATCATATCTTGAGTCACAAATCAAGCCTTGGTAAATTTAAGAAAATTGAAATTGTATCAAGTATCTTTTCTGACCACAATGCTGTGAGACTAGATATCAATTACAGGAAAAAACTGTAAAAAATACAAACACATGGAGGCTAAACAATATGCTACTAAATAACCAAGAGATCACTGAAGAAATTAAAGAGGAAATCAAAAAATACCTCGAAACAAATGACAATGAAAACATGATGACTCAAAACCTATGCAATGCAGCAAAAGCAGTTCTAAGAGGTAAGTTTAGAGCAAAACAATCCTACCTCAAGAAACAAGAAACGTCTCAAATCAACAACCTAACCTTACACCTAAAGCAATCAGAGAAAGAAGAACAGAAAAAAACCAAAGTTAGCAGAAGGAAAGAAATCATAAAGATAAGATCAGAAATAAATGAAACAGAAATGAAGGAAGCAATAGCAAAGATCAGTAAAACTAAAAGCTGGTTCTTTGAGAAGATAAACAAAATTGATAAACCATTAGCCAGACTTACCAGGAAAAAAAAGCGAGAAAACTCAAATCAACAGAATTAGAAATGAAAAAGGAGAAGTAAAAACTGACACTGCAGAAATACAAAGGATCATGAGATATTACTATAAGCAACTATATGGCAATAAAATGGACAACCTGGAAGAAATGGACAAATTCTTAGAAAATCACAACCTTCCAAGACTGAACCAAGAAGATATAGAAAATATAAACAGACCAATCACAAGCACTGAAGTTGAAACTGTGATTAAAAATCTTCCAACAAACAAAAGCCCAGGACCAGACGGATTCACAGGCGAATTCTATCAAACGTTTAGAGAGGAGCTAACACCTATCCTTCTCAAACTCGTGCAAAATATAGCAGAAGGAGGAACATTCCCAAACTCATTCTATGAGGTCCCCATCACCCTGATCCCAAAACCAGACTAAGATGTCACAAAAAAAGAAAATTACAGGCCAATATCACTGATGAACATAGATGTAAAAATCCTCAACAAAATACTAGAAAACAGAATCCAACAGCACATTAAAAGGATCCTACACCATGATCAAGTGGGGTTTATCCCAGGAATGCAAGGTTTCTTCAAGATATGCAAATCAATCAATGTGATACACCGTATTAACAAATTGAAGGATAGAAACCATATGATAATCTGAATAGATGCAGAAAAAGCTTTCGACAAAGTTCAACACCCATTTATGATAAAAACCCTCCAGAAAGTAGGCATAGAGGGAACTTACCTCAACATCATAAAGACTATATATGAGAAACCCACAGCCAACATTGTTCTCAATGGGGAAAAACTGAAACCATTTCCTCTAAGATCAAGGAAAAGACAAGGTTGCCCACTCTCACCGCTGTTATTCAACATATTTCTGGAAGTTTTAGCCACAGCAATCAAAGGAGAAAAAGAAATAAAAGGAATCCAAATCAGAAAAGAAGAAGTAAAATTGTCATTGTTTGCAGATGACATGATACTATACATAGAGAATGCTAAAGATGCTACCAGAAAACTACTAGAGCTAATCAATGTATTTGGTAAAGTAGCAGCATACTAAATTAATGCACAGAAATGTCTTGCATTCCTATACACTAATGACGAAAAATTTGAAAGAGAAATTAAGGAAACACTCCCATTTACCACTGCAACAAAAAGAATAAAAAACCTAGGAATAAACCTACCTAAGGAGACAAACTACCTGTATACAGAAAACTATAAGACACTGATGAAAGAAATTAGAAACAACACAAACAGATGGAGAGACATACCATGTTCTTGGATTGGAAGAATCAACATTGTGAAAATGATTATACTACGCAAAACAATCTACATATTCAATGCAATCTCTATCAAACTACCAACAGCATTTTTCACAGAACTAGAACAAAAAATTTCACAATTTGTATGGAAACACAAAAGACCCCGAATAGCCAAAGCAATCTTGAGAAAGAAAAACGGAGCTGGAGGAATCAGGCTCCCAGACTTCAGACTATACTACAAAGCTACAGTAATCAAGACAGTATGGTACTGGCACAAAAACAGAAATATAGATCAATGGAACAGGATAGAAAGCCCAGATAAACCCATACACATATGGTCACCGTATCTTTGATAAAGGATGCAAGAATATACAATGGAGAAAAGACAGCCTCTTCAATAAGTGGTGCTGGGAAAACTGGACAGCTACCTGTAAAAGAATGAAATTAGAACACTCCCTAACACAGTATACAAAAATAAACTCAGAATGGATAAAGACCTAAATGTAAGGCCAGACACTATCAAACTCTTAGAGGAAAACATAGGCAGAACACTTTATTACATAAATCACAGCAAAATCCCTTTTACCCACCTCCTAGAGTAATGGAAATAACAACAAAAATAAACAAATGGTACCTAATGAAACTTAAAAGCCTTTGCACAGCAAAGGAAATCATAAACAAGATGGAAAGACAACCTTCAGAATGGGAGAAAATATTTGCAAATGAAGCAACCGCCAAAGGATTAATCTCCAAAATATACAAGCAGCTTATGCAGCTCAATATCAAAAAAACAAATAACCCAATCCAAAAATGGGCAGAAGACCTAAATAGACATTTCTCCAAAGAAGATATACAGATTGCCAACAAACATATGAAAGGATGCTCAACATCACTAATCATTAGAGAAATGCAAATCAAAACTACAATGAGGTATCACCTCACACCAATCAGTATGGCCATCATCAAAAAATCTACAAACGGGGCTTCCCTGGTGGCGCAGTGGTTGAGAGTCCACCTCCCGATGCAGGGGACATGGGTTCGTGCCCCGGTCCATGAAGATCCCACATGCCGCAGAGCGGCTAGGCCCGTGAGCCATGGCCGCTGAGCCTGTGCGTCCGGAGCCTTTGCTCTGCAACGGGAGAGGGCACAACAGTGAGAGGACCGCATACCGCAAAAAAAAAAAAAAAAAAAGTCTACAAACAATAAATGCTGGAGAGGGTATGGAGAAAAGGGAACACTCTGGCACTGTTTGTGGGAATGTATATTGATACAGCCACTATGGAGAACAGTATGGAGGTTCCTTAAAAAACTAAAAATAGAACTACCATACGACCCAGCAATCCCACTACTGGGTATATACCCTGAGAAAACCATAATTCAAAAGGAATCATGTACCACAATGTTCATTGCAGCTCTATTTACAGTAGCCAGGATATGGAAGCAACCTAAGTGTCCATCGACAGATGAATGGATAAAGAAGATGTGTCACATATATACAATGGAATATTACTTAGACATAAAAAAAAACGAAATTGAACTATTTGCAGTGAGGTGGAAGGACCTAGAGTCTGTCATACAGGGTGAAATAAGTCAGAAAAACAAATACCGTATGCTAACACCTATATATGGAATCTAAAAAAAAAAAAAAAAGGTTCTCATGAACCTAGGGGCAGGACAGTAATAAAGACGGAGACGTAGAGAATGGACTTGAGGACACAGGGAAAGGGAAGGGTAAGCTGGGACGAAGTGAGAGAGTAGCATTGACATATATACACTACCAAATGTAAAACAAATAGCTAGTGGGAAGCAGCTGCATAGCACAGGGAGATCAGTTCGGTGCTTTGTGACCACCTAGAGGGGCGGGATAGGGAGGGTGGGAGGGAGATGCAAGAGGGAGGGGATATGGGGATATATGTATACATATGGCTGATTCACTGTTATACAGCAGAAACTAACAGAACATTGTAAAGCAATGATACTCCAATAAAGATGTTAAAAAAAAAAGAAAACTCATTCATCTATCTTGCACTTTGAATGGATCTTTTATCTGTGCATGATTTGGTAACAACATGTGTTGGTCATCTGGAAAATACTGGATCACTTAGTTATGGAGATCTTCCAAATGTTACAAATCATACCTAAAAATCACATTCATTAATATCACTACTGCTTTCATCAGAAAATTTTTTAAGTAATTGGAGGCTATCCAACTCATGGTGGTGGACACAAATTTTCCAAAATTCTATTCATCACTTGAAAGTTTGAATTTTATTTGTGGCAGCAAATATTATCAGTTGTTTGCCTTGAGATGTCAAGTTCGCTTCAATCATTTTGAGAAGGTATCTTCCACATACTCAAGTCTGAATAATCAGTTGTTTTATTCAGCTAAAACTGGTACATTATGATAAAGTGGCTAATTCAACTTTCAACTCCAATAAGGATTTCCCTTGAGACACCCACTGTACTTTGAATTCAGCAGAAGTGCTTTATGTATTCTTCCCTTTCATCACACTGTATATTATTGCAATACGTAGTCAAAGGTCGAGAGCTATTAAAATAATAATTTTTACTGATTCAATAAGGACATTAGATGAAACTGGCTTTTTTCTTCCTTTAGGTTGTAAATGTGTGCCAATGAAGAATACTGTACAGTAGAATTTGGTGCCTCTATTTTGATTCACGCTAAGGTGACTTACCCACCATTGCTTTCATGCCATCAGTGAAAAAGGCAAAAAATATCTTAGCATTAAAAATTAGCTTTGATCTTGTGGACCCCCTAAAAATGTTTAGGTGACTGGTGTTCCATGAATCACATTTTGAGAACCACTGAGGTAGAGGCTCACTGTTCCTTCCTTTATCTATGGCTCACCTTGAAAAAGCAAAGGCCTGGGCACTCAATCATGAGATTCTCCGAGTCCTTGGCTGAGTTGTTTCACTGGCATCATTCTCTTAATATGGAAAATAAAGACAAACTGAGGAATCTAAGAAACTTAAGTATTATCTACTGCTTCCTAATACTGGTACAGCCTAGTTAAGACAGACTGTCAGAGAAACAGTCAAGATGAAACAGACTTTTAGCATTATAACTCTACTCAATGTACTTAACCTCTTTTGGGTAAGTGTGTGTATGTGCAGTTGTATGTACATGCCCTTATACGTACGTACATATATAATACATATAAATGTATGTAGACATATGTATAATACACACACAGGTGTATAATACACATACACATAGACTTTATTGTTTTAACATATCACAAGGCTCAAAGCCAATATCCAGCACAGATTTAATCCTTGGAATTATTTTTGATGCAAAAAAAAAGGGAGGTAGTAAAGGAGAAGTTGACTTAAAAACGCCAAAACTAAACAGAGGGTAGATGAACCTTGTGCTTGCTTAATTGAAAAAAAAATTTGTATTCTTTCACAAATTTCAGCACCTCTTAGTTGTGTATACACCTAAAGTTGTCTGTTACAGTGATGACACAATTTCTCTTTCACTATCATTGTAGTTTCCACACGATTTGTGACCATTTCAAGCTGAAGAAGCCACTTCTGAATAAACTGCTGAGTTTATAGTGTTTTCCCCTAAAGATCAATTAGGATAATTATACTTATATTTAAATTTTTTTTCTATTTTAGAAATATAAATGGTTATCTTTATATTTCTTCCAGCTCTAATTTCCAACCATTATGTAAGATTTTAGCTTACCTAATAATGTCTTTGGAAACATGGCATTTCACATTCAATCAAGAGATTCTGTTATCCTATACCAAGGTGGGGGGGTAGGATGAATTGGTAGATTGGGATTGACATATATACACTATTGATACTCTGTATAAAATTGAAAACTAATGAGAACCTACTGTATACCACAGGGAACTCAATGCTCTGTGGTGACCTAAATGGGAAGGAAATCCAAAAAAGAGGGGATATATGTATACGTATAGCTGATTCACTTTGCTTTATAGTAGAAACTAACACAACATTGTAAAGCAACTATACTCCAATAAAAATTGTTAAAAAAAATTTTAAAAAAGAGATTCTGGTATCCTAATTAAAAAATATAAACTTTTATATTATGTTATATATTTGCCTCTGTATCCTTTGCAGAAATATTTTATTAAAAATACTTATGACCAAAAGTCCTTTTAATGGCTTCATTGTCTATAAAATTTTACCTCTCAAAAACATCACATAATATAATCCTTTGGTAAAGAATATTGGTAAAGTTAGTTGCAAACTCAGAGTTTTTTATTTCTTTCATTTATCTGGTTCTTCCTGAAACAATCTGTCTTCCTCCCTCTCAGGAGAAGTTTAATATCTTCTCCAGAATTAATTACAGAACAAATTCTACTCTATTTGTTAACCCATGACTTTAAGAATACCAAACATATTCTGCTTTGATTCCAATCTGATTGCTAACACTGGTTTCCAACGGCTCTCAGGTGGGTATATATGGCTAACAGTGCTTTGCTCCACATTTTTCTGGCAGTTGGAGAATGGCACCACCTTTAGACAGTACAATAATACACCACTCAAGGAAACAAGGGCCAATTCCAAGTGATAATAGTAATCGTATCACTAACATAGTGAGTGTCCCCTTACAAAAATGAATTTTAAAAATTCAGTAATTCCTGAGCATCAAGTGTGAATTCTACAGGAAAGAAACCCACATATATTATTCATCTATGTGGCTAAATCTAATGGTCAATTCTCAGCCCTCACCTTACCTGCTCTAGCTTCAGCATTTGGCATAAAGCGACCATTCTCTACTTGGCTTTCAGGATGTCACAGCCTTTAGGTTTTCCTCCTGTTTTCCATGCTGTTCCTTCTTTAACTACTTGTCTGTTACCTCATCTTCCCCCTGACCTCTGACTTTGGTGTGCCCAGTGCTTAGTCTTCGATGCAGTTCTCTCCCCTAACTCACTCCCCTGTGAGCATAGTGCTTTAAATGGCAGACCCAACTGCCTACTCGGTATCTCCATCTGGACATCCAGTAGACACGTGAAACTCACTACGTGCCACACTAACTCCAGTTCCATTTCCTTATCTCCACCTCTCCCATCCCTGGCAAAGCCCTGTTGCTCTTGCAGCTTTTCCCCCTTGATGGCAACTCCATCTTTCCAGGTGCTCAGACCAACGTTTCTGGAGTTATCCGTGAGTCTTCTTTGTCTCTTACATCCCACATCCCATCTGTCAAAAAATACTTATATTCCTTATTGTCTGTCTCCCCTAAAAGAATGAAAGTTTCTTGAGGACAGGAACTTTCTTTTCAATTCTATTTTGTATTTTGACGTGTCCCTGTACCTAGAAAATAATGCTTGGCATATAGTAGGCACTCAATATTTGCTGAATAAATCAGTGAATAACTAGTAATTTTAATAAAGATAGGGGGTGCAATTGCCTTTCGTTTTGGAAATAATGATTATGAAAGCAAAGCGTGTGTCTGAGTAATGTCATGGGAGGAAGATCCCACAGTGCAGGGCCGGGACATTGGCAGAGCCAAGGCCAGTGCAGAAAAGCAGTGCAAAAGAGGAAGGGCACAGAAATACCATGATTTATTTATGGGTCCTTCTCAGTGGTACCAATCAAAATAAAGTCATCAGAACATGCTCAAAACATCAATTATAAAACAAATTACTTTTCCTCTAGCAGTGCAAAGATGGAAATAAAAAACAGGACAAAAGCCGAAGTTTCTAATTTTATAAAAATATCTTTCTTTCTTAGGAGAGTGTGACTCTGGATTGTGTTTTACTCTGTAGTTGTGGTATAGGTGACAAAATTTTTTTTAGAAAAATCCACTATAGAATACCATAATTATATGGTTCTATAGACATATACTTAATTTAAAGAAACTCATAAATGGGTTATAACAGTTCAGAACCCGAAAGGCACTTTCAGAAGTCATCCACTCCATAACTCTCATTTTATGAGTGAACAACCTGAACCAAGAGAGATTATGTGACTTACCCAAGGAACACAGCTAGCGGTGAGCCTTGACTTCTAATCAAATCTTACCTCTTACTCTACAGCTCTTAGTTAATACTACATCATGCTGATCTGAATGTACAGAATCTAAAATATACTAGGAAACAAATGGTTTAAATAGAATTTCTCTTTTCATGTCCCTCTTTGAAAATAAAATGAAAAATAAACTATTATTAATACATTTAAATGATTCTTAAGCTATAGTGCTCTTATAATCCCATAAATGAGAACTTTAGACTCAGAAGGAATCATGAGGCAAGTTGAACTTGCAACCCAGTGGATACTTCTGTACTATCATCTCCTTGAATATTTCTGCTATGCCATGTGTTAAATTAATGGCCCAATCACATTATTTGAAAAGTATTCCAAATGAGCTTAACCTGTTTTTCTAAGAGAGGTGGGGAACAAAAATTATGCCTACCTGGCAATTCTAGTTCTCTTTTAATCAGTAAAGATAGAATACCTCTTTCTCATTATACCCTTCCCATATTTAAAGAAAACCCCTTTAGTCACCGTGCTTCAGGTCACACATCTCAAGGCTGTTACTTTACATACTAGTTTCCACAGTTATCTTTAACATAGTCATAAGCTTTTTTTAAAAATTTAATTTTTTATACGGCAGGTTCTTATTAGTTATCTATTTTATACATATTAGTGTATATATGTCAATCCCAATCTCCCAATTCATCCCATCACCACCAAAAATTTGTGATCTACTATTATCAGTAGCTGATTTTTCTCTCTCACAAGCATAATTCATTTACTCATGCACTTGCTATAAATAATTATAGCATTATAATAAATATGTATTAAAATGTATATTAAAAATGTACATTAAAAATATAAATTTTAAGATATGTCACGCACCGTGCTAGGTGCTGGTGGAATGGAAGTGAACAAAATAGACAAAGTGCCTGCCTCACCCCTGTGTACTCTACTAGGAGAATGTGCCTGAAAGAAATTCCTATAAAAGCATGAATTGTAACTGCTCTTCTTTGTACATGTGATTGATTATTGTTTCTGGTGCCAATGGTGCATTTAAAGAGGTTGTTGTTTTCATTTCATTGAGGACAAGGTTTATATCTTGTTTAACTTTGTATCTTCTAGAAAATAGCACAATGCCTTAGAATAGACCCTCAATACATATTTGTTAAATTCAAAGAGGCCTAAACATATACACACCCAATTGAGCATTTTGTAGTAAAGACCAAATTCTTCTATTATGTTATTATCTTCTGTTATAGTTTGATACTACAATAAATAAGAGAGTAACTATTACCACACAGCTTCACACTGTAAATAGTGATTATTCAAAGAACATCCACTACTGAAGAGACTGTTTGAGAAGAGGACAAGAGTCAGGAATAATTTATACTTTCAAAGTTAAGGGTCACTGAAATTTCTTTTTTTTTTTTTGCGGTACACGGGCCTCTCACTGTTGTGGCCTCTCCTGTTGTGGAGCACAGGCTCCGGATGCGCAGGCTCAGCGGCCATGGCTCATAGGCCCAGCTGCTCCATGGCAGGTGGGATCTTCCCGGACCCGGGCACGAACCCGTGTCCCCTGCATCAGCAGGCGGACTCTCAACCACTGCACCACCAGGGAAGCCCGGGTCGCTGAAATTTTAATGTACAATGTCTGTCATCAGTTATAAAAAGGGTGTGTCATTCGATGATGACTTCTTAGGCACCAACCTGTACCAATGGCCACATTTTGTGACTCCCTTATCAAAACATTACCCTATTAAGAAACAAGTGGCAGAAAACAGATCCAAACAAAGAAGTTTTATTTATAATATAATGGTCTGGAATACTGCATTTATAAATCTTAGTGAGATCTTGATTGCTTTGGAATTTTTGTCAAAGAGCTTCAGCTACATGTATATGACACTAATAATTATGTAATGCTTATTCTATACATTTTAAGTAAATTTCAACTCAGAAATCTTTTTGAAAATGAGGCTAAATTGTGATCTAATCGTTTTTTAAACCCTGATCATAAAAGATTATCATAAAATGTTACTCATTCCCTCAGCTCTCTGCACTCCACTGGTCTTCTTGGTCACCTCTTCATTCCACAGTTTCTACCTCCTTTAAACCAGGAACAATCTTCCAGGAATTAGTGTATACTCAACCCCCCCGCCCCCGCCACCCAACCCCATAAGATTCTAAACCCTTGAAAAGACTGTGTTTCCCCTTATGTGATTTAGACGAGGTTTTGGTTCTTACCAGTCTTCACATCCAAAAACTAAGTCTAGATTTCAATTTAGTAAATCTGTAATGATTGTTTTGAAGATGATTTATTTCTTCCTTTAATGGACAAAAAAAGACTGAGGCTTATCTTCAGTCCAGTTTTCCCCCTTGAACAAAGAGAGCACAATAGTTCTAAGCAGCTGACACACCATGAATATACAGTGCAGGCCGGAAGATTTAAACAAGTGCAGGAAGCCATCTACCTGGAAGGCAACTTTCTTTCTGAGGAAGGGACAGGGAGGAGAGGTAGGTGGAGAAGACGGGAATATTCCTGCTCTCTAGAACATTAAAACTAAAAAGTTTTTGTTTTTTATTTTTGCGGTACGCGGGCCTCTCACTGTTGCGGCCTCTCCCGTTGCGAAGCACAGGCTCCGGACGCGCAGGCTCAGCGGCCATGGCTCATGGGCCCAGCCGCTCCGCGGCATGTGGGATCTTCCCAGACCGGGGCACGAACCCGTGTCCCCTGCATGGGCAGGAGGACTCCCAACCACTGCGCCACCAGGGAAGCCCTAAAAAGTTTTTTGTTTATTTTTCACAAAATAGAGCAGTCTGAAAAGGCAGGGATCACCTTTTCTTTCATATTGCTTGCTATGGGGCCTAAAATGCTCAATAGTTTGTTGAATCGAATTCCTAATGATTCTGTGGGGGGAATGTTGCCTTTTCTGTTCCAACAGAAAGTTTGGTGTGTTTTACAAACACCTTTTCACACACATAAGTAGACTTGTATGTATGAAAACAGAGCACCAACCAAAGGAGTGACAGGGAAGTTAAAGCAACTTGTTATCAAAACTTTGCTACTAAGCTTTCTTTTTTAATGGGGTAAAATTTCAAATTTCCAGCCATGTTAAATACAGTGGGAAACAAAAGTAACCCTCCTCAGGAAACAAGAGATTGGTGGTTAAAGTGAGAGATTGAAAGACTAATGGATTTATAGTATGACCATTTTTATCGTCCTCTAACTCAGCTTTATAAGAATCTGCCATTCACAATTTCTCTTTTAAGATCAGGGACCATGGTAGGGCTATTAATAGCAGAAAAATATTAAATGCTGAATAAATTTCTTTGGGGCTTTTCAAGAAGGTTGTTCTCAAGAAGTTAGCTCTTGGTCTGTCTTTTCTGTTGGCTGTGCTCGGTAAAATCCATGATGGAAGGAAGAAGTTCAGATCCTCTAGTCTCCAAAAAAAACTACAGGAGAAAATCAACAATGACCAGAATTTTACTGTCAGAATATTAAAACTGACATGAATGCACCTGAAAATTGGAATATTAGGTTTTTGTCCATCCAACCAATAAATATTTAACGCAAGGCTTTGTGCCTAAAAGAAAAATATTTGTTGGGTTTGGCTGTAAAGTTAACACATTGATTTAATGGCCCATCTTTTCCAAGTTAGACATTATATGAGTTCCCTCTTCCAACTCTTATTTTCTCACAGCAAAGCTAAATAAAATCTAACATGATGATATTCAGTTCTCCTAGAGTCTCACATCCTAAAGGCTGACAAAGGGCGTAAGAAGCTTCTGTATATGAAGGCTCCAGGAGAATATGGTCAAAGGCTACTTGCCTCTCACACCTAGACTGTGCCAAGAATCTAAATGAAAAAATCCTTGGAAAATATAAATCAATTCATTAAAATACATCTGTTTCTGAAGATAATTATTCTTTTCCAAAAACAACAAAACACATAATAAGACCCTATTTCCCGCCCTCCAGAAAAAGGAAAGAAACTAGGTGATGTACATGATTGCAAAGGTTGAGTGATCTCTGGGGCTCTCAAAAAGTCACTACAAAGGAGATACAAGCAATAGTAGCAGGTCCTTGTGTAACCCTACGATAGGAATGTTCTTTCAATCTCTCCTCACTTTTCAGACTCCTATGTATCCTGCAGAGCTTGGCTCTAGTACCACTTACTCAGAGAAGCTGTCCTTGATCTCACTGACTAGGGCGAATCCAACACTGCAGGCTCTCACAGCACTGTGGACGTCTCTTGGTAGTCCCTGTCATAGACACCATTTTCCATTCATTTGTGTGGTTCTGGGTGAATGTTGGTCTCCATTGTCTTCCCAACACCTAACAGTCTTGGCACATAACAGGTGCTCAATATATATTAATCGAACAAATTAATAATTCATCAAAAACAAAGTTCCAAGAACAGTTCCAAAAACAGTTCCAAGTGTGAGATCTCAGACTTAATTTGAATACTTTGTCAGCAAAAAGAAAATAGAGGGAAAAATTTAGGGCCCATCAGCTAACTTGGAATAAGACCCCAAACAGTGCCATCTTTATAGACAAACTGTATAGCAATATTTTGAAATTGTTTACTTGAAGTTGCTATTATTAGTAAGAAAGATGGCTTGGGGCCAGATGAGGTCTTCCTGAGAAAACTATTTCAAAGATATTGAGCTCTGCCGAATGTATTTTTAAATGGTTCAAAGACCTAGAAAACAAGATACTAAAGTCCAGTAATATATCAACTTGCATGGTGACATCTAGTTATCTAAAGCAGTTTTATTCAACAACTTCATCAGTAGGATGAAAAGGCAGATTGAGGATGCTTGAAAGGGATAAAACTGATTCAAGAGTTGTTAAATTGGGAGGTTTTAATTATTAATCACAAATATTGAAAAACTATGCAGAAAAGTCACAGACATTTAAAAACAGATTTAGAAGGAAAAAGTGAGGAAGAAACAAGTAAAATTTCTTTTTAAAAGTCGAACATTTCAAAGCTGAGAGATCCTTGGAAGTTCTGAAGTAAAATGGGATTTAGGAATGAGTGAATAATCTTTTGGGTGGCTTAGGGCCAAGGGAAAAGACAAGGTTTACGGAACAACTGTGGGGATTTATTTGTTTTTACTTATTCTGTAATGTTTAATCCTATTTCAGATGACCCATGTTAAAAACGTAACAGACCAATGTTGTAGGGCCCTAAAAAATGGTCATACAGACATAAGTTAAAATAGTTTCTGGAAAAACAAAGTAAATGTCTACTCAACAAAGGAATAGAAATTGGTGAGAGATAAGTTGGTTCATTTCTACTCAATGTTCTTAGATATGAAAAGTGTTGGTATTCTTGTGGGAAAGAAGTGTGACCTAGGGAAATGAGGTGTAGAAGGCCAGGATTTTGATTCATCCTTGGTCTTTCCTTTCTGGAGGCTGAGGGATATATTATCATTAGAGATAGCTACTCTAGAGGCACAAAGTTTTTCAAGGATAGATTCGGTGCCTTTGAAAAGCTCTATATTCCTAGCACCTACTACGGTGCCTGGCAGCTTTATTCATTCTTTCTCCAAGTACTAGAGTAGCTTTTATCTGCAAGGTATTGAGCTCACTAATGTGGATATACCAATGATTTAAGACAGATATAACTCCTGTCCTTATGAACCTTATATCATGATGAAAAGACATAGTAAATAACGACACACAACCATTTAATCACAATTGTGACAGGTGTGATGAAGTGGAAGTTTTGGGTACTCTGGTAGTATACTGTAAGTCCCCTACATACGAACCTTCAGGTTGCAAACCTTCAAAGATACAAACGTGTTCGCATGTCCAATCACGTAAGTTAGTTCACGTGTCTGGCGTACACTGTCACGTGCATGCATCCTCTACAAGTGGTTGTGTTTTTGTGTACTTACATTGTGTAGCTTACTGATGAAGACCTGATGGAATTGGAAGCCCAGAAAAAGGACGAAGAGGGACAAGAGGAAGAAGTAGTAACTGAAGAACTGAAGAGATTCACGATGCAGGAGATGGCAAGGGGATTTTCTTTATTTGAGAAGGTACTGTTAGTTTTTGAGGCACAGGACCCAAATGTAGAACGGTACACGAAGGTTGCGGCAGCCGTTCAGAATGCAATCCAGTGCTACCGTGTCATCCATGATGAGATAAAAATAGCTACTACCCAGATATCACTGGCTCGTTTTTTCAATAGGGTAGATAGAATTGAATCCAGCAAGGAACCAGAACTTGTGCCATCAACGTCAGGCGTGACTGAAATTGCAGCTTGTCCTCAGTCCCCTATTGCTGACGATCCTTCAGCTCTACCATCTCCCACCTCCTCTCCCTCCTCCAGTCAGTAACTCTTCTTTCCTGTTCACTCGATGCCAGGTGCTATACTGGACTACTGTACTCTTCAAGGAACTGTACTGTAAGATTAAAAATGTTTTATTTTTTGTGTTTGCTTTTTATGTATTATTTGTGTGAAAAGTATTATAAACCTATTACAGCACAGTACCATATAGCCGATTATGTTAGTTGGGGACCTTGGCTAACTTTGTTGGACTTACCAACAAACTGGACTTATGAATGTGCTCTCAGAACAGAACTCGTTCGTATGTAGGGGACTTACTATACTGAGGTACCTGAGCTACAGGGGGTTTAGGAAGTGATGCCTACATGAAAATAGGAAGTATAGGTAGGAATAGTTACTTTGACAAAGTTGGAGCCCAGGACCAGGAGAACATTCTGGGCAGAATGAAAGGTCTGAAATGTGACGGCTTTTGGTTCCCCCTTTGAGACATATCATTTTGCCCTCCATCACTCATTAGAAAGGTTTTGGTTCTGTTTATTCAAATGAGGTTGGACTTGATATCTTCTGTCTCTGGAGACATGAGGGAAGGAGTAGCCTAAGCTCGTTCAGATTCCATGAGACAGAGGGTGCCCCAAGTTACATGTTCTTAGACTGAAAGGACAAAAAGTCACCAGGACTCACCAGCAGTCTTTTTCTAAGGTGGCAGCTATGAGGGCCAAAGGCTGCTCTTCTCTCCTGCATCTGTCCAAATGTGTACCAGCCTGTGGAGTAGTCATCTCACTCAGAATCTGTCTAGAATTCCTCCTTCGGAACTGACTTCTGAGTTACACACAGGAAATTCAGTCTTTGGTCAGAGGAGAGTCTCCTTTAGTCTGTTTTATTTATTTATTTTTCTTTTCCTCCCTTGGGTAGAACCTTCTTCCTTCCGTTTCTTTCTTCCTCTTTCCCTTCCCTTTTTCCTCCATCCCTCCCATTCTTCCTCTTTCAGCATTTGTTATCCAACCACTCTGTGTCAAGTACTGGGGATAAAAGATAAGTAAAAAGCAATAGTTGACTATGTGGGCCACAGATCTACAAGCAAGGAGACTCAGAATGTGTTATCCCTTCTTTTTGCTCCTCATCTATTTGTATGGATTCAAACCCAAAGGGTTTATGTGAGCCAGACCAGCACTAGGAAAGAAGCATACCAACTAGCCCTTTAACCTCTGCAGGCAGTCTGCCAAGAGCCCTGTCAGAGAAGGCAGAGATATAAAAGCAAGCATGAAATTGTCCTGGGATGAAGTAAAAATAAAAATGGAAATAGGGGCTTCCTTGGTGGCGCAGTGGTTAAGAATCTGCCTGCCAATGCAGCAGACACGGGTTCGAGCCCTCATCCGGGAAGATCCCACATGCTGCAGAGCAACTAAGCCCGTGCGCCACGACTACTGAGCCTGCGCTCTAGAGCTTGTGCTCCACAACAAGAGAAGCCACCGCAATGAGAAGCCTGTGCACCGCAACAAAGAGTAGCCCCTGCTCGCCGCAACTAGAGAAAGCCTGTGCGCAGCAACAAAGACCCAAATGCAGCCAAAAATAAAATAAATAAAATAAAATAAAAAATGGAAATAAATAGGTACCTTAACTTTCACAATCTGAACTGGAATAGACTGGGATAGATTTTTTGTTACACAAACTCTTGCAACTTGCTATTCAAAACCCAAGAACCAAATAAATTTGGATAAGAGAGACTATTTATCCAGTATTTCCATCCATTATTTCTTTTTGTAATTGAGATATAACTGACATATAACATTGTATTATTTTTAACTGTACAACATAATGATTTGACATACTATATATTGTGAAGTGATTACCAGAACAAGTTTAGTTAATATCCATCACCACACAGTTACAAATTTTTTTTCTTATGATGAGAACTTTTAAGATCTACTCTCTTAGCAACTTTCTAATATACAATACAGCATTGTTAACTATAGTCATCATGTTGTCCATTACATCCCCAGAATTTATTTATAACTGGAAGTTTGTACCTTTCAACCGCCTTCACCCATTTCAGCCACGACCCCCATGCCCACCCCCCGCCCAGCCTCTGGTAACCACCAGTCTCTTCTCTGTATCTATGAGGTTTTTTGTTTGTTTGTTTTAAGATTCCACATACAAGTGAGATCACATAGTATTTGTCTTTCTCTGTCTCACTTATTTTACCTAGCATAATGCCCTCAAAGTCCATCCATGTTGTTGAAAATGGCAGGATTTCCTCCTTTTTCACGACTCAGTAATATTCCATTGTATATAGATACCATGTTTACTCTATTCATTCATCCATCAGAGGACACTTCAGTTGTTTCTATGTTTTGGCTGTTGTAAATAATGCTGCAATGAACATGGGGGTGCACACATCTTTTCCAGTTAGTGTTTTTGTTTCCTTTGGATAAATGCACAGAAGTGGAATTGCTAGATCATATGGTAGTTCTATTTTTAATTTTTTGAGGAAACACCACACTGTTTTCTATAGTGGCTACACCAATTTACATTCCTACCAACAGTGCACAAGGGTTCCCCTTTTTCCATATCCTCACCAACACTTGTTATTTCTTCTTTTTGATGATAGCCATTGATTTGCATTTCCCTGATGATTAGTGACGTTGAGCACATTTTCATGTGCTCGTTGGCAATTTGTATGTCTTCTTTGGAAAAATATCTATTCAAATCCTCTGCCTATTTTTAAAAATTGGATTGTTTGGGTTTTTTTTTATTTTCCTATTGAGTTGCATGAGTTCTTCATATTTTTTGGATATTAACCATTTATCAGATATATGACTTGCAAATAATTTCTCCTATACCATATGTTGCCTTTTCATTTTCTTGATGGTTTCCCTTCCTGTACAGAAGTTTTTTAGTTTGATGTAATCCCACTTGTTTATTTTTTATTTTGTTGCCTTTGTTTTGGGTGTCAAGAGCTCACTGCTAAGAACGCTGTCAGTGATCTTACCTGCTATGTTTTCTTCTAGGAGTTTTATGGTTTCAGGTCTTTAACTCATTTTGAATTGATTTTTGTGTATAGTATATGATAGTGTTCCAGTTTCATTCTTTTGCATGTGGTTGTCCAGTTTTCCCAGCACCATTTATTAGACAATCCTTTCCCCATTGTATATTCATCCTTTTTTCTTAAACTGGTGTTTCTTTCTGGTGAGTAAGTCCATAGCTCTTTTCTAATCCTCAATGGGATTTGTAATCCCCCAAATACTTAACCACTACACTGCAGTACATCAGCTGTTATGACTACAGACAAGCAGAAAAACGTGTGTGGAAAGAAAGTAGCTGCCGGAATTAAACTAGAAAAAAGTGGTAAGAACATGAATGAGTCAGCATGAGGGTATAAGAGCTTTAAAAGGTATCAACTTCAAAGAGAAAATGAAATTATTTGGGTTGCCCTAGTAACACCAAGATAAAAATGTGGAAGTGAAAATGCAGGATTTAACACTAGGAAAACCTTTGGCACCAAGATCTCTCATATCATGGAATGAGCTTTACCATGGCAACAGGCAAAAAACATGTAAACGGATTAAAGAAAAAATATCCAAGGGAGTGGAAGCACGGTAATAAAGACAAAGCTGATCTAATAAATAAACTGTACCTTTCTTTTCTTTTAATTCACAGAATTAAATAGGGGGAAGGCAAAGGGTCTGCAGGGATCAAATGAGACTTTCCTCAGTGACATGTGATCTTAAATGATTTTAAAAGTTCAGCTTAATGTAATATTTTCACACACTTATTTTTCCCCAAATGGTACAGAATCTCTACTCAGTCTAGACCTCTGGTTTTATTATAGGAAAAGGCAAAAGAAATAAAAACAGAAGGAATAGATTACATTTTCCATGCCCAATCTCTACTTTTTTGGAGGAGTTATGTCCCTGGCGATTAAAGCAAGAAGAGACATTCATATTAATGTACTACTGCAGTATTAAAGGATTACTCTAGTATTATAGTATTCAGGGCACAGCACTGAAGTCAAAGCGTCCAGGTCTGAATCCTGGCTCTGCCACTTGTGAGCTGGGTGACCATGAACAGGTTACTCAATCCTTCTGTTTCCTCATTTTTAAAATGGGGAAAAGGATGGTATCTTCCTTCACTGGGTTTCTGAGAAGTGTATAAGAGGTAATTCTGGCAAACACTAATTGCTGTACTAGTCAGGAAATTAGCACTCATATATGACAACTACTAATATTATCAATAGAGCTAACAATCCAATTTGGTAAGTGTGATAGGGAGTTTACTATTAAGAATAAGAATTTCTTGGTGTTTAGGGCCTTCAGCTCTAACTTGAGGTATCAAACTAAAAACAATTCTTTATAAAACAAAAGAAACAAGCTTTGAAAGATCGTTTTTGTTAAAAGGGAGAGGAAAGATCTAACAATGAATATTTAATATTATTATACCTACTAAATACCAGGCATTAAACAAGTTATCTGTTGAGCTTCCACATGAAACCCATGAGGCAGGTATGATCTTAGCTCTTCAGAAGAAGAAATGTACAAGAGAGATGAACGATTTCTCCAAGGTTACAAAGTCTGTGACTGGCACGCCAAAACTTCCCACTCCACTCTTTCAGATTCCAATGCTCAAACTCATTCTACTTCATGAGAGAAATTATTTTAGTCTCTAACAACCTCCTTTATGGGAAATTCAGCCTTGTCATCCATTGGCCAAAAAGCCTATTTGGGGAGTTAGCTATCTGAGGACTGAATTCAGGGCAATCAAATCTCTAGCCTAAAATCTGGCACTGAGAGAGAAATCCAGTCTGAGGAAAGATCTTTTAAAAGTTTACAAAGGACTCAGCTTCTCTCCACGAGGGGGTAACTGGTATCGCACTTACACTTCTGTTGTAAGTAGAGAGAAAAACACAATTTTACCAGAACCACAGACGATCTTTTATGTTATACTCTTGGTTACACCTATTTTTCGTTTGATGGTAAACCCTTGGGTGGAGAATGCAATCCCCCAATTTCACACTGTTCCAATCTCCTTTAGGGGGATCTGCATGTGACTTTCAGGAACTCAGTGCAGCAAAACAGCAAGAACCTTCTGTACTGAGAATTTGAATACTGGGAAACAAATACCAAATGAAAATAGAAGGACAGTGACTACTTATTTCCTTTTCATTGTTCTTATTCAAGTTAATTTGGTCAAGACACTTAACTATTAACCATCTCTTGCCCCTAGAAAATTATCAGATCCTCCCTTTCTTGATGCTTCAGCAGTGTTTTGCTTTATTGCAGATATGTCTACAAAGAGGATTTGTTTTTCTAAAAAATGGTTCAAATGTTGTCTTTTTTAAATAATTAATTTTTAGGGGGGGCTGTGTTGGGTCTTCGTTTCTGTGGGAGGGCTTTCTCTAGTTGCGGCAAGCGGGGGCCACTCTTCATCGCGGTGCGCGGGCCTCTCACTATCGCGGCCTCTCTTGCTGCGGAGCACAGGCTCCAGACGCGCAGGCTCAGTAGTTGTGGCTCACGGGCCTAGTTGCTCCGTGGCATGTAGGATCTTCCCAGACCAGGGCTCGAACCCGTGTGCCCTGCACTGGCAGGCAGACTCTCAACCACTGCGCCACCAGGGAAGCCCCATTGTCTTTTTAAAATTATGATTCTGAATTTCTTGCTTCCAGTTTCAGATCACACAGTGTTTCCAGAAGCAGGGGAAAGAAAATGCTTCAGGTGCACTTTATGTAAAAAATTCCCATAGGTACCTTAAGTCTCTTCCCAATCCATGGGTTGATTGGGAAGAACTAAGGTTGGCAGCCTTAGTTCTGCCAACTCTTTTTTTTTTTTTTTAATCTTTATTGGAGTACAATTGCTTTACAATGGTGTGTTAGTTTCTGCTTTATATCAAAGTGAATCAGCTATACATATACATATATCCCCATATCTCCTCCCTCTTGCGTCTCCCTCCCACCCTCCCTATCCCACCCCTCTAGGTGGTCACAAAGCACCGAGCTGATCTCCCTGTGCTATGCGGCTGCTTCCCACTAGCTATCTATTTTACATTTGGTAGTGTACATATGTCCATGCCACTCTCTCACTTCGTCCCAGTTTACCCTTTCCACTCCCCGTGTCCTCAAGTACATTCTCTACATTTGTGTCTTTATTCCTGTCCTGCCCCTAGGTTCTTCAGAACCATTTTTTTTTTTTTTAGATTCCATATATATGTGTTAGCATACGGTATTTGTTTTTCTCTTTCTGACTTACTTCACTCTGTATGACAGACTCTAGGTCCACCCACCTCACTACAAATAACTCAATTTTGTTTCTTTATATGGCTGAGTGATATTCCATTGTATATATGTGCCACATCTTTTTAATCCATTCATCTGTTGATGGACACTTAGGTTGCTTCCATGTCCTGGTTATTGTAATTAGAGCTGCAATGAACATTGTGGTACATGACTCTTTTTGAATGATGGTTTTCTCAGGGTATATGCCCATCAGTGGGATTGCTGGGTCAATATGGTGGTTCTATTTTTTTTTAAGGAACCTCCATACTGTTCTCCATAGTGGCTGTATCAATTTACATTCCCACCAACAGTGCAAGAGGGCTCCCTTTTCTCCACACCCTCTCCAGCATTTACCGTTTGTAGATTGATTGATTTATTTATTTATTTTGCGGTACGCGGGCCTCTCACTGTTGTGGCCTATCCTGTTGCGGAGCACAGGCTCTGGACGTGTAGGCTCAGCGGCCATGGCTCACGGGCCCAGCCGCTCCGCGGCACGTGGGATCTTCCCGGACGGGGGCACGAACCTGTGTCCCCTGCATCGGCAGTTGGACTCCCTACCACTGCGCCACCAGGGAAGCCCTGTTTGTAGAGTTTTTGATGATGGCCATTCTGACTGGTGTGAGGTGATACCTCATTGTAGTTTTGATTTGCATCTCTCTAATGATTAGTGATGTTGAGCATTCTTTCATGTGTTTGTTGGCAATCTGTATATCTTCTTTGGAGAAATGTCTATTTAGGTCTTCAGCTCATGCAGCTCAATACCAAAAAGATAAACAACTAATTCTTGATGTTAAGACATACCCAAACATGTCTTGGGTATGGACCATTCTGAAATTGTAGCTCTTTTAGGGGAATCTGACTTACGATATGATTTCATGTCAACCTGAGTTCTAGGGTACATGTTCCCTTAGCTTCAATGTTTCTTCATATCATCAAATACAACCTGCAGATACTTCTATTAGTGCTCTGCTTTCTATTTATATTTAACCTTAATGTTTTCATCCCAACTCCCCAAGTTTCCTCCTTTTCGTGTTTTCCCCAATATAAGTGACTCATGATGTATCTGATGGATCAGGTGTATGGTTTGAGAGAGAAGAAGATGACACCAAGATTTTTGACTTGAGGAACAGAAAGGATGGAGGTGACATTTTCTGAAGGGAGAAGGAAACGACAGAAAGAGCAAATCTGGGGGGGGGGATGAGGAATTTGGTTAGAGACATGTTAAATATGAGACATCTATTAAGACGACCAAGTGGAGGGACTCCAGAAACAGTTGGATGTACTAGGCTAGAGTTAGGAAAGATCTGGGCTGGAGATATAAATTTGGGGGTCATCAGGGTATAGGAAGTGATTAAAGCCATGGTATGGCTTTAATGGTAAAGTATGAAAAAAAGCCATGGTATGGCTCTTATGGTAAAGTATCAAGTCACTTTGGAAGTATACAGAGAGAAGAAAACTACCTAAGGACTTCTACAGCAAGGAGCATTTTCCCACCAGATGTGGGATTGAATTACTCTCTCACTTGTTTAGGTTACTGTGAAAATGTCATATTATCATTAACATGATAATGGAACACTGTCTCTGGTGACCCTCTTTAAAATATTAATACTAACTTGTCACCACCAGTGGCACACTATCCAAGCATTCCATTTTTTCATTCTCCTAAGTGACTTTTATCAACAGCATTATCTTTATCAGATGTACTACATACGTATTTACTAGTGTTTTTGTCTGTCTCCTGCATTATAAGGTACATTCCATAAGAAACAGGGACTTTGTTTTGTTCACTCGTACCTCCCAGTGTGCAGAACAGTGCCTGGCACATAAAAAGGACTCAGTAAATAGTTGCTGAATGAATGAACGATGAAGAATGAGTATACACGTATTCTGAAATTCTCTCAGTTGTTAAAAATGAATAACTATTATACTTGTTTTATTGCTCTTCACAAATTGAAGGTTTGTGGCCACCCTACACTGTCAGATAATGGTTAACATTTTTTAGCAATAAATTACTTTAAAATTAAGGTATGTACATTGTTTTTTAGATATAATGCTATTATTGCACACAATAGACTACAGTGTACTATAAACATAACTTCTATATGCACTAGGAAACCAAAATTTGGTGTGACTTGATTTATTGCAATATTTGCTTTATTGTGGTGGTCTGGAATCAAACACACAACACCTGTGAGGTATGCCTGTATAACAGAAATATTTCTGTAAATACCAGAATTTAGAGTTAGGTGCACTTAGTTTTGAAGAAGAGAATGACCAGATTTTTTTTTGCAACACTGCATTTTCTCATGATACCCACACTCTGCTTCAGGGCAGAGGAGAAGCAAAGAAGGTATAAAAGGCCACCTGGGAGATTTATGCGGAGGTTGAAAAGGAAAATCTTTCTCTGCCTTGTTCAGGGAGTTGGGAGAGGGAAGATAGGAGAGGAGTGGGAAAAGAGAGGTTCTCGGCCTGATTTATTTTGAACTTGGGCTCCTAGATAATAATTGTAGCAGTATCATATTCTTTCCTCTACTTCCACTGCCTGTCTAAATCACCTTCCAGGGACCTAGCATAGAATAAGGTAAAGACTGCAAGAAGGGAAGGACAGATACTTACTAAGCAATGGCAGGCAAGAGTGATCATTGATAGTTTGGGTCAGAATTCTAAATGGTAAATGACTGGCAAAGCACAAGTGCAGGAAAATGGGAGAGTCAGGACCGTGGGAAGCCATGGTGAATCTACCATCATTCTGCAAAAAACATGATACTGAATTGGTGGTAACAAGAGCCTGTAAGTCAACCTTTTGCTATAACTAGCATTATTCAGTCCCTTACTGGAGTCTGAGTTCCATCTTTCAAGAGGAATGTGGAAAAATATTAGATAGACAGTTATTTAAGAGCAAGTTCCACCTTCAAAAATATATCCAGATTTCAATATTTCCAACTCAGCTCTATTGCTATTACCCTGGTCCAAGCCATCATCATCTCTCAGCTAGATTACTGCAATAGCCTCACAACTGGTCTCCCTGCTTCTACCACTGACCCATATAGATTTGTCTCAACTGAGCGGCAGAATGATCCTATTAAAATATTGGGTTTCTCCTGTGCTCAAAACCTTCTGACAACTCCATCTCACTCAGAAAAAGCCAAAATGTTTACAGAAATCCTACTAGGCCCTATGTAGTCTGCACTCTTCCCACGCTCAGCACCAGTGTCATAGCCTCCTTCACTCTGGCTAGCTCCAGCCACACTGGTCTTTCCTGCAGTTTCTTCAACATCCCAGGTTCACTCCTGCCCCAGGGCCTTTGCATTTGCAGTACCCTCTGCCTGGAATTCTCCTCTTCCTGATACCAGAACTTATCCGGATTCCAACCACTTTTCACCATTTCTGTCACTACCACTCTGGGCCAAGCCTTCACCAGCTCTCGTGTGGATAATACAGCAAAGCTGATTTCATGTATTACAACCCCAGCCCCGGCGCTCCCTTCCTTCCTGCCCTGCCTTATTTTTCTCCATAGCATTTGGCACCTTTGAACATGCTACACATTTTAGTTACTTACGTGTTTCTCTTGTCTCCTCCCCCTTGACCATAAGTCCCATGAAGGCAGGAACTTTTGTCAAATTTGGACACTATTTTGTCCCTAATGTCCAGGAGAGTGTCTGACCCATATTTGTCATTCAGTAGGTATTTTTTGATTGAAAGAATAAAGCAACAGAAACAGAATTTATAGAGACACGTTACCTAAATCGAGACAAGCAAAGGAATATATAAGTCTAACAGATGATTTAAGAACCTAGAAGTATATGGATAGACTAAGGTACCGACTACAAAGTGCTTCAATTTCAGATGTAAAAACAGGCCCTCAAACTGCGGCATGAGAGATTTAGGGTAGACAGGAAGAACCTGTTGTTAAATTATTCAATAGACGGTTCTAGAACAAAACCTGTGGGTTGGTCATGCCACTGAGATGTGAAAAATGGGTGCGACTTGCTCTCTGGGGGTGAAGTGCTAGCTGAGAAAGCCCACCGCTGCTCTGCTCGGAGCCTAAGGTGAGTATTTCCCCAGGAGCCAACATCACTTACTGAAACAGCAGAGTGCCATGTGCTTCCAAAGGGAAAACACATGTACTGGTATTCAATTAGGAATTACCCACTGGAAAACCTGTTGACAGAATCTGGGCTGAGCCGGGCTCCTAAAATTTATTAGAAAATCTTGGGGGAAACAAAACGCAGGGTACATAGAGTGGTGGCTCTCAATGTGTGGAATCAGCTGGAAAGTTTTAAAAATACTAATACCCGGGTCCAGTTAAATCAGAACATACCCCAGGCATGAAGTTTCTTCTTTAAAGGTGCCCAGGTGATTCCAACATGCAGCTGAGGTTGAGATCTATGTCCCTAGAAACCTCGTACTTCCTCTTTCTGTGATTAAAAAGTAAACTTATGAACCAGGTGAGGTCTTAAGGAAAAGCTGGAGCTTTATCTGTGCCTACCAAAGCAGAGTTCACTTACTTAAAATGCTTTCAGTACTCTATGAACTCATATTTTCGTATCATGTCTTTAGTTAATAGGTACCTCACCTCTCCCCGGATCACCACATCAGACTGACAGGCTTCCCCAGGCGGCCCACCCTCCTGTGGGAAGAGGGTAACGTTTGACGGGGTCATGACCATAACTGCAGTGTCCTATTTTGGAAGGCTGTGGCTGAGTGTCTTCATAGGCAGTCCAAGATCAACACTCTCCCTACCTGCTCTGTTCACTCCTTCACTCCCCGGGGTTATTTATATATGAATCCATCTCCCCGCCCACACTATAAATTCTGTATGGGCAGACGCTGCCTTGCACATTTTGGCACTCCCAGCCTCTGACCTCGTTGTCTGAGGAATAATGACAAGGAGCTCCACAGGCATGGCAATGATTTACCCCTCCAGAACATTTTCTAATGTGGATGATGGATCGAACACTAGAACTGTAGTTTTGATGGCGTCCATTTTTACTTTACAGGTGTTTTATTTTAGAATAACAGTGAGTGTGGATCTTACCAGCAAAGATCTCTTTATGAATAAAGAAAAATCCCATCTCCACCACAACATGAGCTAAGGTTTACTATGTGCCTAGACAGTGTCAGGCGCATCACATGTATATTATTTAATCCCCGAACATCCCTAGGCTCTAGGTACCCTTACAGAAGAAACTGAGACCTTGGCAGGTTAAACGTCCTGCCTAGGGGTACACAGCAGTAAGTAGAAGAGCCTGGATGCAACCAAGGTGATCTGGTTTTAGAGCCAATTATTCTAAGCAAGTCACTAAACCTAACATTTCATGGATAACAGAATTGAAAATTGAATTTCTTCCTGATTTAATTTAGGAATTAGTTGGCAGGAAAGGGTGTTTTCCCTTACTCTAAAGGAGGGTTTCTTAAAAACTGGGAGTGCTACTACTTAACATGTCCTATTAACTTACATTATAATATCAGAGATGCTTTCTTTTAAATTCATATTATATTCAGAGTATAACATATTAAAAGATGTTATCTTTAAACTTTCTGTTTGCTTTTCCATTGGTGCTGACTCCTAACTTTTTGGCTTTAAATCTCTTAGCTCTTCAGTCTCTTGGTCAAGCACTTAATAATTTTAAAGAATTTTAAGAGTAGAATCTACCGCATCCCGTAGCTAAATGAGAGTACAGCTAGTCTATTTTCCTGTTGTACATCCATATTTTTAATAACAAATGTAGAGTTTATTACTTGATAATGAAAGATAATACACAGTTTCAATTTTTATGTCAAATACTTAGTCTAGGAAAGATAATGAAGATTTCTTTAACCTTCTTCATAGGTGATTCTAATATAAAAATACTGACGATGCTTAGGTAGTGTTTCTGCTACTTTCCCCACTTTCACTAAATAAATTAGTTGGAGTATGAGATGTTGAGAGATTGGGAATGACTCTCTTAAAATGTCATAGAGATGAAAAATTTTCTCTTTCTCAGATTATAGTCTAAAAACAAATATATTTTAAAACAGGCTTCATTCTAGGTTTCCAAGCAAACACACCCAAATAGATTAATTAATATATCAGAGCCTTAGACTGTTTTCAAATGCTATACCTACACTGCTTATGATGTCATACAAATAATTTTGATTCAGTTTGAATATGTCAACAGGAAGAGGTCTGGCAGAAACAAAATTCTAAGCAAACTAATTATGAGACTTAAGCAATTCCATTACCAGAAATGCTAGTTAAACCAAACAGTAGTGCGGCCAAAGAACATCAAGGAACACCACTGTTTTCAAGACTTGTGGTTTCCTCATATAAGGGACCTATTCTGCTCTTATTTGGATGTGGCACAAGGGGGCTTTTTGAAAGCATGGTATATTTCAATCTAATAAAAAAAATCTCAATACAGCTGAGTGAACGTAAAGTTGCTCGCAGTCAGACACTCACATTCCTCAGTCTCTATAAATATGTCTGCTGCTTGACATCAATAACACACCTTGTTGCCTCACCTAAAACATTCTTGTGTTTGCATATCAAATATTCTAATGTGATCCGGTCCTTTGTGCATGGCTCCAGTTTGGGTCTAATATTCTCTTCCCTTCTATTGAAGAATAGGTCTCCTGAAAATTTTGTAGAAACAGGCTGTCATCATGCTAAGTAAGCATCTTTCTTCCAAACCACAATGGCCACTGCTGACTGAGCTTACTTACACAATCACTCATAAAGGTGGGGTATGTTCCTTCTTCTGGCATCAGTGAGATATTAATAGCATTTTAATACAAAACCTCAGGGTAATTTGTGCAAATTCTTTTCTCTATGAAGTGATTCTAGTTTTGTACATTTAGGCTGATATGAAATCCTTAGTCCAAAGCAATATATGCCAACAGTAAAACTAATAAAAGTATTCCTGTTATTGCCTTATGGGTATATATTACGTCATTGAACATCTGTATTCTGAGAACTCTAAGTTTAGTCATAAGTAGCCACATTAATCTAAAAAGTAAAAATGGAAGTAAGTTATCTCTACTTACCATTTTGTTCAACATAATGCAGTGGTTAAAATGCAAATTTTACAGCCAGAAAGACCTAGGTTTGAAATCTAGGTCTGTGGCAATCTCTTTAAATTATGCACACTTAGAAAAATGCTTGGCAGTAAATATGACAATTATCAACCTCATTATTTAATTAAGAAAATATTAGCTAGGCTTCTCTCCTGGGAAGCTTCTGAATTCTGAAAATCCCACTTACTGTATGTTTCTCTATATCTACTGTTCATGGAATATGCCTAAAAGTACCCCCAAACTGTGGTGTCCTCTAAAACATCTGGTAATTTTTTCCACTTACCCAAGATAGGCCAGTTTCTTCAAATCAACCACCTCTAATTTACCTGTTTTACCTGTCTTTGCTGCATCAATATACTGAAACAAAAACCCATGAAAATGCCAACCTACCCCAATTCTTGAACTAGATATCTGGAAATTTAGAGGTCCCAGATATGCAAATCTGTTAGATCCTCCCCACCCCATTCCTGACTATGTGGCTCTTGAAGCTTCCTCGGCACCTAGCATCCCTGGAGCATGACCCAAAGCTTTAAGGAAACCTCAATAGCTAAGACTAGTAAAGATAAGGCCAATGGAGCAGTTCCTAAGAACAAGTGCCCATCCCTACCCCCCACCTTCAGGTGGTTAGACCTGCCAGCATGAAAATCACACCACCGTGGAAAGGCTGTTCCTCTGACTGCTGCCATCCAAGAACACCGCTGCCTTTCTGGGGTCTACAGGATGGCCAGCAGCTGCAGCTGCAGGACTGATCCGTCCCCTTACGGGAGACTTCCTGGAAGCTGAGTCACTATTTCCAGGAGTAGTCACTGAAAGGGCCTTCATGTTGAATTTTCCTTGCAAGGTGCTACCATGGCCCTGTGCTCTTTGTGGCCTGAGCTATAAGATGGCAACACCACGGTAGGAGAGATCACTTATTGTCTCCTGGTATCCAGTGTCTCCTTTTTACAAGGTAATTGACATGTGCCTGTTCTAGCCCCCTTGCAGGCAGGTGTGACCATGTGACTTAGTCCTAGCCAGTGAAACAGAAAAGGTATCTTCAACTCTGAGTTGTGTCCTTAAAGGAAAGGAGCTTGCCCTCAACATACCCTCCTCCTCACTTCTGAGGAGGGTATGTCACTTCAATCAGACCAACAAGGGATACATGATAGCAACGGTGGAACACCAAGACATAAGGAGGCTGAACCCTTGCCATTATAGACCCCCATGACCATGTTGCTACTAGTATGGGAAGGAAAGAATGTCTTTTCTTGTTTAAGCCACTATTAGGAGGAGAGGGAGGGTATCTCTGACATCATTTGAACTCATAACTCTTAGCCACATGTGGCAGTGCTCACACTGGGGTAGGTGAATGCATCCACGTGGGGAGTGTGAGAAGCCATAAGATATACATGTGTATTCTCTAGGTACATAGACTTTACTCAAAGATTCTGGATTAAAAGTGTTATACTGAAACCAACGGGGACATGGTTTCATATGTTTTTGAAAGTTAAAATACAAGATAATAAATGAAATTTGGTGCTGCAGACAGAATATTTCTAGCTCTATGCCAGGTTCCTGAAATAAGCAGAAAATCTCTTCTATCCTGAGGGAGGCTCTGATGGAAAGTAGGAGGTGTATTAGTTGTAGAAAGGATATTTAACTACAAGTCCAAGGTTCTAGACTCAACTCCACTTCTGACTATACTATATGAGACAAGTCCTGCTGCTCTGTGCTTTTAGGTTTATGAAACAGAGCCACATGTCTATGTGTCCAGTCAACACACTGCCATATATATATATATATATATATATATATATATATATATATATATATATATACATATATACACACACACACACACACACTCTTGGGTTGCATGGGGGATAAAGATGACTTAGACATGATCTTGGAAGGCAATGAGATGCTAGGAGTTGTAATCCAGGAATAATGACATCCAAGTGGAAGCCTTCCCAAAAAAGGCCACTCACTACCTGGGCAACCTATTGTGAAGTTCTTTAGTGGAAAAATTCTACAATTTGCACAGAACTCCCAAACAACTTTCTATTGTTCACTATTAAATGAGAAGACAATTATAAATTACCTGCTACTTAGGGAATGCCTCCACATATAAATGCCTTTATAAGAGAGATATAAAGAAGACAAATACACAATGAAAGGAGCAAATGAACACAGACAAAAGCCTAAAGCAGGAGAAACATGCAAAGCAAAGAGCAAATCACTTAAAAAACCCTCTAAATTATAATTAATCTTTTCAGGGAGCTAGCAGAAGATATTGTGTCCATAAACATATCAGAAAAAGCTTGGAAATTAAAAATAAGATAATTAAAATGTCAACATCAGGGTTAGATTATAATGTTGAGAAAATTCATCTTGAAGTAGAACAAAAAGGCAAATGGGGAAGAAACAATAGATTATAGTATAGATTACAGATCCAATATCTGAAAAACAAAAATTTCACAAAGATTATAAAGAGAAAGTGAGTAGAGAAATTACACAGAAAATACTGCAAGAAAATTTTCTCAAATTGCAGAATATGAGACTCAATATTTTTAAAAAGGATGACCAAAGTGTCCAGCATGAGGAATAACTAAAGCCCCATACCATCATGAGGTGTTGGAGCATCAAGGATAAAGAGAAGATCCTGAAAGCTTCTGGGAGATAAAGGGGGTTAGAGGGCATATATGAAGAAACAAAATTCAGAACCACTGATATTATTAGACTTCTCAATAACAATACTTACTGGATGCTAAAAAAAAATGGTTTAAAAAAAAAGCCTTTTGGGCTTCCCTGGTGGCGCAGTGGTTGAGAGTCCGCCTGCCGATGCAGGGGACATGGGTTCGTGCCCCGGTCCGGGAAGATCCCACATGCCTCGGAGCGGCTAGGCCCGTGAGCCACGGCCGCTGAGCCTGCGCGCCCGGAGCCTGTGCTCCGCAACGGGAGAGGCCACAACAGTGAGAGGCTCGCATACCGCAAAAAAAAAAAAAAAAAAGCCTTTAAAATTCTTAGTGAAAGTAGTTGGAAATTTAGAGTTCAATACCCAGCCAAAATAACTTTCAAATCTGAGAGTAGAATGAATAATATATTTCAGACACTGAAAGACTCAGAAAACTCACCTTTATGCATTCTTTCTTTTAAAACTACTGAGGGATGTAAAGGCAATAAAAAGTTCCTCCCTTGAATTCCAGACATACGTCCAGCTGCTGACTTGACATTTACAATTAGATGTTGAACAGGCATTTCAAAATTAGTAAGTCCAAAACACAATTCTTTATTTCAACCCCAAATCTGCTATTCCCACAATGTTCTACATTACAGTTCCTCTGGTTTAAAACTTTGGAGTTAATTTTGACCTCTTTATCTTGCACCCAGGTCTATTCTGTCAGCAAAGCCTAGTGGCTCAACTTTTAAAATATATCCAGAATCTGACCATTCCTAATTAATAATACTGCTACATCCCAACCACCAGCATGTCACATGTGGTTTACTGCAACAGGTTCATAACTAGTCTCCATGCTTCCATCCTTCTCTCCTACAGTGTAGTCTCTACCATTTTTTTCCTCAAAGCGTGCCTTTTTTAGAAAGTCAGTGAGGTCAAAACTATTTTCATAAGAATACTACACATGATTTGCCTTTTTAACTCACATTCTCTGGTGAATGTACAGAGGAATTTTCTGGAGGCTACATGATGTTAGTGAACAGACTGAATGCCAGGCATTAAAGAAATATGCAAAAATTTAAAACAATGTCATTGTCTTTCTTTGGGGGAAAATATAGTTATTTTCATAAAAATATATTATTTGTGTTAACATGTTTTCTTATTATTTTAAAATAAGTTAATACTTAACAGTTTAAAATTTCTAATATGGTAAATATCTACAAATATAACTCACATAAAGCTCTTTGGGAGTCTTCAATAATTTTTTAAGATTACAAAGGCCCTGAGGCCAAAAAGTTTGGCTAATGGCTTCTCTATACTGCAGCCAGAGTGATCCTTTTAAAACTCAAGTCATACTATGACCCTCATTTGCTTAAAACCTTCTAATGGCTCCTCACTTCACTCACAGTAGAGGAGGACAAGACACTTCATGAGCCTACAGTACCTTCTCTTAATAACTACTATTCTCCCCTCGCTCAGTGCCTTCCACCCTCATTGGCCTTCTTGCTGTTGCCCCATCATGCCAGGGATATGCCTTTGTATTTGCTGTTCTCTCCTCAGATATGGATGGCTCCCTCCCTTCCTCCAGGTCTTTGCCTTATGAGCCATATTTTTTGTTGTTTCTCTTTCCAGATATTTAAATACTTGCAAATATTTCCCTATTCTTCTATGGTAGTGCTACCTCTTATCTTTGCCACACATATATTTGTTTACCCTACCCTACCTGTCACAGAGTATGTCCCGAGGACAGTGGCTGGTTTTTAATCTCCTCAAAGGAGAGCAGATCTGGTGGTGGTTTGCACCCAGTTATGGTCCTGAACTGAAAACCCATGGCTGAACTCAAGGGATTATCCAGCTAAACCTTCAGGAAAGAATATACTCAACGCAGGGCAGAGAGCCCCAACTCTATTTAAATTTTGAAAACAAAGACCCAGTCTCTATGAAAATTTGTGGAAAGCCTGATGACTTGGTGTCAGAAAATTCTTTTTAAATTCATATGCTGCAGGAGAGACCTTCAAGATGGCAGAGGAGTTAGATGTGGAGATCACCTTCCTCCCCACAAATACATCAGAAATACATCTACACGTGTAACAACTCCTACAGAACACCTGCTGAACGCTGGCAAAAGACCTCAGACTTCCCAAAAGGCAAGAAACTCCCCACGTACCTGGGTGGAGCAAAAGAAAAAAGAAAAATCAGAGACAAAAGAATAGGGATGGGACCTGCACCAGTGGGAGGGAGCCGTGAAGAAGGAAAGGTTTCCACATACTAGGAAGCCCCTTCGCGGGCGGAGACTGCAGATGGCGGAGGGGGAAAGCTTCGGAGCCATGGAAGAGAGCGCAGCAATAGCGGGGCAGAGGGCAAAGCGGAGAGCTTCCCGCACAGAAGATCGGTGCCGACAAGCACTCACCAGCCTGAGAGGCTTGTCTGCTCTCCTGCCGGGGCAGGCAGGGGCTGGGAGCTGAGGCTCGGGCTTTGGTCGGCTCGCAGGGAGAGGACTGGGGTTGGCGGCGTGAACACAGCCTGAAGGAGGCTAGTGCACCACGGCTAGCTGGGAGGGAGTCCGGGAAAAACTCTGGAGCTGCCGAAGAGGCAAGAGACCACTGCTTTGGGGTGCGCGAGGAGAGGGGATTCAGAGCACCGCTTAAACAAGCTCCAGAGACCGGAGCGAGCCACGGCTATCAGCGCGGACCTCAGAGACGGGCGTGGGACATTAAGGCTGCTGCTGCCGCCACCAAGAAGCCTGTGTGCGAGCACAGGTCACTCTCCACACCTCCCCTGCTGGGATCCTGTGCAGCCCGCCACTGCCAGAGTCCTGTGATCCAGGGAAAACTTCCCCGGGAAAACGCACGGCGCGCCTCAGGCTGGTGCAACGTCACGTGGGCCTCTACCGCCGCAGGCCCGCCCCGCACTCCGTGCCCCTCCCTCCGCCCGGCCTGAGTGAGCCAGAGCCCCCGAATCAGCGGCTCCTTTAACCCCGTCCTGTCTAAGCAAAGAACAGACGCCCTCAGGTGACCTACACGCAGGGGCAGGGCCAAATCCAAAGCTGAACGCCGGGAGCTGTGCGAACAAAGAAGAGAAAGGGAAATCTCTCCCAGCAGCCTCAGGAGCAGCGGATTAAATCTCCACAATCAACTTCATGTACCCTGCATCTGTGGAATACCTGAATAGACGAAAAATCATCCCAAAATTGAGGCGGCGAACGTTGGGAGCAACTGTAGACTTGGGGTTTGCTTGCTGCATCTAAGTTGTTCCTGGCTTTATGTTTATCTTAGTTTAGTATTTAGAGTTTATTATCATTGGTAGGTTTGTTTATTGATTTGGTTGTTCTCATCCTCCTTTTTTTATACATATATATATATTCTTTTTCTCTTTTTATGAGTGTATATGTGTATTCTTCTTTCTATGATTTTGTCTGTAGACCTCTCCTTTTACCATTTGTCCTAGGGTTCTGTCTGTCCGTTTTTTTTTTTTTACTATAGTTTTTAGCGCTTGTTAACATTGGTGGATTTGTTTTTTGGTGTGGTTACTATCTTCTTTCTCTCTTTCTTTTTAAATTACTTTTTAATATTTTTATTTTTAAAAATTATTTTTTAATAACTATTTTATTTTTTTCTTTCTTTCTTTTTCTCTCCCTTTTCTTCTGAGCCGTGTGGCTGACAGGGTCTTGGTGCTCTGGCCGGGTGTCAGGCCTGTGCCGCTGAGGTGGGAAAGCTGAGTTCAGCACACTGGTCCACGGGAGACCTCACGGCTGCATGTAATATCAAACGGCGAAAGCTCTCCCAGAGACCTCCATCTCAACGCTAAGACACAGCTCCGCTCAACGACCAGCAAGCTACAGTGCTGGACATCCTATGCCAAACAACTAGCAAGACAGGAACACTACCCCACCCATTAGCAGAGAGGCTGCCTAAAATTATAATAAGGTCACAGACACCCCAAAACACACCACTGGGGGCAGTCCTACCCACAAGAAAGACAAGATCCAGCCTCATCCACTAGACCACAGGCACTAGTCCCCTCCACCAGGAAGCCTACACAACCAACTAAACCAACCTTAACCACCGGGGGTAGATACCAAAAACAACGGGAACTACGAACCTGCAGCCTGCAAAAAGGAGACTCCAAACACAGTAAGTTAAGCAAAATGAGAGGACAGAGAAACACACAGCAGATGAAGGAGCAAGGCAAAAACCCACCAGGCCAAACAAATGAAGAGGAAATAGGCAGTCTACCTGAAAAAGCATTCAGAGTAATGATAGTAAAGATGTTCCTAAACCTTGCAAGTAGAATGGAGAAAATACAAGAAACGTTTAAGGACCTAGAAGAACTAAAGAGCAAACAAACAATCATGAACAGCACAATAAATGAAATTAAAAGTTCTCTAGAAGGAATCAATAGCAGAGTAACTGAGGCAGAAGACCGCATAACTGACCTGGAAGATAAAATAGTGGAAATAACTACTCCAGAGCAGAATAAAGAAAAAAGAATGAAAAGAATTCAGGACAGTCTTAGAGACCTCTGGAACAACATTAAACGCATCAACCTTCAAATTATAGGGGTCCCAGAAGAAGAAGGGAAAAAGAAAGGGACTGAGAAAATATTTGAAGAGATTATAGTTGAAAACTTCCCTAATACGGGAAAGGAAATAGTCAGTCAAATCCAGGAAGCACAGAGAGTCCCATACAGGATAAATCCAAGGAGAAACATGCCAAGACACATATTAATAAAACTATCAAAAATTAAATACAAAGAAAAAATATTAAAAGCAGCAAGGGAAAAACAACAAATAACATACAAGGGAATCGCCATAAGGTTAACAGCTGATCTTTCAGCAGAAACTCTGCAAGCTAGAAGGGAGTGGCAGGACATATTTAAAATGATGAAGGGGAAAAACCTACAACCAAGATTACCCAGCAAGGATCTCATTCAGATCTGACGGAGAAATTAAAACCTTTACAGACAAGCAAAAGCTAAGAGAATTCAGCACCACCAAACCAGCTTTACAACAAATGCTAAAGGAACTTCTCTAGGCAGGAAACACAAGAGAAGGAAAAGACCTACAATAACAAACCCAAAACAATTAAGAAAATGAAAATGGGAACATACATATCAATAATTACCTTAAATGTAAATGGATTAAATGCTCCCACCAAAAGACATAGACTGGCTGAATGGATACAAAAACAGGACCCATATATATTCTGTCTACAAGAGACCCACTTCAGACCTAGGGACACATACAGACTGAAAGTGATGGGATGGAAAAAGATACTCCATGCAAATGGAAATCAGAAGAAAGCTGGAGTAGCAATTCTTGTATCAGACAAAATAGACTTTAAAATAAAGACTATTGCAAGAGACAAAGAAGGCCACTACGTAATGATTAAGGGATCAATACAAGAAGTAGATATAACAATTGTAAATATTTATGCACCCAACATAGGAGCACCTCAATACATAAGGCAAATACTAACAGCCATAAAAGGGGAAATCGACAGTAACACATTCATAGTAGGGGAATTTAACACCCCACTTTCACCAATGGACAGATCATCCAAAATGAAAATAAATAAGGAAACACAAGCTTTAAATGATACATTAAACAAGATGGACTTAATTGATATTTATAGGACATTCCATCCAAAAACAACAGAATACACATTTTTCTCAAGTGCTCATGGAACATTCTCTAGGATAGATCATATCTTGGGTCACAAATCAAGCCTTGGTAAATTTAAGAAAATTGAAATTGTATCAAGTATCTTTTCCGACCACAACGCTATGAGACTAGATATCAATTACAGGAAAAGATCTGTAAAAAATACAAACACATGGAGGCTAAACAATACACTACTTAATAACGAAGTGATCACTGAAGAAATCAAAGAGGAAATAAATAAATACCTAGAAACAAATGAAAATGAAAACATGATGACTCAAAACCTATGCAATGCAGCAAAAGCAGTTCTAAGAGGTAAGTTTAGAGCAAAACAATCCTACCTCAAGAAACAAGAAACGTCTCAAATCAACAACCTAACCTTACACCTAAAGCAATCAGAGAAAGAAGAACAAAAAACCCCAAAGTTAGCAGAAGGAAAGAAATCATCAAATGAGATCAGCAATAAATGAAAAAGAAATAAAGGAAACAATAGCAAAGATCAATAAAACTAAAATCTGTTTTTTGTGAAGATAAACAAAATTGATAAACCATTAGCCAGACTCATCAAGAAAAAAAGGGAGAAGACTCAAATCAATTGAAGTAGAAATGAAAAAGGAGAAGTAAAAACTGACACTGCAGAAATACAAAGGATCAAGAGATATTACTACAAGCAACTATACGCCAATAAAATGGACAATCTGGCAGAAAATCACAAATTCTTAGGAAAGCACATCCTTGTGAGACTGAACCAGGAAGAATAGAAAATATAAACAGACCCATCACAAGCACTGAAATTGAAACTGTGATTAAAAATCTTCCAACAAACAAAAGCCCAGGACCAGATGGCTTCACAAGCGAATTCTATCAAACATTTAGAGAAGAGATAACACCTATCCTTCTCAAACTCTTCCAAAATATAGCAGAGGGAGGAACATTCCCAAACTCATTCTACAAGGCCACGATCACCCTGATATCAAAACCAGACAAAGATGTCACAAAGAAAGAAAACTACAGGCCAATATCACTGATGAACATAGATGTAAAAATCCCCAACAAATTACTAGCAAACAGAAACCAACAGCACATTAAAAGGATCATATACCATGATCAAGTGGGGTCTTTCCCAGGGATGCAAGGATTCTTCAATATACGCAAATCAATCAACGTGATAAACCATCTTAACAAACTGAAGGAGAAAAACCATATGATTATCTGAATAGATGCAGAAAAAGCTTTTGACAAAGTTCAATACACATTTATGATAAAAACCCTGCAGAAAGTAGGCATAGAGGGAACTTACCTCAACATAATAAAGGCCATATATGACAAACCCACAGGCAACATCGTCCTCAATGGTGAAAAACTGAAACCATTTCCTCTAAGATCAGGAATAAGACAAGGTTGTCCACTGTCACCACTATTATTCAACATGGTTTTGGAAGTTTTAGCCACAGCAATCAGAGAAGAAAAGGAAATAAAAGGAATCCAAATCGGAAAAGAAGAAGTAAAGCTGTCACTGTTTGCAGATGACATGATACTATACATAGAGAATCCTAAAGATGCTACCAGAAAACTACTAGAAAACTAATGCACAGAAACCTCTTGCATTCCTATACATTAATGATGAAAAATCTGAAAGAGAAATTAAGGAAACACTCCCATTTACCACTGCAACAAGAAGAATAAAATACCTAGGAATAAACCTACCTAAGGAGACAAACTACCTGTATACAGAAAACTATAAGACCCTGATGAAAGAAATTAAGGACGACACAAACAGATGGAGAGATATACCACGTTCTTGGATTGGAAGAATCAACATTGTGAAAATGACTATACTACCCAAAGCAATCTACAGATTCCATGCAATCTCTATCAAACTACCAATGGCATTTTTCACAGAACTAGAACAAAAAATTTCAAAATTCGTATGGAAACACATAAGACCCCGATTAGCCAAAGCAATCTTGAGAAAGAAAAACAGAGCTGGAGGAATCAGGCTCCTGGACTTCAGACTATACTACAAAGCTACAGTAATCAAGACAGTATGGTACTGGCACAAAAACAGAAATATAGATCAATGGAACAGGATAGAAAGCCCAGAGATTAACCCACGCATATATGGTCACCTTATTTTTGATAAACGAGACAAGAATATACAATGGAGAAAAGACAGCCTCTTCAATAAGTGGTGCTGGGAAAACTGGACAGCTACATGTAAAAGAATGAAATTAGAACACTCCCTAACACCATACACAAAAATAAACTCAAAATGGGTTAAAGGCCTAAATGTAAGGCCAGACACTATCAAACTTTTAGATGAAAACATAGTCAGAACACCCTATGACATAAATCACAGCAAGATCCTTTTTGACCCCCCTCCTAGAGAAATGGAAATAAAAACAAAAATAAACAAATGGGACCTAATGAAACTTAAAAGTTTGCAGAGCAAAGGAAACCATAACCAAGATGAAAAGACAACCCTCAGAATGGGAGAAAATATTTGCAAATGAAGCAACTGACAAAGGATTAACCTCCAAAATTTACAAGCAGCTCATGCTACTCAATATCAAAAAAACAAGCAACCCAATCCAAAAATGGGCAGAAGACCTTAACAGATATTTCTCCAAAGATATACAGATTGCCAAGAAACACATGAAAGGATGCTCAACATCACTAATCATTAGAGAAACGCAAATCAAAACTACGAGGTATCACCTAACACCAGTCAGAATTGCCATCATCAAAAAATCTACAAACAATAAATGCTGGAGAGGGTGTGGAGAAAAGGAACCCTCTTGCACTGTTTGTGGGAATGTACATTGATACAGCCACTATGGAGAACAGTATGGAGGCTCCTTAAAAAATTAAAAATAGAACTACCATATGACCCAGCAATCCCACTACTGGGCATATACCCTGAGAAAACCATAATTCAAAAAGAGTCATGTACCAAAATGTTCATTGCAGCTCTATTTACAATAGCCAGGATATGGAAGCAACATAAGTGTCCACTGACAGATGAATGGATAATGAAGATGTGTCACATATATACAATGGAATATTACTCAGCCATAAAAAGAAATGAAATTGAGTTATTTGTAGTGAGGTGGATGGACCTAGAGTCTGTCATACAGAGTGATGTAAGTCAGAAAGAGGAAAACAAATACCATATGCTAATACATATATATAGAATCTAAAACAAAAAAAATTCATCTGCTGTAAGTTAAACTTCTATCTCCTTTCAGAAGATATATACAATCACTCTTTAGATTCCATTGGAGATCCCTTCACATCTCTGGAAGTAATTAAATTTTTGCTTGTCTTCCTTGTCTTAGCTGAAATATCCCAGTTCCTTTCATTTACTCCACATAGATTCAGTTTTTCAATGCTGTAACCCTCTTTGTCATGGTGTTTTGACTCTTTTCCAAGTTTTTCATCTTCCTATTTATTTGTGTAGTCCTAAATTAAAGTGTAATAGTGTGACATCAAAAGAACCCAAATCTACTTTTCTTTTATTATAACGTACTGTATGCTTTTAATATGTACTAATACGTTGCCTTATAAAAAACAAATTTCCAAATCTGTTTGTGTAATATAACTTGCAACCTCCTCCCAGAAATTAATGTTCCTGATACAATGCTTAATTAATTGATTCTCATCAACTTTAATGACATTAAGAAATTCTGGGAAATTAGTTACCACCCAAGCAGTTGATAAACTGTCAACCAAGAGTTTAGTAGCCTTTATCCAAATATTATTTTATTTTGATGTTGAATCTAACACTTTTCTAACCATTTTCTTTTCCTATAAAATGTCCCCACCAAGTGCAAATCTTTGAATTAGCCTACTAGAGAGCTTTTTTTTTTTTAAACAGGAAATCTATTGTAACTCTTTGATACATGCTAAGTACAAAGTTTTTGTTTTTTGTTTTTCAAATGCAGGGATCAATAAACTTATTCTATAGAAGGAGAGACAGTAAATATTTAGGCCTTATAGATCACATCTGGTCTATGTTGCATATTCTTTAAATTTTTTAAACAACCCTTCAAAAATGTAAAAACCAATCTCAGCAAGTGGGCCATACAAAAACAGGTTGCAGACCCAAACTATGCAGGCCATAGTTTGCCAATTTCTGTTGTAATGGTTCTTGGAGGTCCCATGGAGATTTGCTCATCTCAAAAGAGCAGCCTCTGGATCAAGGAACTTCATGGCATGTACGCTATTGAGATCCCTTGCTTCTCTTCCTGAGCCTGGGATGTTTTGCTGATCTACGGCAATTTGAGCCCTTGAATGTCAAAGTCTAGTGGCTATCTGAAAGCACTCCTGTTCTACTGGGCTTATGGTGATTTACTATCTAAGTTGAGAGCTTGGAGAGTAGGCTGGGCCATAAGAATTGGTTAAACTTGGGGTTGGAGTTAAAGCAGAACTCCTCCCCAGGATGAGATCAGAGAGGTATTTTGATATCTGAATGAAATAAAGAACTCCCAAGAAGGGAAGTCAAGTGTAGACCCCAAAGTTTCCAACCCATATTTTAAATTTGAGAACTTCTATGGCCAGTGTTTTGAATTTGACTCATTCAATGGCCAAATGTCTGTTATTATACTAAGAAAAACCAAAGCCCTTATAAAGTAAGTTTAGGATGAGCAACTATGCATTTTTAGGGAAAAAGGTATCTAAAACTTGGAAGTGAGGCAAAGGGAGGGCAGAATATCCTTTTATTATTATCTTGAAGAACTGTTTAACTGGCTTACGCAAGGATAATTTAGGGAAATACTCTTTTTTTTTTTTTGACTTGCTAATTACTACTCATTACATTCCAGACTTGCAGATTTTTGTTCGGTAGAAAAGAAAACCCAAAACATATGTTTTTTATTGCCCTGAAGGATGTTACCTAGTTTTGTATCTAACCTAGCAATGTTATTCTAACATTCCTTTTTAAAATAGTTCCCGGAATGCTCTTTAAACCAAACGCTTTGCCATCTTGCCAGCTCCTTCATTAAGGAGTTGAATAAATCTTTGACATGCTCGTTCTATATTCATTTGAGTCATGTTTAACTTTTCGAAAATTATCCCTTGGCAACATTCACAGAAGTCTTATTGTGTTTTGCTTATAGTAGGTTTGTGTATATACTTGCACTTGTATTTGCATTTGTCTAACTTAATAATGTACGTAGGAATTGGTTCAGAGGTTTTCTGTATATTTGCCTGTTTCTGTAAGTGGTTATTTATAGTGCTCTGTTTTTCTGTGGTCAGTGATTTCTTCGGGCACCTACTAGACGTATAGCTTCTCCCTTGCTTCGAATACCTCTAAGAATGAAAGTTAAGTGGTCACAGAAGTTTGTCCTGTGTGTGATAGGAAAACACCTCCTTAACAAATAGATTCACTTTGAAATGAAGGCAGAAGGGGAAATCTGCCTGGGTGATTTCATAAGAGTGTGTAGGAAAGAGTTAAGGGAAATTTCTCCTAGGTCTGACAGTGAATTAAAAGAGTAGTTCTAATAGACCAAAACTGACAGAATCTACAGTTTAAAAAGATAGTCCCTCTATCACCATCCTGGGCAAAAGAGTAGTGCCTGAAAGAATGTTAGCCAATGAAAGTTGTTTTACTTTTAAAAGTGCCTTTACCTCTTTCCAGAGGGAAATTAACAAGACTGTAAAGACTCAAAGGAATGAATTCACATATTCCAAGCAGGAGATAATAAACATGTATATCTAGAATAAGAGAATATGAAAAATATTCACCACTGTCCCACAAGAAAAAGAAGAAAAATGCACAAAAGGGAAGTTTGGAGGTAGTGGTGGTATCCAGGTCACTAATGATAAGGAACTAAAAAAATATGCAAATAGTTTTCTGGTCAGCCTTCAGTAGCTCTTTCTATATTTCTCAATCAGAACTTTTAATTCAAAGAGATTCAGTAGTACTTTAACAGTACTTTGCAAACTATGACTGAATTATATAAAATTCAAAGTTCAATTGATATTCCTGATAATGGGTACTTGGACAAGTTAAACTATTTTGTTAAATTTCATTAAAAAGACAGTTAAATGTCTTAGCCCTGATTTTATTCTAGTTTGGGAGATGATGAAAAAATTATACTTCATTTATATCAAAATGCTAATAAACACACAGACACCATATGACCCAGCAATTCCGCTTCTGCACATATCTATCCAAGAGAAATGAAAACAAATGTCCACACAAAACCTTGTATATGAATGTTCACAGGAGCATTACTCCTCATAACTCCAAAGTAGAAACAACCTGAATGTCTATCAATTGATGAATGGAAAAAGAAAATACGGTATACCCATATAATGGAATATTATTTGGCAACTCAAAGTTATGGTGTAATGATACAGGCTACAACTCGGATGAATCTTAAATATATGCTAAGTAAAAGAAGCCAGTCACAAAAGACTACATATTATGTGATACCATCTACATGAAATGTCCAGAATAGGTAAATCCACAGAGACAGAGGATAGATTAGGGGCTGCCTAGAGCTTGGGAGAAGAAGTGGGGGTATGGTGGGGAGTAATAGCTAATGCGTACAGGCTTTTTTGGGGGGTGATGAGAATGTTCTAAGATAGATTACGGTAATGGTTGTACAATTCTGTAATTATTCTAAAAACCACTGAATTGTATACTTTAAACAAATAAATTTTATAGAAGGTAGGTTATACCTCAATAAAGCTGTTAAAATGTATTTTAGTTCATGCATGACTGATCTGTCCTCTGATAGGATGCCTATTTAATTGGAAGTTACTAACTTCTTGATATTTGTCTCATAGGTCAGATCATTTTGTTGTTGTTGTCGTTGAATTATGTTTTATTTGGCAGATAAAACTGAGGACACAGCATCTCAGATAGTTCTAAGATACTGCTCCCTAGATCATTATTTACACTAAAGATTTAAGTCTTTGTAGATATGTTCAACAACACTGAATTATAACTAGTGCCAATTTATTTAATGTTTGTTGTACTCCTGCAGTAATACGAAACCATGGAATGTCATATTTCCCTGATACATTTTTAATATGAACTGTGATTATATCATTTTTAAGTGGCAATGTAAATTGTAATTAAACATAATTAATATTAAGACCTGGGACTAATATTATAATTAGATAATGAATAACCTTTGGCAAATACTATCATATGATGGTTTTAACCTATGTATCATATCTATACATAAATATAATTTGTTCTTCATAACATTTAAATAATAATACGATAATAATTGTCTTATATAACATGCTTTATAAAATTAATTTTATCTTAAAAACCAAAGCATAACACATTAAATACTGTCATCCACCATGTTTTTAGTTTATGTGATTTATATGATAAATAACACATATTGAGATAAAATTATTTTAAATTAGCTTAATAGAATAGGTAACTGGTAACTGAGGAAAAAAGAATTTTCTCAATATGAAGCTGTAAAGTTATTTACTTACCATATAGTCTACCTAGTTGCTAAAAGATATTTTTTCACTCACCCAAACCAAATGTGTTCTTTCAGAAGGGGCAATTAGCTTTCCTGCTTTTGTGCTGATTTTTGATAATTCAAAATTATAAATAACTGAAAACAAACAAGCGGAATAATAAAGAGATTCCTGGCCTCTAGAGAAATTAAAATTCTGAGATTTCTTAAACACTTTCTTAGTTGTAGTTAATAAGCCAGCCATCAATATGGCCTTCTTTTATCATTGGGCATCTACATTCTTATCTGGCAACATTTTAAAATGTTGCTTTGAGATTGTTTCAAATTTGGAGCAATAGAAAAAGGAGCAGTTTTTTAATATTCAAAACATGTTTGAGACACACTAGACAGCCTCTAGGGAGCACCAAAGGTGTGCTCCCTCTCCTATAATCCAGGATGTGGCACTCATAAGTAAAAAAGATGCTGGAAATAATTTGTTGTAATTGATTTGCTCCTTAAATTCCTTAATTAGGTCAACAGTAGGCTGTTCTGCTTATTGAAATACATTAGGGGAAAGCTGTCAAATAAAAAAAAGTTAGATAAAATGTTAGTGATGTGATTATGTTATCAGATACCCTTTCAGGATAAGTAAAATCATCTTCAAGTTCAGGTACAAGGGCTGACTGAAACAGTCACCGTCAACAGATTTACTTCAAAGATTTTGTTTGTAAATTTTAAATACCCACATGTCAGTTAGAGATTAGTGTGGCATTTATCTATATTTGTTGCTTTGTAGATTCCTTGGGATATGGAATCCTGATTTCAAACACAAAGTCTGTAAGGAGAGATACTTTTACTTCTTCCTTTCCAATCTTTATGTCTTTAGTTTTTTTCATCCTTATTGCACTGGCTAGCCTCCTGCATGATCTTGAATGGGGATAAGACTTGTCCTTGGAAACCAGCTAAAGAGGTAATCAGTTAACTGTCAACTGTTAGGCAAGAGTCTAATGACCTTGAACCCACATTTTTTTAATCTAACCTAACAATGATACCTAACCAGCCATATGCTTATAAAATGTCCCTAGTCAGGATGAATTTTAAAACTGACCTACCAGAAATCTTTTCTCTTATATGTAAGACTAAAGTAAATCTTTAACACATACTCATAAATGATTTGTCCAAAAAGTGTTTTCTAACAGTCTATTCAGTCGTACAGTTATCTATCACCATCTCTTTAGGATTAATTTTACTTTTGCCCTAATGGCATGTAGCTAGTCTTTCTCCATCTTGCATTTCATTCATGTAGTCATTCAACAAATATTTACTGGTCCTTTGCTAACATATACTGTTCTAAATACTGGTGATACAAAAATGAACATAACAAAACAAACAAAAATCTAGTATATTTGTATGGTTGGTTTATTTAGTTTTCTTCAAGTTACAATTCTATACTTTCCTTAAATGAATTTCACTGCTCAGTTTCGACTGTTTCCTTTCATTTTTATTTTATTTTGCCAAGCTCATTTCCAGTCTTTCCTTCAACACTGTACTTCTCTATCCACTGTGGAGCCACTCACAGAAATATAACACATTATGTTATCCAGATCCTTAGATAAAATGCTTAAACACTCAACACACATCCAAACCCTAGACACACCTCCAGCTGCTACCTCCTCAACTTTAACCATTTTCTGGTTACAGGGATCCACATAGCTGTGCATTAACTAGAAAGGTTTTTTGTATGCTGTACAGTATTTCCTAACTTTGCTGACTTTAAGAACATTATCCTGGACCTTGCTAATTTCTGTACAGTATTTCCTAACTTTGCTGACTTTAAGAACATTATCCTGGACCTTGCTAATTTCAAGGGTGATAATACAAATTAGCTTGCTGGTTTTTCCTAGCGAAGCTATCCTCATAGTTATTTTTAAAAATCAAGGTGTTATTATCTAAAAAATCCCCTATTGTATTTTTCCAGGAGTTGGATTTATAGGTTATATCTTTCCCATTAAAAAAAAAAGATATTTGAACCTGTTTCTAATTTTCATAAATCTCTAAGGTATTTGAGGAAGAGTAGTTAGTAATTTTTATTGATTTGACAAGTTCTTCATATATACAGGGAGAACACAGGACCCAAAAGCTTTCATCTATTTAGCTTATTTAGTGACTTTTATCTAGGATTGGTTTTGATGTTCTGACTTCATATTTTATATAGTACTCCAAATTTCCAATTACATATAGAAATATTTCTGTATACATATTTCATGACCCTATTGAGAAGAATAACTTCTAATTACACTCTTAAATTTCATTTCTAGAATTTAAAATAATAGAAAGGGAAATGGATACACTCTAAGATGTTAGAAACTTTACTGTAAAATGTACCGTTAAATATTTATTCCACAACTGTTTCTTGAGCAGCTCTGTCCCAGGCACTGTACAGGTGCTGTGGATACAGAAGTGAGCAAGACAGAAATGGCCTATATGGCCTCTGCCCCCATGGGACTTTCAGTGCAGCTCCAAAAATCAAACAGAGAAAAGATGTTGAAAAACAAGGACGTTTCTGGAGGTTTGAGGGGAAAGGAGAGGGAAAAGAACAATATGGTTAAAATAAAAGCTGAAGAAGAGGATGAGCTGTTGTCGGGGAAGGAGCATGCAAAGGCTGAGAGCCTCCAAATGTTGAAAGAAGCCCAGCTCCTCTAACCCTAACAGTTCTGAGGTTCCACATCAAAAGCCCAGGCTCATGCTCCCCAGGGAACCAAAGCAAGGAACCGAACATGAAAAAGCTGAGTGACTTCAGAAGCCCCACCCCACCCCCAAATATCTACTTGTTATGAGTTAAAATCTCTTAGATAGAGAACATAGTACTTCATAATAATAAATAACTACTGTAAAATGCAAATGCTCTAATAAATACAAACTAATTTATACTCATGTGTAATTGACCAGTCACAAGAATGAATGTTTAGTATCAGAGCCTTCCCGGCATAATAGAAGTAAGTAAATAAAAGATGCTGAGTATTTAAAGTTTGGGGAGGGCTTCCCACCCAGAAACAAAACAACACAGGTAGAGGTGGCTTTGGAAGATAACTTAATGCATTTAATAATTTTGCCAAGATGAAACTGGGACAATTGGAAGACATATTTTTACAAACATATTTCAGCTTGAGAGCCAATAAAGTATACTTCTTTTTAAAGGAAAAAAATGTATTATGTATATACTGTTCTTCATGTCTTTTAGTTCCATATGGCTCTTTTATGGTTTTCAAACATAATCTAGAATCATGCTCTACCATGTGTTCTCAACAGGGAGGCAATCCTGTCCCTGTCAAAAATTGGGTCTGTGGGGCACGGTAAACGAATCTTCAGGTTTGTAGCCTGCCAACAGGCCCCAGTACATAAATGGGTATACCAGTGTATCTGTGGCATTACAATGTATCTAAAAAAAAACTCTGGAGGGAGGGTAGTAATGAACAAAAGATTGAGAAATGCTTCCCTAAGAGCTTCCTTATTCTCTCTCGTGCTTCCAGCCTTCGGGCAGTGTTTGGGTTTAGCCAAACTAATTTTCGTCCTTGCTCTTCCAACCGACCCCTCTCCAGTATGGGCAGAGCTTGGGTTCTTCTGAGTTCTTAGAAGGGTTCTTTAAAGAACATATAGTTCTCCTGGATGCCTTTGACCCCAAATACTTCAGTCATCTGGAACACTTTCAGTTGTTTTTCTAAGCTTTACAGCATTTTTCTTAAAATTGTTTTTTGAATTTCGCCGATTTCCTCTTTTCTTTTCTTAACTCTGTTCATTTTCTAAATATTACCATGTCTCTACCAACCGCCACTCACAGACTATAGAATATTTTAAAAGGACACCCATCCAACACTAGAAAGGGATCCTAAATTCACTCCCAGAACTTGTGACAGTGCGTTACAGTTCTAAGTAAAGAGCCCAAGTTATTTTTTGTTTCATGCCTGATATTGGAAATGAGTTCAGTTATTCTCTATCTTTTAATATGTTTAGGAAATTTTCAATATACCTGCCAAACTATCTACTTTAAGAAAAGCTCTGAGATTACCCTCTTGCCCTTCTGTGCCAGCGCTGGGAGCAAATGGGAGTATATTAATGTTCTAGATGTTCAAGGCCACACAGGAGAGGCAGAAAACAGGACAGTGCATTTGCCAAAAAATACAAATTCCATCCCATTGAAATATGGCTAGTAATGTTCTAAAAAATGTGCAGAGTGAGCAAAGGAAAAACTACATAAGGTGAGTAAATGTTTATAAGTCAAGATTACAAAAAAAGGATATGATACAAAAGTTAAAGATGCTAAAAACCAGATAAGGTCTTTATACAAAAGAGTGAATCACTGACAACATGGACTAATCGCTATATGCACGTAAAATACACAAATGTAAAATAAAGCAGAAATTTCGATCCATGCTAGAATACAGTAACCCCTACTATTTATTAAGCATCTACTAGGTGGACAGGAGCTGTCCTTCACATGCATTGTTACATTTAATCTACACAGTGACCCAGCTAGGTAGGCTTTATTAATAACCCCATTACACACAAAGAATCTGGGGCTCAGAGAAGCTCAATAATGTGAGTTAGTTGGCACTTGTATTGTGCAATAGCGCCAGAATTTGTATCAGCTTTTCCTATCTTGAGGCCATGCCCTTTACCCTATGCCAGTCTAGAATGATTTACATTTTAAGAGAAATTAAGTGAATTCGAGGTGCATAGTGATGTCACCTCACATATTGGTTGCAATATGCTTTCATGAGTGTTCTGGGGCTAGAGATATAGCCAGCACTCCAGGGACTGAGTATAAAGTCTTTGGGAGTGTGTTGCAGCCCATGAGGCCATCATTATCATGTGGATGAGAAGAGCTGACGAGCAGGAGTGAAATGTTCATTAGGTTAAGCTCTAAATCAGTCATTTAATAGAAATCAGTGGCAAGAACAGGGATTTGGGAAACAGATGGCCCTGATTCCAAATTCGAATTCTGCTGTATACAAGTTACATGGAAAACCCTGGACAGGTGACTTAAACTTCCTTGATCTCCATTTCCTCATACAGTCATTATGGTAAGTTAACAAAAATTTATGTAGGAAAAAGAAAAAGAGGCAGCTTTGGATAAAAAAGTAAATCATTAAGACTAGAGGCTTTGGATATACGTATTCGTATAACAGATTTACTTCGCTGTACACCTGAAACTAACACAACATTGTAAATCAATTATACCCCCATAAAACTTTTAAAAAATATACTAGAGGCTTGGCTTCGTTCAAGCATTAACTTAGCTGTAGAGTCTTGGGTAAGTCACAAACTCTGAGCCTTTTTCTTCTGTGAAATGTGAATGGCCATCTACCTTAAGGGTTTGTTGTCAGATTCTGAGATAATGTGTCAGACACCTACAGCAACTAGACCGTATTATAGTGGTGCTCCATATTAAATTATTAACACAACACTTGGCAAAATAAGTGTGTGTTTCCACTCTATTTCTTTTTAAACTTGGGCTTTATTATAAAGTCATTGGTGACTACAACTTAAAAATACTACAGACTATTAAGAATCATTAAAAATTTGGTAAAAATTAGATACCTTAGAAGTTAAAAATATTGCTAACTTTGTAGTTTTTTAAAAGATAAACTTCCTATAAGTGGAAAACTATTCATTCTTTTCTCTTACAGTTCCTCATACTTTTTACTTTTACTAAAAGCATTCCCTTCTAAACACACACTTCATTAGGTAAGTGCCTAGTCAATCTGAGAAATAAGAGATTAGTACCATTAACAAAGGCTTTGATAATTTTATTAATAAGAAAGTTGTTAAACATGGTTGCTATCTCTGATATGGTTGTTGGGTTAGTGGGCCTTATCTGTGGTCAGTCTATTATGTGAACCATGAAAAACATCCATCCTTGCAAAGCTGCTTCCCACCTCTCCCTCAAAAGCAAACAAACACACTGACCTAAAGAGTATATAATCACTCGAAAGTAAAGCAAATCAGGGTCACATCCAGGGTCTTCCCTATTTAAGCAAGTCACAAGAAATGCAAATATCACAGATAAGAGTTGTATACATCTAATCTGTTATCTATGTCCACACATCCAACACATGGTTTATGAATCTGAGCAAATTTTGGGAAGTTCGGCTTACCTTTGGGGCTTACATAAATCATTAAAAAATAGAGAGAAAAACACATAAAGCTGATTGGCTCTGACGATTCTGCAGTATTGTGCCGAGAGGGTTAAGACCACTTGTCCTCATCTCTCATCTGGATGGCATTTTAATGACTTGTCCATGAAGAAACCTCAGGTATGCCTTAGGGAACCACTACATACCTGTCCGGAAATGTGACCGTTGGTTAAGGCTACATTTCTTACACTATCGATGGCTTGTAAGAAGCGTGTGACTAAAATAGGGCTGCCATTTCCTTTACCTATTCCTCCCCCATAAGGCTGCATGAAATAGTCATTCAAGTCTCCCTCTGCCCAACACCGGCACTCCCACACAGGTTGATCGGGTCTTACTTTTTACTTTAAGGTGGATGGGGACTTGAAAGTGTTTCCTAACTGGTTTGCTGGGAGTTTAAAATGCTTAAAAAGAATTCGAAAGTGAAGTTTGGCCCTAACCCTCTGAAATATCCGTCCTGGGATGTGGGCTAGGTGTCCGTGGCATTCAAAGCTAGGTACAGAGCGAGGTTTTGAAGGGAATGGAATCTGATGTACCCCGGCAGGCGTGGGTGGGGGAGGGAAGAACTGGCGGAGGGAGAGAAGAAGGAATTAGGGTCTACAGAGCACATCCTAAGGTTGCTGAGTTGCTAATTCCATCCCTCACCATCTCGTCGTTGAGAACCAGCTGGAAAGGGCAAGACCGGCGAGCCTGGGTTTGGGTCGAAGGCAGCGGTCCTGGCCTCGACCGCCGGCCTAGACACCTGGCTTCTGGGGCCCGCGCGATCCGGCGAAACCCTCTCTCCCCTAGGGTCCTACTGGGGAGCAGACATCACGCTCTCGTTCCCTTCGGAGACCTTCTAATTCCTCTCTCTCTCCGAAAGTGCTAACTTCAGGGTTCGCGGGCGGCAAGGGAAGAGCAGACCAGAAGGGGCAGGCCCTGGGGTCTCAGGAGTTTTTAAGGTAGAACGACGATCGCTCCCAGCGTGGCCCCGTTTTCTCCTGGTCCCCCGGCCCCATCCCCCCAAGTCCGCAGAACCTGCCGCGCTGCGCTTGGCGCCAGGCTGGGGTCTCTCGCCCGACGCTGGGGCTGGCGTGGGGAAGGGTGGGGAAGGGGTTGGCGGGTCCCCGAGCCCCAGCAGCGTATGGCTCCAGGGACCACACGCTGGGCAGGAGACTACAGTCTGCCCTCCCGAGAGCCGGGGAAAGGCAGGGACGCGAGCGAGGCGGGGCGAGTCGTGGCCCCAGCGCACCTAGCGGACTGAGCCGCCGGTCCTCGGCGGGCCGTCCCTCTCCATCCCATCCCTCGGCGGTCCCCGCCCTTACCTCTAGGCGAGAGGGTGCCGTCTGCAAAGGGTGCTGGGGAGCGGCGAGCCGTCCCCCGGCCGGGCTCAGCGGCGGCCAGCGACAGCGGGGTCGCTCGCGGGGCCGCTGCTCATGGCTCGTCGCGCTCAGAGTACTGCGGCTGCGGCCACGGAGGCGCCTTCCTCCTAGTCCTCTTCGCGGGCTCCGAGCCGGGACGCAGCTAACGCCCCAGCCTCGCAGCCCTCCGCCCCTCCGGCCGCGAATGGAGCCGCCTCCAGCGCCGCCCTGCAAGCAGCCGGGCCAGCGGCAGCCAGCGCCCCCCAGCGCCCGGCCCCGGGGTCGCCGCGCCGCCCACAGGTCGGCTCCGCAGTCCCAGCCCGCTGTGACGCAGGCCACCGGGCCCGGGAACTTCCTCCCCCGCGGAGACCACCCCAAGCCCGGGCCGGCCGCCAAGAGGACTTCCTTCAGAACACGGAAGAAAATCTCCCGCCGCTTCCCGGCGGGGCCACTGCGGCCTCTATGACGTCCACCTGGCGGCCAGTGCCGGGGGAATCGGCTGGGGCTAATACCTTCCGCCATCCCTAACAATCCGCGGAAAACCCGAGGCTTCCCTGCGCTCGGCGTTCGCTCCACAACCGCAGCTCCTCCCCTGGGTAAGTTAGAGGGGAGCAGCTACCCCTAAAAATAGCCCTTCTGGGAACTCCTCGGAAGGACCGGGGTCAGGATAGAGATAATCCCTCTTCATTATCATCCTCCCCGCACAGAAGAACAGAACGGTGGGAAGGGGTGGTGGGACGCACCGAAGGAGACAGAGGACAAAGGCAAAAACCAGTTTTTCTGGACCATAAAGCCCATGAGCCGGTCGCTTGACACCTAAGCTTCCTGTCCAGCAGGAACCCCCAAGTTCCCGGACCTTAACAACAGGGCGCCTGGATCTCTCAGCCGCAGGTTCCAGGGACGCTGAAATTGAACGCTCCGCCTACAGTTTCGTGCTGTGCATGAAGGAGTTGACCAGGCACGTCAAAACCACCTGTTGTCTAAAGAGTATGGGGGAGAGGTTTTCCCTTTTTTTTTTCTTTTAAATTGATCTGAACAATTTTTTTCTCCACCTTTCCCTACCCAATTTCAGGATGAAAAGCGATCTCTGCCTTCTTGAAAGCTGACAGTTATCTGTATGGAAAATCTGCCCAGTGGAAAAATGTCCAGAAAAGATTACTAAGTAATATAGGGTCTTCTGGGATGCCTTACCAATACGAGCTTTTCTAAGAGCACCAACAATTAAACTATTGCTTTGTCCTGGCATTCAGGAAAAGACAGGTGTATGCCAAAAGAGGAATTCATAGACAACTAGTCCTCTTTCACTAGTTGGTTGGTTTTTACACAGTTGGTTGGTTGGTTCTTAAGAAAGACCTCCTTTTACCCCAAGCCAAAATTAAAATGTGTCCAAAAGTTGTTCTTTTAGGCTTTTTAGGCTTTTTCTCCATGTTCCTCTGGCAAACTCCTACATTTTTTCCAATTCCAGTACTGTTGTTGGGTGTCTTTCCCAGAAGACAACCTGAAACCCTCTTAGGCCTTAGGAGATGACCCGAGTACTAGCCTTAATTAACCTAGATCAACACCAAATTCTAGAGTGGAGCCATCCTCCTAGGTAGCAGGCAGAAAAATTCCTGGAAGTTTCCTGGGGAAAAGACAGAGACTGACTAGCAGTTTGCTAAAAAGTACTGAGTACCTTGCAGGCCACCAGGTACTAGCTGAGGTAGTTCCAGCTCTTCAATGCCTTGCCGGGATTTAAATGCTCAGTGAGGTGAGTACTAAGGGCACAAATGTCCTGTGGAGGGCTTTATTCTCCAAGGGCTTTCTGAGTGCACCTCTATCTTCCTTGTGCCACTGGCACCCTAAACTCAAGCTTAGTCATCCCTGAAATGCTCCCACACTACCCAGTGTCAAGGAACCACAATTCTAGACTTTGGACACAGGTGAACCAGGAGGAAATCCCTACTCTTCTTGTGTAAATGTAAGGAAGTTACTGCTACATTTTTTTTTCCATCAACAATATTAGTACTATAGGGTGCTGTGAGAATTAAATAACATGCTTAAATCACCAAGAACAGGGCCAAGCACTTTATAAGTACTCAGTAAATGGTAGCTGTTGTATTTACTACAGCTCATTGCCCTGAGAACAAAAGGACCAGAAACAGAAAGGAGGTTTGGAGATGGATTTGAATCCCAGCAAGTTGAGTTCCCCCACCCCATCCCCGACAGTTGCTTAATTGTGATACTTTTGTCTACTCTGTGCCTGCTTTCTAGTAGGGTGAACTGGACAGTTCTGCGTGTAGTCAGGTGATTCCTGTGCACACTAAAGTCTGAGAGGCGCTAGTCTGAAAGCCGCTATGTTGTACTGCTTAGGTGTCCTTATTTTACAGAATGTAAGCTGTAAGTCTAGTCACCTCACTTCAGTCAACCTACTGGATATCAACACACACACTTATCAAGCCTTCTGTAAAACACTAGATGAATCAGCAATCAGCCAACTTTTGTGAAGGCTGAACCCTGAGGGTCTCAAAGAAGTGTAAGTCTTATTCCCTGACTTCAAGGTGTTCACAGAGCATGAGAGGGAATCTGGCATGCATATAAGTCAAAATAAACCATTTTTAACTAAATGTGGTTGGAGTTCAGAGAAAGGAGAGGGAACTGTGGGCCAGAGCCACCATCTTGATCTTTCACTGAATACCCAATTCTTTAGGCCAAAATTTGACATTCCAAATGGGCTTCCAGAGTGAGTTTCCATACTTCGACTCCACACAGAAGTTAACTATGTACTGGTTGACAAATAGGGAGCAGAAGTAGACCTTCCTGAGCAATGCATGACCATGATAAGAAATGTGGAATGATGTAGATCTGGGCTCAAATCCTGTGTCCACCACTAACCAGCTATGTGACCCTGAGCTTCATAATCTTTGAACCCCAGATTCCCCATCTGTCTCTTAGAATAGCAATACCGTCTTTTTAAGGTTCTAGTGAGGCTTAGAATATCTGCAATCGCTCTGGTGGATTGTATGGAAATGGTGATTATATTACATTGTCTTGTTAGCTACAAGAAAAAGCAGGCTGGACTGTATCATTCCTTAAAGGCACATTTCAAAAGCCGCCTTCTCTGTGGAGCTCTGCAGGCTCCAGCCAAGTGTAATTCTCTCTTCCTTGTGCTCCCACAGCACTTATTTTTGAACCTCTGTTTCAGAACTTAACTGGTGTCCTGCAATTTATTTCTTTATGTTTTGCTTCTCTACTGTATATTCATCTCTACATCAACACCTAGCAGAGAGCCTGGCATTAAATTTTGAAAGAACAAGTTTAAAAATGTTTTAATTTCTTGTACTGGTTCTGACTTTCACTATAATTTGTATTAAACTGCAGGCTCTAAAACCTGAACCCTTTTGCTCGTAGTTTATACTAAAATTATGTATTATGAACATGTATCTGCTTAAACCTTGATTTTTCAATGCTGGGCTTATTCTTTAAGACCAACCTGCTGTGCTTGTTTTGTTTTGTGATGTCAGTTGATCCTGCCCAGTAATAGTGAAAGTAAAATCTAAATTCTAAACCAAAACCACCAGCAGGATTTTACTCAGCATTCTCTACCCACTCCATGCACATCTGCTCCCCAGACCTTTTCTGAGCTTTGTGGGAAAGATCCTGAGCTAACAGGAAACATGGTTGTTTTAAGTTTCAGCTGTTAACATTGTTGCAACCATTACCACTTTCTGAATTAATAGCTGCAAGATAAAACCCACCTTTAGCAACAGTTTTGAAATCCTTGACTCTATGCCAATAAAAATGCTAGGGAAACCTTCCCTAGAAAAAGTCGTGTGAGCAGGAAGTTGCCCAAGAGGTAATGTGGTCAAATGTAGTCTTGACCCTAAAAAGGCAGAAGAATTTGTGCCAGAGGAGAGGGTGGTGTCATTGAGGACTTAAAAATAGGATTCTAGAAAACTTTGGGTCAAATTCTTCTAAAATCAGCCCTGTATAATTTATACACCTCCCTCCACACACACGCACACGCGTTGGAAGTGGTTGGTACCACTAACTTGTGGGATATTCTTTGGAAATAATAATAATGAATAAGCACTTACTAGGTACATGGTATGTGCTAAGTACTAGCTTTATATGTATTGTCTCATTTAGTCGCTGTCATCATCCACTAGTAGGCAGTGTTATTTTCTGCTATTGAGAGAGGGGAAAACTGAGGCACTTTGTAATCAAGTAACTAGCCAAAGGTCACATGACCAATGAGTGGAAGAGTTAGGATTTGGACCCAGGTGAGTCTAATTTCAGAGTTCTCAGGCTTAACCACTACTCAATCCATGGAAAAGGAATATTTATTTTTAAATTGAATCCATCAAGTATATTCAGTAAGGATAACAATATAGTTTTTCAGTAGTTTTTGAAATTGCATTCATTTGTACTTTTCTCAATCATGTCTTCATATCCTAAATGTGCCTTCCTGGGGTGATTGCACAGCTTACTCTTTAATTGAAAAGCATTTTATGACTGAAAGCAAACTTAATGAAAGATCATGAAGTGTCTGTGGTTCTGAGTTTAGGCAATATGAAAGGTACCAGGCAGAGAGTCTCATTCTTAGAATTATTGTTTATATGGGCCAATGATGAATAACTTTCACATGATAGATATGTAGTATAAGTTTAAAGTAAAAAATGAGTTTGACATTCTCAGGAGTGACTTTTTTGAACCCAAATATCACTGCTATAACTGCATTACTAAATAATATTTGCTTGCTTATATCTATTAATCATGTACAGCCACTGATCTAAGAACCTTATATGTATTAACTCATTAATTAAATCTACAAATGACTGGCTCTGTCCATGAAGTAAATTATTCTAAAGATAATGAAACACTCTTAAGGGGGTTAGAACTTCCTTAGTTATTAAACAAAATACATTAGGATTTACCTCTTATGGAAGGTAACTCATTTTTTCCCAGGACTCAACATTTTCAGCCTTTTCTCAATACCGTATCATATTATGCACGTAGAATGTACCTTAGAACATCTCAGATCACATTTTAACATCAACTTGCTTCAAATTTCAGTGACATCAGCCCTGACAAAGCACCTAATTTCAGGCCTAAGGAATTGCTTCTTTCCTTTGACTAAAAAGCCTCTCTTTCTCTCTCTTTCTGAGGCATGAAGATCCATGGCTCAAGACACCTTATCAGGGTAGTGAAATTGAAGATGCTCTTGTTACTCACATAAACATGACTCTCTCTTTGGAAAAGTATCATGGACTGTGCTTTGTTTACTTAGAAGATGCTACAAGCGTGCCTGGATGCTCTCTTCTTAAAGCTTCCACCCATACTGACACAAGATACATTTTCTTGAGCCTTTTTTCAGTTCATTTATTAATTTCCTGAATTTACTCATGTTGTTTACCTCTCTGGGAAAAAATCAACAAGAAAGCCTGGTTAGCTTTCTCAGTATCAGTGATAATGATCATTTATGATCACGTTTATTGCTAGTAGTGAAAAGAGCATAAACCGAGATTAAGAGACCGGGAGTCCAGGTGTGGTTCTGTCATTGACTAACTTTGTGACTTAGGACAAGCCTCTTAATATCTTTGGATCTTTGCTCTCTTGATCTGAAGTGAAGGGGTTGGAATAGGTGATTTTTTAGGATTTATTCAGTGCTAGAACTTTTCACATTGATCTTAAAATGGTACATATTTATCCTCCCTAGATTTCAGTCAGTAATGGATATAATCACCAATATGTAACCAAAAATCCAAGAAGGCATCCGGTGCTGCTATCTGTGGGAAATATGTCTAGAGCAGGGCAGACCAATCAGGCAACATCTTCTCAAAGCACCTCTGTCTTCCACCATCCATTACCAGTGAGACAGAGCCATTCCACTACTGAGGCATTTCCAAGTAGCATTCTGTAGAACCTTTGAGTACCCTGAGAAATAGGCGTCCATGGTCAAAGTCATTTGGGCAACACTATATTCCTCTTGGAGATTCACAATGCGTATTAACATGCTTAGGGCTCTGAGAAGTCCTGCATTAAAAATACTTGTTGACTTTGCTGAACCTAGCATGTCTCTAACTTCATTTACCATGGAACTATTTCCTTGGTCATATCTATCAACATTCCAAGAAGAATAAACTCTCTCAGAATAGAATATTTGAATTGTTATTCTAGAGTTAAAGACTTCAGAACGGTCGTAAGATTTTCCCCCTTTGGAAAGAGAAGGGAATTATAGGCCGTGTTAACTAATTTAATGAATGCCTACAAAGATGAGCCCTCTTGATAGATGCGATCTGCAGGCATTTTCCTTACAAACAGCCACAATAAAGTGCCTGTTGTCTTCAATAGGACAAAGAGCCCCCATTCTCACTGGTAATAGTGTAACCTTGTTCCTTTACACTGAGGAATATTCCCTTGCCTTTATACGTTTGTACTGGCCTCTAGGTTCTTTGACATTCTTTTAGAAGTAGTTGAAAGTGGTATAAGACAAACACATTCATTCTGTGCACTCGAAGAGGTATCATAGAATAGTTTATCAATGACCACTGGGAGACAACTCTCCATGGGTCTCTAGTATTTCTGTATATCTTATGAGCAAGAGACTCACTGCCCTTTCTTCCAGACTAGATTTTCAAAGATATTTGTATAGTGAACAGCCTTTAAAGATAGTGATAATGTCTGCCTCTAGAGCAAAGGGCATGCATACTTACTGTCCAATATAATAAAGATAATGTCTCTCTCCAGAGCAAAGGACAGGCAGACACACTCGTTACAAAGGGTTCACATTCTGAGCTCATGGTCCCTCTCTTATAACACAACCTACTGTTAATGTGTTAGAGCTCAAGGAACGGACACATAAAAAATGCTGATACTTCTGGCTACTGCTGTTGCTATGAGGGATGAACATTTTTCCATCTCTGATCCAGGAGCTTCATGTCTTCTACCAGAATCCAAGAAACTGGAGCAGGCTGATTTTTTAGCTTGCAAATAATAAAAGCCTCAGGCTTTTCACAGTCCTTAACAGTAACTGGCTTTTTCCTTATGAATTGGACAGTGGTGGAATAACTTCATGTCCTTAGGTGTTCTCCCTCCCTGGTGCTGTGAACATACTCTCCTATGAGTGCTTCTCTAGGCCTGTTGTAACATTAATAGCTGTCCAGCCCTCTTTCTGAGGAACATTCAGTAGAGTGCTGATAGAAGTGATGTGCCCTGATTATGGGATATCAAAGAAAGGCACAATGAATTTCTGTCCGGCATGATAATATTTCATTATAATGATTAGAAACTATCTTACTTTCTATCTTATTTTAAAGGAATTTAAAAATTAATCCCCAGTGAAAAGGAAGTACCATCTTACAGTAAAGAATGGATAAGTATGTGTCTGAGGGCGGGAGGGGTGGATACGTCTGAGTTAACTGCACTGACTTCTTCCAAAAGCAATGTAGATAAAGGAAAAGACTAGAGTTTGGGACTTCCCTGGTGGCGCAGTGGTTATGAATCCGCCTGCCAATGCAGGGGACACGGGTTCGAGCCCTGGTCTGGGAGGATCCCACATGCTGCGGAGCAACTAAGCTCGTGTACCACAACTACTGAGCCTGCGCTCTAGAGCCCGCGAGCCACAGCTACTGAGCCTGCGTGCCACAACTACTGAAGCTCGCATGCCTAGAGCCCGTGCCCCACAACAAGAGAAGCCACTGCAATGAGACCCCACGCACCGCAGCGAAGAGTAGCCCCTGCTCGCCACAACTAGGGAAAGCGTGCGCAGCAACAAAGACCCAATGCAGCCATAAATAAATAAATAAATTTATTTTAAAAAAAAAGACTAGAGTTTGGATAAGATAAATTGCTTCATGTGGCCAAAGGCAGCATGATTTTACCATAACATGAAAATAACAGTGACCAAGTTTAAGAAACTGAAAACATCCAGATTTCTTGAATGTCAACAACATTCTTCAGTTTGTAAGATACTCCCTACAACAGTCTATTTACACCTTATCTGATGTCATTTCATATTAACTGTTGATTTCATTGGCTAAACCAGAACTCAAAATTATGAGTTCTGTAATTATGCTTTTGACCAGTTGCTTTGAAACAAATATGTTCTGATCAAAAGGGTTTCAGGAACTTTAGAACATAACAATAATAGGTTTGTGAGCAACCTGGTCTGGAATTTTTAAGAGGTAGTCTGATAACTTGCTACAGTGATTTGAATGCCACAGATAGGGTAGTAAATTAACATTTGTTAAGTGCTCTCTGCCAGGCAGGGTCTAAAGCATTTTACATGTATGACTTCATTTGCTCCATGTAACAACACTATGAAGTAGGTACTGTCACTGTCCCCATTTCACAGATGGGGAACCTGGGGGCACAGGTAGGTAATGTGACTTGCCCAAGGTCGTGCTGCTAGTAGGTGGCAGAGCCAGGAATAGAATCAAGGCGCCTACAATGGAATCAAGCCTACACTCTTACTCTACTCTTGTACTTCCTTTCTGCCTTATAACATCAGAATTTTTTAAACTTCTAGAAAATGTGATTTTTTTTTCCTGTAGTGCTTCAGGGAAATAAACATCAATTTCCTTGCTTCTTTGGAGTTTTATCTGTAGATTATCTTCCCAGATATAATGTTTTGTTCTTCATTTCTCCGTAATGAATATATGTCAGGACCACCATTAAGGATGAATTATGTCCAACATCAGCCCATGTTGACTGAGAAGAGAGATATTGTGTAGCTCATTTTGAGCAGGGACACACTCCAATTAAGCCACCTTGAAATGTTCCATTTTGATGCACCTTAAACTCCTATACAAGAAGCATTCGAAAAATCTTTTAATAATCTAAAACAAATACAAAATGTTGAGTGTTTGTCTTTCAGTCTGTATCCAGAGAAGGAAGAAAAAGTAACAATACTTTTAAAGTTACCAGTTCTTTACTTGGGCAAACTTTAATTTTTCATGATCAGGAGTGGTGCTACTACCAGTCCCCAAATCACCCACAGTTGCCACAGTCCCCAGATGGACACATTGTGACCCTGTCTAGGCTAACAATCACATCACATCACAGTGCTTTTCTTCAAATCAGACTGTCAGCTTATCCCAGCTAACCTACCAAGGAGAATGGAGGTGCGCAATAATAGGGGACTTCTAAGTGCTTTAAGGGGAAAGGAATTCTAAAAATCTTGGCTGACTACTACTTAGATTGATGAGATCATTTAATATACAGCATTTGTAGATTGCTGGCCAGCCTCTGGAACTCCAAAATGATTTCTGAAAATTTGTGATAGGAAGGTTTCACGTGAAACTCTCTGCAAGGTTAGATCTGTTCAGTGTCTGGCTAATGAAGACAAATGGTATGGCACAAATTTCAGCTGCAAGAACAAGATCCACTTCTGCATCTCCTGCCACCATTTTCAGAAGAAAATGCAGAAGTCATCATGGTCTTTGTGGAACGACTTTTGTGGAGATTGGTCGGTATTTTTCTTTCTGTCAAGGACCGGAAGAAGTTTCAAATCTGGAGTGAATCTAGAAGTCTAAGAGGAGTGAGTTGATGGTTCACAAAGCTCCTTGGGAGCTTCCTGGTTGTGATCTGCTGCTGGCTTCCTTACTGGGAGGGCAGGGAGAGACAGAAGAAAGAGGCAGACCACTCCAGATTGGTAGGTGGCAGGCTTCATATGGAGATTTACTTACAAGGCTTGTCTTGTGCAGATGCAGGACAAGTAGATTTCTGCACCTGCCCGCTGGAATCTTAAGAGTTTATATAGAGGTCTTAACTGGGTTCAGTCGCGTACACGGTCTAGATAGTCTCATCACCACGTTATTATTTCAAGGCTTCATCCTTGGGGCAGCTTCTGGGAATGGCGGAAGCAAGTGGAGCACATATTCCAAGGACAGGGGAGGGGTGGGGTTCCTCCAACTGCTCGGGTCCAGCTTGCAGGTCAAACCAGTGGTCACGTCTTCTCAGTGACCTCCCCCAACACAAGTATGGTTCCATCTCCTGACCTCTGTGAGACCTCAAGTAGCTGCACAGAAATAGTGTAATCCCTTAACTAAAAGGATTTGGATTTATCTGGATTTTAATCTGCATTGTGTGTTTTTGTGACTAATATGATAACTGAACGCCTATGGACCCAACATTTTTTGGCCAAATCACCTTCGGAAGTGTTGCAGTTGTTTGCTCTGAGGGGACACTCTCATCCCATTGGCACATGCCTTTGTAACTCTTTACTACCACCTTGATTTTGTACAGGTCTTCACACTACCTTCTGCTTTCTCTCATTTCTCTTTTCTCATCTCTCCACTCTCCTCCAAATTTCGTCAGCCTTTTAAAATGTCCTATTCAAATTCTCTCTCCATAAAGTTTTTTTAAAAAAACACTTTCTTTTCTGTAAACTCTTACAGTAATGAATCACCTTTTTATCTTCCATAGCTGTGAGAACTTGGATAAGCTGCTTAACCTCTCTGAGCTTCAGGCATAGTTTAACAGGGATAGTTATAGTATTTAATTTATAGTGTGGCTGTGATGATTAGATTAGCACAGTGCCTGACACATTGTAAACATTCAATAAATGTTAACTTTCATTAATATTCAACAGCTAATTACATCTTCTTTTTTGACACTTTACATTTTTTTTCTGTTTCCCACATAGTTGATGTTCAAAAATTACTTGTTCACTTAATTATTTTAATAAAATGTCAAAGGAGGAGTCTTTCTGTCAAGTTTTTTTTTAAGTATATTGACAAACATGAAGAGTTGCCAGTTGCCAATTTTCTTAAAAGTCAACTTGTTAACTTGATATATAATAAAAAAATTTTAAAGTAAGCATAATGAGTGCTTACTGCCTGAGTAAACTATATATAATTTTTACTATTTCATTTCTATTTCAGTGTAACATATCACCCCGATACATTAAAATAATCATATCTCTTCACCCCCAAATTTAAATCCATTAAATTTTTTTTTGAAAAATTCTTATCTAAAATATCTGTCATCTTGCAGTACTTCCTCAGATATGAGCGATTCACTGTTTTAATAATTAGGGTGCAAAGAAAGTACACACTGAGAATTTTGAAATATTACTTTTATTGTTTACTTAAATCTGTATGCAGGAAGAAATAGCTGGTTTTTCACACAACAGTATTACAGGTTCTCTTTTATACATGATTTATACAGGGATACATCATGAATTTGTGATCTACAAGGAGAGGAAGGACCTTGAACTCAGAAGTGAACACATTTCAGAAAGTTGTTTGAAAGGTAAAAACTGACAGTATTCATTTTAGAACAGAAACAGTCTTCCATTTGAAGACAAGAGGAGTCCACATATTTTGTTCAGAAGAATGAATGGGAATATGGCATTAAAGATCAGGACAGGGGTCCTGAAATTTGTTCAAGAAGTGAAGCATTAAGATCTTTAATGTTAGTTGAATTTTTTTTTAACTTTTTATTTTCTGTTGGAGTATAGCCGATTAACAATGTTGTGATCGTTTCAGGTGCACAGCAAAGCAACTCAGCCACGCACATACACGTATCTATTCTCTCCCAGACTCCCTTCCCATCCAGGCTGCCACATAACATTGAGAAGAGTTCCCTGTGCTATACAGTAAGTCCTTGTTGGTTATCCTTTTTAAATATAGCAGTGTGTACAGTTGAATTTTTAATGTTTAGAATACAAAGTTCTGTTAATCGCAGGGGACCCACTTTGTCAGTATTACTTGGATATCTTTAGAAGATAGTTTAACTCTTCAAGTAGTTCTAACTTCTCAGTCCATTGTGTAGCCTCTTATAATGGAGACAAAACTTTAAATGATAAGTCGAAAGCTTCCTTCGAAATCTCTCTCAACTCCTCCCTTTCCTCCATTTCCATTTGCAGTTCTGCTCTGCCAGTTTAGCTCTCACCACTTCGTGGCTACACAGCGGCCACTGCCTCTTTCCCAGTTTTCCCGTCTTAGCTTCAGCCAGAACACTGTCCATGCAATCGCCCAATTTATTGCCCAAAGATACTGCTCTCAGCACATACTATGAATGGCTGGCCATAGTAGCTGCTCAATACATGATAACTTCAACTTGCTTTAAGTAAGTCCCCACTGCACAAAGGAAAAAGTTTAAACTCAAAGCCCTGATGGTTTGTAAATAATAAAAGACTGTGGTATAATAAAGAATATATTTGGTATTTGTCTATTCCTGGTACAGAGCTTCGGAAACCTTTGGAATTCCCTGAGTGATGAAGTGCCTTTGTTAAGTTAATGAGGTGACTCATCTGGGCCTCTAGATAGTTTCAGGATAGGGGCTGGACATCAGAAGGACCAACCATGTAATTCGAGTGTTGGAACTTTGGGCCAGGCTGACCTCTGGGATTGGGGGTGCCTGGAGATTGAGTTCAATCATGAGTCTGATGATTTAATCAATTATGTCTATGTAATGAAACCCCAATAAAAACCCTGGACACTGGAGCTCAGTGGAGCTTCCCAGTTAATGAACTCATAGATGTGCCTGGAGAGTGACATGCCCTGACTCCATGGGGAGAGGACGCTGAAGCCGTGTGCTCTCTCCTAGACCTCATTCTATGCGTCTCATTTGGCTGCTCTTGGTTGTATCCAATAAAGTTGTAATCATTGAGCTCAGTGAGTCATTCTAGTGAATTTTCAAAATGAAGGGAGCCATGGAACCCCCAAATTTGTAGCCAGTTGGGTAGAAGAGTGGGTGGCCTAGCGAGCTCCCAAGACTCATGGCTGGCATCTGAAGTGAGGGCGGTCCTGCGGGGGACTTTGCCCTTAACCTGTGGAGTCTGTACCAACTCTGGGTGGTCAGTGTCAGAACTGGGTTGGGGTAGAAAGAGAGCCCACAGTACTGAGAAGCTATTACTGGAAATCTATGGAAAACAGATCAAGTTACCAGAGCATGATTTTGTACATCATAGGTGTAATGGAAAGACTGATTTACTAAAAGCCTCCCCAGGACCACAAAATGATAACTCTGCTTCCTCTAATCTGGCTTACATGGAACCTGTTAGGTTGGCCTCACGGTAAAGAATCATGCCTGTGAGTCATTTAAAGATAAGAGGAGTCCAAATATTTTGACTAGCCTAGGGCAAGGCATTTGGAATGCATTGTGATCTATGGTCTTAATTCCACAAGGTCCTACCCATGGTTTATTTTGGCAGAAGACAACATAAGTGTCCTTTTCCACTTAGTGTCTCTGAGAAATATTCCACCTAGGCAAGACAACCAAGCCTGGCTGATGAGTTACAAGTAAATAGGAGTGTTATGTACAAGGATTTGGAATTCTCTGTACTGTCTGCATCCCCAGTAGTAATTCTGAGAAGAATCGAGCTGCTAGTCCTGGTAGTAATAGTTATGGGGGGAGGGAAGACATTGCCTATTTATTGTTCAACAAGCTATCTATTTCCAATTTTGCCAGTAAAATATAGCAACAAAGGGAAAGAAAAAGAGAAGCCACAGGCACTGAGCACTTATTGCCTACCAGGCTCAGGATGAGTGCTTTCACTTAAGTTAGCTTATTTCATCCTGGTAACCTCGCTGAGGAGGAGGTATCGTCATCTCCACTCTACAGACTCTCAAACTATGGCTCTGAGCTCCCTGAGGTCTCCCAGCTAGTGAGTTAGTAAGCCGACTGGATGCAAACTTAAACTCTACACTCAACTCTACTGCCAAGTTTCCAGCTTTGGGCCTCACCCTGGCAGCCTGAGTTACACTATGGTTTAGGAAAGCAGAGAAAGGTTATCTTTTCACCCTCAACTTGCGTGGAGGTTGGAGGAGAGTGCAGGTGGTTTAATCAGTCCTCAACTTAGGCTAGAGTAAGCACCTGAGCCAGTTTTCCCCAGATAAGTCAAAGATTGCCACTGGTAAGCAACACTGAAATCTTTTAGCAACCTTTTCTCTCAGCATTCTCTCTTTTAGGCAAATTGGTGCTAATTCTGGGACAGGTGGCAACAAGCAACCATCACAGCCTCCTAGAGACATCCTTGGTGCAGCTGCCCAGGGACCCCTTCTTGTGTTTAGAACACACTCCCCTCTTCCCCAGGTTAACTCTGCCTACTTGTGAGTAGCCAGCAGTGAGTCTGCAAGCAAGAATCCTTGAGGGTACATCCCTCTGTCCACCAGAAGACCTGCTAGTGGGCTCAACACATGCTGAAACCACAGTGGGAGGATGAGGCTAAGGTTTCGGCACTGTTCAGTGTCTATTTGTCATTAGGAAGGGGCCCTACCTAGTATGGTTGGCTCAGGATCTAACACTGCAGGGCCTGGAGTAGACTGCCCAGTCCACTGGTGGCAGAGGCTCAAAGGACTCAGACAAGACACACTGGCCTTCACGGTGGCACTTGGCCACAATCAGGGCAAGTAGCCTAGGACAGCATCTCACCTGTCCAAAATTGTGAACAGACTGGACTGGAGCCTAGGCAGAGTGTAGCCACTCCCAGACAGCACCTAGAGCTGAACAGTCTCCCTCCCGTTTCCTAAGGTTTCACAGCAGTTGATTTCCCATGGAAACAAGCAGAAATCTGTTTTAATCATCGGGCATTTTTAGTTTCCTAATTTGTATGGGAACCTGGAGATACAGACATATGGTACATTCATCATCCCAGAAAGCTACAGCTGAAAAGAAAAGCAGTTAAAGCCAGTCTTAAAACTGGAAAGCTTCAGCATATGCCTTCAAATGACTTTCCTTAATCTCAGAGACTGTCAACGGTGCTGCCAAAAGACTTGGCTCTGTTTCAGCTCAGTCCTTCCAGCAGGATTTGCGTTTGAACCTTGGTGTGTGCTTCCCCTGCAGCACAGCACTGCCGGCCAGCTCTTGCGCTTCGATGGGGAACCCCCTTTCAGTTGCTGAACCAGATTGAGAGGGTGAAATGAGCGCTGGCTGAATTCTAATTCTGACCCTGGCACAGACTAGTCCTGTGACCTTAGGTTAAAACTGAGCTTCTCTGTGCCTCTTTATCCTGCTCTGAGAATTTCATTCAATCATTAGCAAATACTGAATACTTATTGAACATCTGTGGCAGGTACTGTTCTAAGAACTGGGAAGACAGCAGTGAACAAAATAGGTTCCCCACCTTTGTGGAGTTTAGATTCTATTGTGGAGAGATAAACAATAAAAGAGTAGGAGGCATAATATAAGGGTGATAAGGGTTATAATAAAGCAGGGGAAGGGAGTATCTGGGATGAGCAATTACCAGTTTAAAGTATGTGGGTCAAGGAAGTGCTCACTGGAGAGGAAGCAGCTGAGGAAAGGCTTGAAGGAGGAGTGAGAATGAGCCACATTGATATCGGAGCATTTGGGTGGAGGCCTTGAGAAGGAGATTACCTGCTGTTGTTGAGGAGTAGCAAGAAGTCCAGGGTGGCCACCCAGCCTATGGTGTTTTGTTATAGCAGCCTGAGTGGACTGACACATAGGCTAGAGTTGGAAAGAGGGTATTTGTGACTAAGGGTGTCGAGAAGATCATGGGGAAGAGAATATCTGTGCACGTATCGGTTTGGAGAAGCTTTCTGGGCCTCCATACAGAGAAGACTGTGAAGCTAGAGCTGAGTTGTGCAGTGGAAATTATATCTAGCTTGCAAGGATGCCCAGGACCTGGCTCAAGTAGGACCCAGTGAAACTTACTTCCTTTATCTTAAGGACAAGAACTCTGTATTGTTAATCTTTGTATTCTTAATATGTGCACAATAAATTTACTTGTTTCTAGATTTGAATTTAGTCACTTTATATAGTTCTAAGGTACTAAGGTACTGGAGACTTAAGGGTCAGGTCAGCGTAAAGTTCAGACTTCTGTCTAGAGCAGTTCTACCGAGTAGAAACGTAATGTGAGCCACACAGGTAATTTTAAGTTTTCTAGTATCCACGTTTTACAAAATAAAAAGAAAGCAATGAAGTTGATTTTAATTACATTATTTAACCCTAAACACTCAACTTATAGCCTTTCAACATGTAATCAATATAAAACTATTGGTATGTTTTATTGTTTTTCACTAATATTTTGAAATCCAGCATATATTTTATACCTAGAGAACATTTCAATTCAAAGTAGCCCCATTTCAAGAGCTTAGTGGCCACATGTGGCTGGTGGCTGTCATACTGGACAGGGTAGTTCTGGTGGCAAAATGGAGGGATTTTCCTCTCGCTTTATATTTTTATGAGCCTTGCATTTGACTGTAGAAATGTGGTGTATTTTGTCAGTCAGACTCAGATATTACTTGTTCCTTTGCTTTATATAGCAGGCAGTTATGTGGTTGCCTCTCCTGTACATGTTGCAAACAGGATCTCAAAGTGTCTTTATGCCTTAACCACTTGGAACAGCAAATTGCCCTGCAAGTCTCCTGCTTCACTTGTTCTTACCTCCCACAGGTAGGAACACGCCCCAATCAAAACCACGAAGGAAGATCCAATCACAAAGCTTCTGCTGGTGTGGGTGGTCATCCTAATGGCTACATTTAAAAATACTGCCTTTCTCTGATTTTATGTTAAAAATCTCTGTGATGAAAAACATAAAAATGCTGGAGGGGGGCACAAATAACTTAAAATTTATGGCAGGAGATCTTCTAGGCAATGGCATACATAGGAAATAAAAACAAAGGGAAAACTATCCTGAATAACATAGAGCTCACAGAATAAATGGGACTTTAACTTATATTTCAGTTTATAAAAATGACTTCATGTACTTTTGCTGACTTGTTCATGTTTCTAACTTACAGAATTCCTCCCTGACTCCAGAATGTTAATATTGGCGCTTAATGGGGAGGAATACTACAAGGAATCCTGTTCTAAGCACTTTGAATGTATTAATTAATTTAATCCTTATAACAGTCCAATGCCCCTTGTTATAAAGCTACAACAGGTTTGACCTATACAAACAAACAAAAACCAAAATAAAATGGTGGTTAGAGGATCAGGGGTGGGGGGATAAGATTGATGGTGTTTCAGGGTACAGACTTGTAATGAGCAGTGGATTTGCCATAGAGATCTAATGTACAGTTCATGAATAGAGACAGTAATACTGTACTATAAGTACGTAATGTGATAAATAAATATCACCTTAAATTTACAAAATGTTATCTGTCAAATTTATCCAGTAAATAATAATAATAAAAAGAAACATTAGAAAACCTCTAACAGGTTTGAATCTCAGCTCTGTCACTTGCTAGTTAGCAAACTCTCTGCGACTCAACTTTCTACTTTGTAAAATATGAATACCAATGTCTCAATTCACAAGACTGTTGTGCAGATTCACACAGATTAACAAGATTGTTGTGAGGTAGTGTGTGAAATGTACGCAGAACAGTGCTTGACAGTGTAAGGTCTCAATAAACATTACTACTATTATTGGTGACAAATGATTACTTTACATATCTTGAGGAGAGAGGTTACAGATGTTCTAAGGCAAAGAGGCCTCAGGATTAGACTCTCTTCTTCTAGCCTTTAACAGGCTATTATTAGACAGTGGTTTTCAGCTTCAAGAACCACAATTTCCCCTGTCCATATATTAGAAAGTTTTGGAGTCTATGCTAACATTCAAGGCATTGGAGAACTCTTTCTAGAGTATCTAAGCCAAGAATGTATTCCAACATCACTGACATTTTAAAAGTAATTTTAAATAGGTATTACATGTACATGATGCAAAATTCAAAGAAAATACGAAAAGATATGCAGAGAAAAGGGTATACAGTGTTATCATTTGTGTGTGTGTGTGTATCCACCAGAGATACTGTGAATATCCAAGCTTACACACTCTCTCTTTCAAACATTCAATCAGCAAATGTACTCAACTGAGTCTATTGTTTTTACTGATATACAGTATTGATTAGTGTTTCCCAAGGACACTTTCTTACAGGTGCACAATAGCTACCGACTCTTGGTGATCAGTCTCACCAAAGGCCCCAGAGAGGTGTCAGTAATCAGGTAAAAGAAGCAAGCAGGGGGTAAGACGAGAGGTCAAGGGAGGAGGGTGAAGCTGGTGAGTGACCCTGGCTGACAGACCTGGCTCTAAGAATTTTAAATGTACTGTCTTACTGAATTTTCCCAACCAGTTATTCTCTCCCATTTTGCAGATGAGAAAATGGAGGTGTGGAAAGGTTAAGTGACTTGACCAAGGTAACACAGCTAGAAAGCTGGGAAGGCAAGATTCAGACTTAAGTCTGGCAGGTTTCAAAGCCCCAAGCCCAAGGACTTCCACCCTAGGGGGAGGACAAAGGGATCAGGTACCCAGGAGGGTGGGGAGGGGCTGGATTGCCAGTTGTTTTAAATGCAGGGAAGGGGACTTCCCTGATGGTACAGTGGTTAAGAATCCACCTGCCAATGCAGGGGACACGGGTTCGAGCCCTGATCCGGGAAGATCCCACACACCGTGGAGCAACTAAGCCCGTGTGCCACAACTACTGAGCCTGCACTCTAGAGCCCACGAGCCACAACTACTGAGCCCATGTGCCACAACTACTGAAGCCTGCGTGCCTAGAGCCTGTGCTCTGCAGCAAGAGAAGTCACCGCAATGAGAAGCCCACGCACCGCAACGAAGAGTAGCCCCTGCTCGCCGCAACTAGAGAAAGCCCGCGTGCAGCAACGAAGACCCAACACAGCCAAAAATAAATAAATAAATAAATAAAAATAAAATAAAATAAAAATAAATGCAGGGAGGGGTTGGGAGGTGAGATTTGAGAAACCTAACAATTATAACATCAAAACAACACGCAATAGGAAGAGACCATAGTCAACAACCCTTCTCTGTCTCAGCACCTCTTCAGACCTGTGGACTTTAAATGTTCACAGAGGTCAGGTCTAAGACAAGCACCCAATAATGGTGACATTTTGTTGGGGAAGACAGATGGTCTATCCTCGGTGCTGCCTTACTCCATCCCCAGAATCTTCACTTCAGAGGCTAAGTGGAAATCAGTTATCATCACTTGAGCACATAACCAAGATTTCTGTAAGTGAAAATTCCTGAAAAAAAATAAGATCTGTTCTTCAGTTCTGGTGGTGGTGCTGCTATAACAAAATGTCACGGACTGGGTGGCTTAAACAACAGACATTTATTTCTGACAGTACCAGAGGCCAGAAGTCCAAGGTCAACATGTCGCCAATTCAGTTCTCGTTAAGGGTCCTCTTCCTGGCTTGTAACAGCTGAATTAAGATGGGCAGAGGGAAAGGGAGCTCCACACTCTCTCATCTTATAAGGACACTAATCCCATTGTGGAGGCTCCACCCTCATGACCTCATCTAAACCTAATTACTGCCCAAGGCCCCACCTCCTGACATCATGCCATTGGGGGTTAGGGTTTCAACATCTGCATTCTGGAGGGGACGCTTACGTTGAGTCCATGATATTAACAATGACACAATAATGCATGCATACACAGTTTGGCAGTTGGCACAGAAATTTCACATACATCACCTCATTTACACCTCACATATGTTATTGGTAAGTTAGTTTTTATTTTCCTTGTTTTAGGGATGAGGAAGCTGAGTTGAGAAGGATTCAGTGATTTCCCCAAGGTCACCCAACTAGTAAGTGGCAGCAGTGGGGTGCAAACTCAGGTCTTCTAATTCCAAATCCCGTGTTCTTTCAGCTGCATGAGGAATCAGGCCACTCTGCCTCAAGTATTAACAACAGCAACAGTGAAGCAGGAACAACAACTGACGTTTATTTAGTGCCCTACTAAGTGTCATTCTCTTTGAAAACATTACCTCCTAGGACAGGTACAATTATTCTATTTTACATCCATGAGAAAACCTAAAATTATCAAGATTAAGTCACTTTCCAAGATCACATAGCTACTGCATGACAGAACAAGTATTTGAACCAGGTCTGGTTGAACCTAAAGATTATGTTCTTACTAAATGCCCCGCACTAGTGGCCTTTGAAATGCTCTTTGAAAAACAGTATGTAAGATGAAAATATTCTGTTAGACATATTTATGGAGATTTTAGTCAAAAATGGATTTCTTGCCCTTTAAAAGCATTAGAGTCCTACAATGTATTCTATTGAAAGTCCTATTTTTTAGACACCACAGATGGAGCACAGATGTTTCTTTATGCTCTGAAAGGTCCACTCTATGTAGCTGACCATAATGAGATTGTATCTTGTTCTGAATGTTTCAGAAAAGTGGCATCGGACAGATCATTCCGAATGAAAGCCAAATCAAAGGAGCGACAGCATAGATTTGATGAAAACAACAACACAATGTTATTCAGTGGTTTGAGTGGGAACTTTTCATTTCAGAGTTCATTCTGAACCACACAGACATTTTCAGAGGCGCTCTACCCTAAAATTCAGCCTGAAGGCAGAGAAGTGCACGTATGTCTGATGGAGACTTATGTGATGGGGTGGGGTGCCGCAGGTCCGGGTAGTGTGATGCTGAACTTTCTTTCAGTATGATACAGAATTACAGGTAGAATAAAGGCCCTAAGCCGTGGAGAGTGAGTGAAAACTTTGCTGTGAGTTAAGTATGACTATTTATGTAAATGGATGCTTTCTGTGAATTCAAGAGTCATACTTCAGTGCCTGGGCATATTTTAAATGCCCACTCGGGAAGAATAATTAAACCTTTAAGATAATACTTAGGGTAATATGTCATAGCCTTTGTTGTGTTTTGGAGTCACGATTGCAAACTGTGAAAGTCTTTCAGGACCAATAAGTGAGTGCACTTACGGTTTTTTTTTAAATTTTAATTTAATTTTATTTATTTATTTATTTTTGGCTGTGTTGGGTCTTCGTTTCTGTGCGAGGGCTTTCTCCAGTTGCGGCGAGCGGGGGGCCACTCTTCATCGCGGTGCGCGGGCATCTCACTGTCGCGGCCTCTCTTGTTGCGGAGCACAGGCTCCAGACGCGCAGGCTCAGTAGTTGTGGCTCACAGGCCTAGTTGCTCCGCGGCATGTGGGATTTTCCCTGACCAGAGCTCAAACCAGTGTCCCCTGCATTGGCAGGCAGATTCTCAACCACTGCGCCACCAGGGAAGCCCTGCACTTACGTTTTGACCATGCTGATTTCCAGGTTAGGAAGTCCATTTGTATTCCACAGAGAATCATAACATTTCAGAGACTAAAATTGGCCTTAACAGTCACCTAGCTCAATGCTCCTCATTTTACCGAAGAGGAACCCGAAGTGGGCCTAGTCAGGGTTAGTGACATTCTGGAGTCACTTAACGAGCTGGGAGAATGTTCCCTGAAGACCTCAAGGACACTAGGTCCAGGTTGTGGTTGTAGACTTGGTTGAGTTTTTGCATAGTATCTAAGAACACAAACTCTGAAATCAGATCTGGATTCTAAACCAGATTTTTTTGTTTACTAACTGTGTGTGTTTTTGTAAGACATTTAACAAAGCCTCAGTTCTCTCATCTGTAGAATGAACAAAAGATTTTTATGCTATAACCTCATCATACCCATTATACCCTCAAATCATGTACCCAAAGTTCTATTGAAACTTCCTCAGGCTTGCCCATAAGCCTCCGACAACTTATTGTTTTCACAGTCTGTCCACAGAAGTACCCACTAGCAGTTTCTGGCACATACACTTGTCCTTAAGCTTTCTGGCTGACCCACTGGCCCTGGGGTGAGGTTTGCCAATGCCTGGCTTTCTGCTTTTCATTCATTCTGTACCTACAATGTGCTAGGCACCGTACTAGTTGAAGGGGATACAAAGACGAACAAGATTTGATTTCTGTTGTCAATTTACTGAGGAGGAAATCTATAAATAACTTCACTACGTTATTATAAAGTTCAGGAATAAAATCACTGAACTTCAACTTGGGGGAAGGAAGGTGGTCAGAGACAAAATATTTTGTCTTAGTCTTAAAGAATGAATGGAAGTTTGACAGGTAGATAGGTAGGTAGGCAGGTAGATAGATAGATAGATAGATGATAGACAGTCTTCCAAATTTATACTGAAGGAAGGGACCTCTGATTTAGAGAGCAGCATGGGCAAAGGCATGGAGGTTTGGAAAGGCCTGGCACAGAGGACTGCCACGCCGTTCCCTGCGCTGGGCCTGTAGGAATGCACATGGGAAGTCCAGCACTGCCCCGAGGATTTGGAATCTGGCCAAAAGCAAACCACTGGGGTCAGGTCACATGGCTGCCTTGTTAAATCCCACAGTGCACCAAAGGGCAAGAACATTAATATTTCCAGTGAGTCACATGTAAATGACTGCCTCTTTCTCAAGGTACTTAAGTGGGGGTGGGGGGCTTCTTCCATACTGGGCGACAGAGTAAAGAGTCAACACAGTTACATCTCTGATGATGACGTCATTCCCGTCATGTGGCCTTGGATTTCATTTTCTCAACCTTCTTCTCTCTACAGTTACAAGAGGCAAGACTTCATTTTTTTTTTTTTTTTTTTTTTTGCGGTACGCGGGCCTCTCACTGTTGTGGCCTCTCCTGTTGTGGAGCACAGGCTCCAGACGCGCAGGCTCAGCGGCCATGGCTCACGGGCCCAGCCGCTCCGTGGCATGTGGGATCTTCCCAGACCGGGGCACGAACTCGTGTCCCCTGCATCGGCAGGCGGACTCCCAACCACTGCGCCACCAGGGAATCCCCAAGACTTCTTCTTTTAATCGCGCTGCCTGGCTGTGAGAGAACAGACGAGAGTGTGACTTAACCAGGGAAGGGGGGATATGTGAGGAGCAGGGCCTTTCCCAGTCCCCCTGTGGTCCATCCACAGGCCTTCCCTCTATCCCCCCAAGCTTCCCCACACCCTGGTCCTCTCCCCATCAGAAATGACCCTACTGGGAGGGGAAGACAGAACCCCTAACAGAGCAGGGGTGCTGACTTGTCCAAGTGCTGGCCGGGCACCCTGGTTGCCCAGGGCAAAGTGAAAAAAAAAAAAAAAAAAGGACAAGGTTTAACGAGCTATGCAATCTTTCTCCAAAACCCACAGCTGGGCTACACCCGACCCTGCCTGTTCCTTCTCCCCCTACCCTTCCCAATGTGAAGCTGTGTGAACAGTGGGTCCAAGGGCTCTGTCTCTGTCTCTGTCTCTGTCCAGGTGCTGAGCACCACCGCATCTGCCCTCCCCAATGATGTGGAATCCTCAGTGGTGTGTGTTGTCCACAGATTTGTGAACTCCTGGTACAGTAAAACACTTTCATGTCAAAAAAAAAAAAAAAAAGAGTGTGACTTGACTTCTCAAAGAAGATTCTGACTGCCCTGTTCTCAGCAGTGCCCTCAGTGCTGGTGGATAAATGCTTCTTACCAATGGGAAACCCAACATGCCTTCCTTTGCACCGTAACTTGTTCACCTGTTTGTTCCCAGGGAGATTAGGATGCTTCCCAGGGCATGGTTTTCTCAGCCATCTCTTGGTTGCCCCTCCTCTTCATATTAGAAGAGAGAAGAAAGGGAGGAAAGAAAGGGCCCATGTGCTCCTGATGGGTCAGATTCTTCTTGTCCTGGTCTGGTGTACTTTTCTCATTTGGAGGAGAACATGCCCTTCACACATGTCAACCAGTAGGATGGTCAGACATTCACGGAGAATCTCAAAGCCCAGTGCTGAGGCTCAGGTAGCCATGGACGCTGTCTACACCAGGTTTACAGTCTAGTCAGGAACACAGATGTTAAACAAGTAGTAGTTACCAAGGTAATGGTATCTAGTATTACCAAGGTAATACTGTCTCAAAGTAGAGTGCCAGTTGCCATGAGAACGCACAATGGGGGAACGTAAATCTGGTCAGGCAGGTGCTACCGTGATGAAGTGAGCATTTAACTGGAGAAGTGGGTGAACCCGAGTTAGTGTGACAAATGGTGCATGGAAGAGCCTTCCAGGCAGAAAGAAATACATGTGTAAAGAGCAAGGTGGAAAAGAACGTATTTTAAAAGATGTTTTACCACCTTTGGAGGAAAACTCATTAGAGCTAACACGTAGTGAGCACCCACTGGGGATCAGACAAAATGCTAAGCATTGTACATAATTTCCTGGGATACTCCTGAGACCGAGAGGTTTGTTTCCATGATGGTGGGACCCTGTTTGTCTTGTTCCCATTGATCCCACTGTATCCTCAATACCTAAGGCAGGCCCTGGTTAGGAGCAGACACTAAATATTTGTAGAATAGAGTCTACATTTTACAGATGAGGAAACTGAAGCTCAGAGAGATAAGGTTACCCAAATCTTACTGGTAGAGATGAGACACCAGCCCAGGGTGCAGCTGAGAGCCTTCCCGGCAGCTGGCTGACAGCCCAGCTCTAAGACAGTGGACTTGCTTTCTCCTCTTCTTCTAGACACAGCAGAGCCAGGTCGAGACCTGGAGCAGTCCTGAGCTGGGCACCAGAGAACAGAACAGGTACACAGCACACAGCTCCAGGACAGCCCACCATGGGTCTGGTCAGCCTGATGGGCACACAGTCTGCCCTTGAGCTGGTACCCAATTGGGGCTTTACCCTAAATTCAGGGAGGAGCTGACATCTCTCAGTACACCCAAGCCTGGAGGTGTGCCTCTCCAACTGGGAACCTATTAGCTGACCAAACACTTAGGCCCAGAGTCCCATGAAACAGAAACCCAAAATTGAAAACTTGGAGGCATCTGTTGGTCCCAGATCAGACTCTGGGCTGGACATCAGTGGTGATGGATCAGCCTCAGATTTCACACTTTGGTGTTAAAGCCCAAGAGAACCTCCCTGGTCACCTTTGTACCTGTGCAACCTGAGGCCATTTCTCCTAGTAAAGGAAATGTAGCCAGAGCTGATGAAGGCCCTCCTGGGAATGCTCCTATCTGCCCTGCCCTACATGGCTCCTCTTCACCGCACACCTGGCTCTCCTGGTGGGGTGCTTGGCAGAGCAACACTTGAAAACCATACCACCCTCCTTCACTGGCGATTATGCTTTAAGTTCTTCAGTGAATAAAAGACTTGTTCATATGTCATAAAAGTGAGTCATTTACAAAGCTAAAAAATAAATGTATGACATGCTCAAGCTCTTAAGAAAATTACTCATTATTAACCCTCATCAACACTTCCCACTCACTGAGCATCTTATATAGATCCGAATACTGGAGTTGGAAGGCACACCAGGGAACACCTAAGCTCATCCTCTCATTAGCCTCTGTTAGACAGGGACCCTGAGCACACTGGCGTCCTCAGATCACACTGGAAACGGCAGCAGCAAGGGCCAATGCCGAATCCTAGAAGTCACAAGGACCCCATATTCTCTCCCATTATGAGCTGGCCTCTGGCATCCTCAGCATCTCCAAACTCCCGAGCCACAGCTCACCCCGAGAAGCTGATTTCCTGCAGCCCCTCCGGTCAGGAGCTCAGCTGGGGCCTCTGCTGATTATCTGAGGCAGCACCCCAGCCATTTGGCTCATTTCCAGTCTTACAAAAATAATTTTCCGTGGGCGGTCTTTTCTAAGCTGGAGGAGTTAGACTCACCACCAGAAAGAAAAAGGGAGGCGGGCCAGTTTCTTTCATCTTCTAGAAGAATATAAAAAGCAGCTAATGTAATGGTGCAAAGTCACTTGGTAAGTCATCTTTTCTTCCTGAGCCAAGCTTGGTGAAGGGGTGGAGTGTCATGTGAGAGCTGCAGTCCCACTGTGTGAAGGGCCTTGGAGTCGGCTGATCTGGGCAGCTCACAGTGGGTCTGACATACCCCTTGTCTTGAAGGGCAGGCATTTTGAAAAAATCAAGGGGGAATGCCAAGTGAACCAGTGCTTCAGGGAGTGGGTTCTTAGAGCTTGAGGTGAGGCTTTCTCCATGCTTAGCAGTGTGTGTTCAGCTAATAGGCAGAGCTAGGGAGGGACACACCATCGGCTTAGGGTGAGGAACACAGCTTCTTATCTGTAGCACAGGAGGAATTCAATAAGGACAGCATCACCCGTCCCTCCTCCTCACTCTCCAAACGTCTACATCAGCAGAACGAATTTAGAACCAATTTAGCCTGAACTGTGATTGGTAGTCATTTTGCAAGTCTAAAATGTCTGCCAGCCTCTCCCTATAATAAATCAAGACTCTCAGGGAGTTAAACTGGAACTGCAATTCTGCATAAAACCCAAACCGACTGGGAGCCCCATTTGTACCTTGAAGCAAAAACCAAAATGTTGACAACTCTTTTTAACAGGATGAGGTCTTCTTCATCCATCGTCTCCTACAGGGTCTGAAATTCAGAATGGCACTCTGTTCTTCTAATGAGAGCACATGTGCTCATAGCTTAGGTTAGGACATTGAAGTAAAAACTCTGCTGCTTCAAAAATAACCATGAAGTTTAAAATTACATTAGTCCTTTGGATGAAATTGTTATATTTATACTAAAGGGTGTTTAAAACTGTGTGTTTGTGTATATGTATGTATCTGCATGCATATCAATCTTTTCCCAGAATGCCTTGCACAGTCTAAAGGGCAGAATACTGCATTAGATGTCGAAATCCTAGGCTGTTCTCACGCCACCATCATTTGCTTGTCATATGACCTTGGCAGCGTACACTATACAAAAAGCAGAAATTTGGTGGTACAGAGTCTCCAGTTCAAACCTGGGTCTGCCACATCCTAGCTATATAATCTAACATATAACCCAATATGTCATTTAACCATCCTGGACCAATTTCTTTTTTCTATAAAATGGAGATCGTACCTATCTTAACACAT